>NC_061511.1:246813664-247169747 GCF_022539505.1 Lolium rigidum
TAGGCCTTACAAAGGGGGAGGATCCAGTGGCACGTAGGGTGGCGTTCGCAAGTCCTAAACGGGATGTTCCGAGGATCAACTTCATGTTGGTTTTTAGGCCTTGTTTAGGATCGGCTTACGAGCACCGTGCGTGGCCGCGAGGCCCAACCCGGAGTAGGATGATCCGATTATGCGGTGAAAACCCTAAATCGTCGTAGATCTCATTAGCTTTATCTTGATCAAGCAGGACCACCAAGTATTCGTGCACCCCGTACGAATCATGGGTGGATCGGCTCTTTGAACCGATTCACAGGATAACCTGAGAGCCGATCGAGGCTCGTATTTAACGTTTACATGTATGCCTCCGCAGGAAACTAAGCGAGGCATCCCCATCACCTTCTCCGACCAGGTATAGGTCAGGTGGCACGCCCTTGCACTTCGCATCGCCGCGTGTGACCGGAAGAGCATTGCGGGCCGTCGCTCGGAGGGGTCTCAGCCAGCCGCAGCTCTAGGCTCTTCCCGGCTCTACGGTGTTGACAAGGCCGCTGCCCGCCGGTGGGTTTTGGCAGTCAACAGTCCTCCAGTTCGGCGAGTTCACGCACCTCCTCATCCGGTTTTCCCCATACCTTGTTCAGCATGGCGGAAACTTCCGCGTGACGCTGTGCAAGGGTAAGCTTTTGGAGGGACGGAGTTGGTTGGAGGTTGACTCGGGTCGCGTTGGTAACTTGGAGGAGCTTAGCCTTCTGCTCCTGTTCTTCTCCAGTGGGCCCCGCGAAAGCGGAGCTTGGCTGATCTGGCGGAGGAACGGGTGAGGAGGTCTCCTTGGCGGAGTCGCCATGATGAGCAGGATCTTCAGGAAGGTCGTCAACGTTGATGATATCCTTTGGATCCGGCCTGGTGGCGGATGAAGCCTTGGGCGGAACTTCAACCTCAGGAGTAATAGGAAAAGAAGCAGGAGATGGCTTGGCTCTTTTCTTCAGGACCCTTGGGGCCTTGGGGGGCTGATTGTCGGAGCTTCAGAAATAACATAAAAACATGTGTAAGAGCGAGCGTGAAACCAGAACTTGGATCTCGGAAGTAGGCGCTTACCCGGAAGGCTTGAAGAAATGCTGGATGGCAGGCTGCCCTTTGTTGCTGGTGTTAATCAGCGAAAGGCGTTTCTTTTCCGCCTCCGCTTTCCGGGTAGCCGCAGTGCTAGGCACTTCGCGGGGGCGTTTCGCATGGGGGCTGAAAGGAGCAGGTTTCTTCCTCTTAGCGGGGCGGGAAGCCTCGGGAGCTTCCGTCTCCGATGCGGCTTCCGGATCCGCGTTACCGGTGGATGGGACTCGGAGGAGAGTTCCGAGTTCATTTTCCTCAAGCGCCTCGAGCTAATGCAAAATTAAACACTTAGATAAAAAAGTTTGAAGAAAAACAATAAACCAAAGTCAAGACGACGTACCGCGGTTCCGGATCCATCTGTGTGGATGTCTTTGTTGCATACGTGAACATGGAGTTCACGCGGGATCTTGATGAGGACCCGGATCCTCTTGTCGATGGCGTCGGCGGATAGATTGTCTTTGGTGGCGCGCATTGGATCATCGCGCCTCGTGTATTCAAACATCGGGCGGTCCACTGTGTTGCAGCGGGCTGGATCCGCTTGGTGAACCAGGAAAGTGTTAAATCCTTCCCCGTCAGCCCCTCCTCCGTGAGCTTGCAGATCCGCCTGACAGCGCGGGTCAGTTGAGGCGAGTCGGAGAAGTGGGGGCAGTGCGTCCAAGACGGAAGCTCGGTGGCGGGGCCGTTCTTAAAAGGCGGAAGTTTCTTTTCGCTCGCGGGGTCGGAGACGTCCTTCAGATAGAAGAAACCCCCGGACCAGTACCTCGCGGATTCGTGGCGGTCGGTGGGGGGTAGACGCGGCCCGGGCGGATTATAAAGGTGATGGATCCGCATGTAGCGAGTTCGGCGGATTGCCGGATCCTCTCCTTCTTGACAATGAAAAGTATTGGAACAGAGAGATTTCGGGGGTTACCCGGAGATGGCCTTCGCAGAGGGTGACGTGGTTGCTGATGGCAAGCACGCTGTTTGGAGATATATTGTGGGGTTGGAGTCCATACGTCTTCAGAATCTCCAGGAAGAAGTCCGAAGGCGGAAATGAAAATCCGCGCTCCACCAGTGCCTTCGTCAGCACCATCTCGTCGTCCCTCGGAGCCGGAGCTAGTTCATTTGGAACTGACCTCCAGCTTCCGGGTTGCAGGAAGCCCTCCGCCTCGAGGTTCTTCAGCTCCATCTCAGTGGTGGTACAGGGCCACCATTTTCCTTTAGCTTCAGAATCTCGCTTGCGAGCTTTCGACTTATTTATGACCTCTTCCGCCTGGTGTTCCGTTTGACCCGCCCCGGAGGCTTTCTCCGGGTGAACAGAGGTCCCCTCAGCCTCCTTGCCGGAATCTTTTGAAGGATCCAGCCTGACTGGAACGAAGGGAGGAGGGGCGGAGGAGATTGGGGTCGCCATGATTGGTTCCGAGGTAGGAGGCGGAGTCGTTGAAGACATCTGAAGAAAAAGGGTTTGGCGGAAACTTTCTTTAGTCGGATCCCACATTGTCTTCCCCAGGTTCACCCCTACCAACTACGGCGCGAAAGTGAAGCTCGAAGACTTACCGTAATGGCGTATGCGGTGGTCGGAGCTGCCGGCGACGAGTTTTCCGCGCGGTGGCTCGCCGGAGTTAAGAACACGAAGAACACTGCGGTGGTGGGCTCGCTCCGGTGATGCTCCGGCGACTATTCCGGCAGGTTCCGGCACGGCGAGAGGAAGAGCTCACGGGCGGCGCTCGGCGAGAGGGTGAGTAGGGGGTGAATGAGGGTAAGGGCCTCGACGGCGGATATTTATAGGCTGAAGGGATAAGATTCGTGCTCCGCATCCTGTGGTCGGAACGCAAGCGTCGCGCCGTTGGATGCGCGACACGTGTCCCAAACCCTAACAGTAAAAATGGCTAGAGATAAGTTACCGCATAAATCGCGCGAAAATGGCGCCAGAATTGGCGGAACCGTTTGAGTCTTTTAAAGATTCCGGCTGATCGCGTGAAGATAAAAGGCTCTCATTCGCAAGCAGGGAACTAACCCGGAAACGTGTCCAGTACCGTCGATGGATGAAGTCCCGCAGGATGGGAGCATTTTCCGACTAAAAGTTGGGAAAGGAAGAAAATGCGAAGTTGGAGCTCTTCAAGTTTCTCCGCGTTACCAACGTTTGCCGGAGATCATGATGGACCAGCAAGGCGGAAACTGCAGGTGAAACTCGGAGAACTCTGGGGGCTACTGTTGTGGGTATACTTCATGGGTGTACCATCGACAGTGCCTAGATCCGGCAAGCCCGGGTGGCCCACAGACGGTGATGAGGCATGTGGCCCATCGGGCGGCTCAGTTGCTGTTGATCATAAAGGAAGAAGTCCGGCCCTGGATCAGTAAGCCGGATCCGTACCGACATTAGGAGGAACCCGGATCCATGGAGGCCCATGAGGGATCCGGATCTGGTACGACGTATATGGAAGGCGGATCCGTGACGTGCACGGCAAGATATTGTACCGTAGTTAGGCTATCTGTAATCCGGCTAGGACTCTCCATGTAAACCCTAGATCCGTGCGCCTTTATAAGCCGGATCCCGGGAGCCCTAGAGGCACAACGACAACTCATTGTAACAACGCGAAAGCGCCCGGATAATTCCGGACAAGCAGCGATGAGGCCCTGTCATCGTGCAGGTGTTCCGAAGCTGGGTAAATCGCGTACCACCGTCCCGTGTGCACTCCGCCCTATGGCCCCTACTTCTTCTCCCCCTCGTGAGGATCCCTCCTCCGAGGTACCGTCGATTAGGCAACGACATGCGGGTTCTCGAAAAAAAATACTTTCATTTCCTTCCCCATGAACAATATCACACCTGAGGTGCCAGGCACGCCACAACAACAACAGAACTTGAGTTCTTTGGTTTCTGTTGCAGTTATCCAACAAAACTAGCAGCCAATCTTTATCAGTAGGTCTGAGTAAGTATTCCTTTGGCAAATCCCAATGCTCTCTCATCTTATCTCTCAAAGCTCTAGCCTTCGTACAGGCTTACCCGATGTCTCACTCACTGCCATCTGCAGATTCTGATTAGACAGGTTGTTTTCAAGACAAGTCTCGGCTCATTGTCCCAAATGGCCCGGCCCTAAAGCAAATTTTTAACCAATGCGGTCTTCTGAAAAACATTCAACCATTTATGGCTCTTTTAGTTGTGCCATTTGAATTGGCTATATTGAGTTATTGACTCAGATGACTTAACTGGCCTAGAAACAGCTAAGTCACGCCCTTTAAGATTGCTGGATTCCAATAATCATAGATCATCTGAAAATGCTCTTGGGCCCCTAGGTCGAACATCTGAGATGCATCATTTAAGGTGGCTGGACTCGAATAATCTTGACCCCTCTGATAATTATACCCAAACAGCCAAGACACTTTTTTTCAAGCGATCCAACGGGGGGATCGAATTTCGTTATCATCAGATAACGAAATACATAACAGTAGCTCAGTCACAACTAAAAAAACGACAAAGAAAGAGAGAAGGAAGAGCGCCGTCTACCGCTAGCGTTTTTAGAGGGATCAAAGCCCGACAGAAAGGTCGGTGCACTGAGCACACCCCTGATGGTGAGCACGTCCACTCACCCACCCAATTGCCGCCGCTGGGAACAGATAATATATTTCCTTGTCACACTAAATTTCTGTGCCAAGTTTCATAAGAATCATGTTTGGAGTTTTTTTTTTAAGTGTGTTGTTTGAAGTTTGAATTGGGAACTGAACGCTTTGATCGCCACTCGTGGCAACGTCATGAGTTATTTGCCCCTAACTACAAGTCGCTTACTTATCTAGGAGGGATGGAGACGGCACATTCTCTATGTTGCCAACCCTAAAGAACACGGAATCCCATAGCTAGTATAGTTTGGGCACATGAGTGATCGATCTCTACTGCCCAACTCCATGCAATTTTTTGTTCTCGAAGCATTCGTGGAGTGCAAAATAGACTAGCTAGTACCTATACCTACAACAAAAAAAACGCATGGCTTCTGCTTTCACGAATTTCTCAGCCATGTCTTCCGAACGATCGAACCGCGTGATACCATCTGCATCTGGTACCATTCCGTGACAGAGCACAATCCGTGACAGGTCAATATATGCATAATACAAACTAGTTGGCCCTTGGCCCGGCATAATAATGTTCTAACAAATCATCCCTTGAATCTTGCCACACTTGATATTCTTGGCGGCTACCTAATTGCTCCTCGAAGAATAATACAGTACAGCTTCCTTATTGATGTTGTTTGGCAGGATCGGTTCATGCCAGCTCCGCACGCAAGGTGGATAAGGAAAGAGTCTGATATATCTCCGCAGGTTCGGTTGGCTCCGACCTAGCTTGCGCGGTACCAATTGCAAGGATATCTACCAGAATTCTGCTGCTCGCCGCTATTCTAGCTCGGAATTAGATAATCTCTCCGTCTTCTCGGAGAGTAGCCTGAGAGAGGTACGTAGCAGGCTGTATGGACTATGGAGTGGTGCTGGTGCTGACCTGGGCAAATGCAGAAGTTGGTGAGCGATGCCTTTTAGCTGTGGGCTATATCCAAAATGGACCAATGCAATTATTCTATTTTAGAAAACCAGTTTTGGTGAAGCACTCACTCATTCCATCACTGTTGCACCCAACTCACTTTTTTTTCTTAACAATGCAAGAAATCGGAAGGAGAATCCTTCTAGATTCGTTTTCGCTGTGGGCTCTGACATCCGGATGAATGACAAGATGGATACGCCGAGATCCAACTAAATGGAGATGCCTAATGCCTAACCAGCTTTTCCGATCGATGGATGCGCGTTTGTGTGACCTTGATCGGATGCTATAGGTACACGAGCTCAACGGCCAGGACCAAAAGAAAGTGAGCCGCCTAACGTAACTGCCTTTCTCCAGCGCTTCGTTGCCCCGCTAGGTTGACGAATGATCGGCTCATAGCCATGATTTCATGTAAAATTGGAGTTGAAATATAGCGTCCGTTTATAATTATAGAAAGAAGTTAAACTATTCACGTCTAAAGAAGTTTTTTAATAAAGAAGCTTCTAAATTAAAAGGGGCACGAGAACTCTACACCCAAGAAGATAGCAATTGCTGGAGTCAATATCGGTAGCGAAGCGGCAGACTGCCGTCGAGTTTAGCGTACCAACCTCTCTAGCTACCGCCATCCGATTCATGGCGTCCCGTCCAGGTTACTTCCACTTGGAAATCATGGATTCATCGTTCCACTGGTGGAAAAACAGGCTTCGGGTGAGCCCCATAAGTCGCGATGCTGCAGGAACCGCGACTAATGGTACCTTTAGTCGCGGTTCGGGAGGCGAACCGCGACCAAAGGCCTGGGCCCAGGGCGCTCGGTGGCCAGCCGGTGCACGTGGGGGACTTTAGTCGCGGTTGGCCAGGCCAACCGCGACTAAAGGTGCCCGAAGGCCTTTAGTCGCGGTTGGCCAGGCCAACCGGGACTAAAGCCCCTCCCCTATATATACCCACCCAGCAGCCAACACTTAGCCATTTGGTGCCATTCTCTTCACAAGCTTCACAAGTGGGTGTTAGGTTTGCTTTTGGTTCCTCTTATGCACATAAGGTGTTTGATGAAATGTCCCAAGAGCATGAAACAAACATGATATGAAGTGTTGGAGCCACACTTGAGTTTTCTCATTTATTTTTTCCTCCTCGATCGCGGTTAGCAACTTGAACCTTTGATGTGTCGTTGATAAAATGTGCATGTGTGTGTAGTTCATTGTTTAATTTATATTGTTTGTAGCTAGTTAGTTTAACAAATGCATGATGGTTAATTATATATTTTATATTATAATAATGCAGATGAATCGACAATGGATGTACGGTAACCGACTCTCCGGCGAGTTCAGTGCGGGTTTGAAAGATTTCCTCGTAGTGGCCAATGCGAACAAGCAGGGGGTTTTGTTATCTGTCCATGTGTTAAATGTAAGAATCAGAATGGTTACTCTTCCTCAAGAGATGTTCACATGCACCTGCTTCGGCACGGTTTCATGCCAAACTATAATTGTTGGACCAAGCATGGAGAAAGAGGGGTTATAATGGAAGAAGATGAAGAAGGGGATGATTTCATCGATGAAAGCTATCTTGCTCATTTCGGTGATACTTTCATGGAGGATGCTGAAGGTGAAGGGGAAGGTGAAGGGGAAGGTGAAGAAGAGGCACGTGATGATCCCGTTGATGATCTTGGTCGGACCATTGCTGATGCACGGAGACGCTGCGAAACTGAAAAAGAGAGGGAGAATTTGGATCGCATGTTAGAGGATCACAGGGAAGGCGCTGTACCCCGGATGCGATGATGGTCTGAAAAAGCTGGGCTGCACACTGGATTTGCTGAGATGGAAGGCACAGGCAGGTGTAGCTGACTCGGCATTTGAAAACTTGCTGATAATGTTGAAGAATATGTTTCCAAAGAAAAACGAGTTGCCCGCCACTACGTACGAAGCAAAGAAGGTTGTCTGCCCTCTAGGTTTAGAGGTTCTGAAGATACATGCATGCATCAACGACTGCATCCTCTACCGCGGTGAATACGAGAATTTGAATGAATGCCCGGTATGCACCGCATTGCGTTATAAGATCAGAGGCGATGACCCCGGTGACGATGTTGAGGGCCGAAACCCGGGAAGAGGGTTCCCGCCAAGGTGATGTGGTATGCTCCTATAATACCACGGTTGAAACGTCTGTTCAGGAACAAAGAGCATGCCAAGTTGTTGCGATGGCACAAAGAGGACCGTAAGTCGGACGGGGAGTTGAGACACCCCGCAGATGGAACGCAATGGAGAAAGATCGACAGAGAGTTCAAAGATTTTGCAGCCGACGCAAGGAACATAAGATTTGGTCTAAGTACGGATGGCATGAATCCTTTTGGCGAGCAGAGCTCCAGCCATAGTACCTGGCCCGTGACTCTATGCATCTACAACCTTCCTCCTTGGTTGTGCATGAAGCGGAAGTTCATTATGATGCCAGTGCTCATCCAAGGTCCGAAGCAACCCGGCAACGACATCGATGTGTACCTAAGGTCATTAGTTGATGAACTTTTACAGCTGTGGGGCAGACCTAGTGTCCGTGTGTGGGATGAGCACAAAGAAGAGGAATTTGACCTACGAGCGTTGCTTTTCGTAACCATCAACGATTGGCCTGCTCTTAGTAACCTTTCGGGACTGTCAAATAAGGGATACAATGCATGCACGCACTGCTTACATGAGACTGAAAGTGTACATTTGCCAAATTGTAAGAAGAACGTGTACCTTGGGCATCGTCGATTTCTTCCGAAAGGTCATCCGAGTAAGAAAGAAAGGCAAGCATTACAACGGCAAGGCAGATCACCGGCCGAAGCCTGCGGAACACACTGGTGCTGAGGTATTTGATATGGTCAAGGGTTTGAAAGTCATCTTTGGAAAGGGTCCCGACGGACAATCAGTTCCGAAGGGAGCCGACGGGCACGTAGCCATGTGGAAGAAGAAATCTATATTCGCATGAGCTAGAATATTGGAAAGTCCTAGAAGTCCGCTCCGCAATCGACGTGATGCACGTTACGAAGAATATTTGCGTGAACATCCTAAGCTTCTTGGGCGTGTATGGGAAGTCAAATGATACAAAGGAAGCACGGCAGGACCGGCAAAGTTTGAAAGACCCCGATGACCGGCATCCGGAACGGTTTCAAGGTCGTGCCGGCCTACGCTCCGACCAAAGAAGAGAAGGTCATCTTTTTTGAATGCCCGAGCAGTATGAAGGTCCCGTCAGGATTCTCGTCCAATATAAAGGGAATAATCAACATGGCGGAGAAAAAGTTCCAAAACCTGAAGTCTCACGATCGCCACGTGATTATGACGCAATTGCTTCCGATTGCTTTGAGGGGCTCCTGCCGGAAAATGTTCGAGTAGCCATTGTGAAGCTATGTGCATTCCTCAATGCAATCTCTCAGAAGGTAATCAATCCAGAAGTTCTACCACGGTTACAGAACGATGTGATCCAATGTCTTGTCAGTTTCGAGTTGGTGTTCCCGCCATCCTTCTTCAATATTATGACGCACCTCCTGGTTCACCTAGTCGATGAGATTTCCATTCTCGGTCCTGTATTTCTACACAATATGTTCCCCTTCGAGAGGTTCATGGGAGTATTAAAGAAATATGTTCGTAACCGTGCTAGGCCGGAAGGAAGCATCGCCAAGGGCTATGGAAATGAGGAGGTAATTGAGTTTTGTGTTGACTTTGTTCCCGACCTTAAGCCGATTGGTCTTCCTCAATCGCGGCACGAGGGGAGACTAAGTGGAAAAGGCACGATCGGAAGGAAATCAATGATATGTATGGACGGCCATTCTCCGACTGAAGCACACCACACAGTTCTGACCAATTCCAGCTTGGTGGCTCCGTACTTTGAGAAACACAAGAATATTTTACGCTCGGACAACCCAGGGAAGCCTGAATCCTGGATTAGGAAGGCCCACATGGAGACTTTCGGCAGTTGGTTGAGAAAACATTTAATGAGTGACAATAAGGTTGTAGATCAGCTGTACATGTTGGCCAAGACACCATCTTCGACTATAACGACTTTCCAAGGGTACGAGATAAATGGGAATACATTTTACACGATCGCCCAAGATAAAAAGAGCACCAACCAAAACAGTGGTGTCCGCTTTGATGCAGCAACCGAGAATGGGCAAAAGGTCACATATTATGGTTACATAGAGGAGATATGGGAACTTGACTATGGACCCTCCTTTAGGGTCCCTTTGTTCCGGTGCAAATGGTTCAAGCTAACAGGAGGTGGGGTAAAGGTGGGCCATCAATACGGAATGACAATGGTGGATTTCAACAATCTTGGTTATCTTGAAGAACCATTCGTCCTAGCGAAAGATGTCGCTCAGGTTTTCTATGTGAAGGACATGAGTAGCAAACCGAGGAAACGGAAAGATAAGAAAACGATCGAGTACATCATGCGATGATCCAAAGCGCCACATTGTTCTTTCAGGGAAAAGAAACATCGTGGGAGTGGAGGACAAGACAGTACATGTCGAGAAGATTATAATATGTTTGCTGAAATTCCGCCCTTCAAAGTGAACACCGACCCAAGCATTAAGTTAAATGATGAGGATGCTCCATGGATACGGCACAATCGTAAGCAAGCAGGGACACAAGGGAAGAAATGATGTGTAGTAATTTATTGTACCAAACTTTGTTGAATGAATCATGTGAATTATATTACCCGTGATGTGTTTGGTGTCCATTTTCGAATGATTCAATTGACTCGAGATAGCACTGATGATACATGAAATTTGGAGTGACTAAGTCATACTCCTGCATGCATACATGAAATTTGGAGTGACTAAGTCATACTCCTTCATACAGGAAATTTGGAGTGACTAAGTCATACTCCTGCATACATGAAATTTGGAGTGATTTAGTCATACTCCTGCCTAGGCGTATAATATGCATACTCGTAGTCTTCATAGCCGCCGCCGTTGTACTCGGTAGTCGTCGCCTTCTAAGTTGCCGGCGTCGTCGTCGCCGCTGCTGTCGTCGGCTGTCGTCGGGCGGCGCTCGTGGCTCGAACCGAGGGTAGCGCAGGCGGGGGATATCGCCGGCCGTGATGTAGTCCATGACGCTCTCGCGAGTCCGGCCGTACCACCATAGCCGACGGCCGGCCTCGTGGAAGTTTCCGGGAGGCGGACCGTCCTCCTCATACCCGGCGAGCGCCCTCTCACGCCGATTGATGAAGAAGGCGTCCCAAGTATGCTGGTTATCGGGATGCCGGCGGGGATTCATCCGCTGCTCCGGCGTGAGGTCGAGGTAGTAGTGGTTCGTGATGGCCGCCCGGCGCGCAGTACCACGAGGGACGGGAGGGACCGGCACGCCGCCGGCGCTTAGGCTCCGGCCGGCAGGGACGCGGTAGCCCGGAGGGCAAGGGTAGTTCGAGGCGCAAAGCTCCTCCACCTGCTGGTAGGTTAGAGTGGGTGCGGTGGAAGCCATGAGAGAGTGATGAGAGATTGTTGAGATGTGATCATGCTGGCCAAGCCGGGCTACATATATGTAGTGAGAAATGGCGGGAAAATGGGAGCGGGAAGACAGGAGGCGGGAAGAAAGTGGCGGGAAGACATGGAAGAAATGGCGGGAAGAAGAGGAGGAACCCAGAGCTGGTCATCTAACCTTTAGTCCCGGCTGGTGGGTGCAACCGGGACTAAATGTGGTTTTTGTGTCATCTAATAAAACTGTCGTTGGGATATGGACGTTTGGGTAAGCTTCAGTCCCGGCTGGAGGGTGCAACCGTGACTAAAGCTGTCGACAGGATAAGGACGTGTGGGTAGCGCACGACGCCCGTCGGAGGAACAAGACAAAGCAGAAGCATCGATACGCGGGAAGATAGAGGCGTGAAGAAATAGCGGGAAGACATAGGCGGGAAAGACTGGCGGGAAGACGGGCCGGGAAGAACTTGTGGGAAGATCACAGAGGCGGCCGGGAAGAACTTCTCTGAATTTTTTGATAGATTATTTGTATTTTTAAGATTTTGAAATGAATTAGTTCTATTTTTCTGAATTTTTTGATATATTATTTGTATTTTTAACATTTTGCATTGAATTAGTTTTATTTTTCTTAATTTTTTGATATATTATTTGTATTTTTAAGATTTTGAAATGAATTAGTTCTATTTTCTGAATTTTTTGATATATTATTTGAATTTTTAACATTTTGAATTGAATTAGTTTTATTTTTCTTAATTTTTTGATATATTATTTGTATTTTTAACATATTGAAATGAATTAGTTTTATTTTTTTTGATTTTTTTGATATATAATTTGTATTTTTAATATTTTTAAATGAATTAGTTTTATTTTTCTGAATTTTTTGATATATTATTTGTATTTTTCACATTTAGAAATGAATTAGTTTTATTTTTCACATTTAGAAAATGAAAGAATTTTGAAAAAGGCCTTTAGTCGCGGTTGGCCTGGCCAACCGCGACTAAAGGTCATTTTCCGCGGGAACCGCAAAAGGGGCGAAAAAAGGCTTTAGTCGCGGTTGGTGACCCCAACCGCGACTAAAGCCCCTCCCTATATATTCCCGCGCCGCCCCGCGGGCGCATCAGTTCTCTTCTTCCTCGCTCGCTCCGTTGCCGATCGCCTCACTCGCCGTCGCCGTCAGGCTGCCGCGCCTCGCCGTCTCCGTCGCCGCACTCGCCGTCGCCGTCGCCGCACTCGCCGTCGCCGCCGCCGTCTCGTACGTCGCCGCCCCGCCCACACCTGTCGCGCGCGCGCGCCCGTCGATCTCCCGTACTTGCGCCCCTCGTCGTCGCCGGCGCCGCCGCCGCTCGCAGTGAGAGAGAGGAGAGGGAGAGAGCGCGGCGCCGTGGCCGCGCGCGCCGCTGCTCGCCGGCGCCGCTCTGCTCGCCTGAGAGAGAGAGAGAGAGGAGAGAGGCCGGCGGCCGCCGTACCCGCGCGATGAGAGACAGAGAGAGGGAGAGGAGAGAGCAGCCCCGGCATTTTTTTTCTTTCTTTTTTAGTTTTTGTTCTTGTTAATTTTAAAACAAAAAATAACTAAAATTTGAGTTAAAAGTTTGTGTAAAATTAAAAAACTAAAATTTGACTTAAAAAGAACTACAATTTGACTTAAAAAAGATTGTGTAAAAAAACTAAAATTTGACTTAAAAAAGATTGTGTAAAAAAACTAAAATTTGACTTAAACGAATTAACGTGTTGTTAATTAAAATTGTAAACTAATTAAAATTTGACTAAAAAACTAAAATTTTACTAAAATTTGATCATTTAAAATTTGATCATTAAATTTTCTTAAGTTACAGAATTTTGATCATTAAGTTTTCTTAAGTTAAAATTTGATCATTAAGTTTTCTTAAGTTAAAATTTTGATCATTAAGTCTAAATTTTGTTAAGTTACAGAATTTTGATCACTAAAAATTTTACTAAAATTTGTTTTTTTAACTTAACTAAAAATTTGTACACTAACAAAAGTTTGACTTAACAAAATTTAACAAATATGTAATATGTAACAAAATTTAACAAAAATTCTAATGATCAAAATTTTAACTTAAGATAACTTAATGATCAAAATTCTGTAACTTAAGAAAACTTAATGATCAAATTTTAAATGATCAAATAATAGTAAAATTTTTCTTAAGTTAAAATTTTGATCATTAAGTCTAAATTTTGTTAAGTTAAAATTTTGATCATTTAGTCTAAATTTTGTTAAGTAAAATTTTAACTTAACAAAATTTTATTTGGGATCGAGAGGGGGCGGCGAGGGTTATGTGTCCTCGGCACCGCCACCGCCCTCTCGGTCACCGCCACACCGGTCTCTCGGTCACGCGGTCACTGCGTCCCCCTTTCGCCACCGCCACTGGTCTCTCGGTCACGCGATCACTGCGTCCCCCCTTTCGTCACCACCACCGTTTTCTCGGTCACGCGATCACTGCGTCCCCCCTCTCGCCTCCCTCGTCGCCCTCTCTCTTTATATGTAGAAGAGATATGATAATGCTGGCATATACACAATTAATTTGTTTTTACTACATGTTTTCAGGATCGACATATGGCGGACGATAGAGCTGACCCGATTCTGGACAACTATGATCCGGACGCTGAAGACCATATGTTCGGCATCATAAAAGGCGATATTCCATATGTGCCGACCGGAGAAGAAGAAGATGATATCTCTTCTTATCTGAACCTTGAGGGTGAAGATGAAGGGCGCCGTCGAGCAAGATGATGCCGAAGAAACGTCGATAAACGACGATCTTCAATTGGAAGTAGCAACCACCTCCGGCGCCGAGGTATATATATATACATATTGAGCGTCCGGTGATACAACTAACCGATTTGAATAAATGTGTGTGTACTAACGCGCGCGACTCTCTTTCTTATTTTAGCCCTCGGCCGGATCGTCGAAAAAATCGAGTACGTCGTCGTCAAAGCGTGGCGCAACCAAGACGATGAAAGCAGGAGAAACATGCACCATCGATGTTGTCGACGAAGCAACCGGCAGAGCCGCCGGAGCCCAGCAAGAACGCCACCAAGTTTGTCGACCAATGCGGAGCCGTTGTTAGAGACAACGTCTCGATCACCCTCCAGGAGTGGAATGAGCCAAAGAAGGCACGTGTTGGTTTCACTTTTGTCGATAAGAGAACAAAAAAAGATTGCTTCAAAAAGCTTATGGAACATTTCGTTCTACCTCCGGAATACCGCAAATACGATGAGGAGGGTAACAAGATTGCGGAAAACAAGAAGAGGCGCAAGCTAGTCAAACAGTTCGCTCTTTCTAGGATGGCCAACGCATTCCGGAAATACAAGCAAAATCTAGCCCATGACTTTGTCAACCAGGGCAAGACTCCGGATTTCAAAGGACAATATGAGAAACTCGCAACATGATTGGCCAGAATTTGTGAAGCAAAAGAAATCGGAGCAGCTTCGTTGAACTATCGAAAAAAAATAAGGAAAATGCGGCCAAGAAGGAGTACAATCATAAAATGGGGCCAGGAGGGTATCGCTTTTGGCAGCCTAGGTGGGAGAAGATGGAGAACGAGCCGAGGGCGCGAGGAATCCGTCCGGGTACGGAGGGATGGGACCCAAGGGCCAAAAGCTGGTGGTACGGGCATGGGGGATCGCTCGAACCCGGAGACAGGGGAGTGTGTTTACCAGGGCAAAATAATTACACCCACCCAAAAGCTTATTGAGGCAATGAGGGATGCTCAAGAGGGGAGGATCAAGTTCAACAGAGAGAACGACGCCCTGACAAAAGCCCTCGGGAATCCTGAACACGGAGGACGTGTACGAGGCATGGGGCACATTCCGTGGAAAATAGGGTTCCCCGTAACGATGACCCGTACGGTTACGTGAAGCCGTAAGAGAAAGATGGATCGGGAAAAAGATGTTGTGGCGCAGTTGGTAACGGAAATGGATGTGATGAAGAAAACCGTGAGTGTACTAGTAGCCGAAAGAGAGGCAGCTCGGGCGCAGCATGAATATCATCCAATGGATCTCGGAAGCCAGCAGCGGAGAAGAAGCAGCGTGGCTTCCACGGAGGCCTCACCGGCTGGTGCACCGACGATAGAAATTACCGCACCGGAGCCTCCGGTGGTCGAAATTACTGCACCGGAGCCTCCTCGCTACCCCGTGGACGATATAAAGGAGATGAAAGCATGTCATCCGTATTATCCTATCGGGAACATGTCCATGAAGGTAGCCATCGGCAGTGCTTTACCACTGGAGCACTCCACCACAACAACCCCATTCAAGATGGCTATGCTCGTGTCACGGTGGAGGAGATAGTCCAAGGGTTTGAGGACCCGGACATTGACATTGCTACACCTCGAAGGGGTGAAAAGACTTGGAGATGTCAAGCGCCGCTCATTCTATGGCGTAAGAAATTTATCAAGTTTCCAGGGCGAGGCGCCAACAAGTCCACCTCCGTACGGTGGTGGTGGTGGCGGTGGTGGTGACGGTGGCGGTGGCGGTGGCGGTGACGGTGGCGGTGGCGGTGGTGGTGGTGGTGCTTCACCTAATACACCTCATTCACGTCAGCCGACGCCGCCCCCCAGTCCTCGTCCGGCGGGTGATCGGACACCGGTACCGCCCCCAATCCACCTCCGGCGAAGAAGCGAAGCAGTCCTGGGTTATTAACCCGGACCCTTATGTACCTAGAACCACAAAGATACCAGAGCCATCACCGAAGCCTCTCATCCCGAGGCCTTGGGAACTTAGTGTCGAGGAAAATGCAGCGGCCGTGGCTGCTCGAGCATGAGAAATGGAAGGAGGAGTGCAAGAAGAAAAGAGAGGGCGAGCCCAAGCCAGTATATTCGACAAGCAAAAGCGATGGGCTAAGTCATTTTTGAACACACCGTCCCAAGCCGCGAAGAATCTGCTCGACGACTATTTACGTGAACTTCGTAGGCAAGCACTCGCGTTCAAGAGGAACCAAGAGTTGGCGGAGAAGAAAGCCTTGGAGGACGAGGCCGAGACAAAATTAGAAAGGGGGAAAGAAGTTGCCCAGCTCGGGAACAAAGTAAACAATCGATCGCCCCGCTCATAGTGCAAGCCGCCGGTCCGGATGCCCCCGATATCATAGCAGCTGCGGCAGCACATGGATTGACTGTAACGAGTGCCACAGAACAAGCGGCCGACTTAGGTATCACTCTTCGTGCACTGTTAGGCCTTGATGAGGCGCCAATGAAGGACGTAGTATTTACATATGTGAAGAATGGCCCTCTCATCGAGCCTCGCGCAGAAGAGGATCTACCTCGACAAATGAAAGGTCTGCTAAATTGGTACAAGGGTTACATAAAACATAAAAACGCCAAAGACTATATCTATGCGGAAGTTAGATATGAGCATCACTTCAAACGTTATCGGGTACAAATTCATCCGAGTGAATTGTTCCGACTGTTCAATCTACGCGACCTCGACAAATCTATCATCGGTTGCTACGTTCGTAAGTGATTTATTAATTTCTACCCCATCTCGTTCATTGCCCGCACTATATATATATATATATATATATATATATATATATATATATATATATATATATATATATATATATATATATATATATATATGTTGTCCTAACTATCTTGTTGTGTACGCTATTATGCAGTAATGAAGAAGCGGGAAATGCGAATAAGGAACATCCATGATGTTGGGTTCATTGACCCACACATCGTTATTTCATATGTGTTAGAACACCACCCCGCCGACGTGGAGGATGACCTGTGGCGGTTTATTAGAAAACAGCAACAGAAAAGTGATATTCTATTTCCTTACCATTTTGGGTGAGTGTTTCTGTCTTGAGCACATTCTCTTTTGTTTACTCCGCCATGCATGGTATGTGGCTAATCGATGAGTTATGCATGATCGTGCATGTATCGTGTCCGCAGGTTCCACCGGATTCTTATGGTAATTAAAGTTCAGACCTCCTCGCCTTCGTCCACGACTCTCTGAATATGGATCCGGCGCTTTGGGGCGACATGAGAAAAATGATGCAAAAGTAATTATTTTCATTCATTTGCGCTCTATATCGATCGGCCTATTTCGTTCTATCATTTCCTAATATCAAGTAACTAATTAATAACTCTCTTGTTTATTTAATTTTCTTTGCCTCGTAGGGTTTGGAGACGGTTCGTAGATACCAAGGTCGGTGAATTCAAAAAAGAGCTACATTTTAAAATGGCAGTGCGGACGACCGGGGATATTCAGCCACCGGGGACCAATCTATGTGGATACTATGTTTGTGAGAGGATCCGGAGATACCGCAATGAGCGGGACAGAAGTGTGAGAACAACATCATGAGGAATAACCTCCGGAAGACGCTTAGTCCAGAAGCTCGCTTCCGACCACTTCAAGAGGAACTAGCTGGATGGTTGGCGAGGGAAGTCATCGATCCTAGAGGAGAACACTATTACGATAACGTAGAACTTTATATGCACCAGAATTTGTAACTAACTTGTTCAAAATTGTATATGGTCATCCGATATTGAATATATATTGTATATGGTCATCCGATATTGAATATATATTGTATATTCCTCTTGAATTCTTTTTGGTTCTAATTTCAAATTTGTTTGAAATTGTACATTCATATGCATGTATGTATACAGTACCGTAGAATATGTGAAACTCCTTCAAAATTAAAACCCAAAAGAAATAAAATAATACAAATTAAAAAGAAACCAGATTTAGGGGAGGGGGGCTAAACCCTAAACCCTGCGGAGGCCTTTAGTCGCGGTTGGCCGGAAGAACCGCGACTAAAGGTCCTCCGCCCTGGCGCCGCCCTGCGGCCCACGTGGACGGGCCTTTAGTCGCGGTTCGTAAGGAACCGCGACTAAAGGGGGGGCCTTTAGTCGCGCTACTTTGGTCGCGGTTGCGCCACCACGACTAATGGCAGTTGCCAACCGCGACCAAAGCCCATTTTTCCACCAGTGTTCTCAACCAACATAAGGATGCATGATGCGTAAGTGGTCGATGTTGTATCTGTCTTAATTTGTTTGTCTGAGATGACATGAAATGGAACGGATCGGAATGAAATCGCACTATCTGTCTGGCCGGCCAGCCAGTGGATGCTGGTTAGGAACCCTACATACCGCAATTATTAGTCTGTTGGAATGGTTACCTGCTAGTGGTTTAGACTGTTGAATGTAGAGTGAGTGCTGCTGGTCTCGAACTTGGCAAATCCTCCGTGCATGGGAGGTACCGCGCATGCTTCACCAGTAGGATTTACCTAAATTTGTGTTTTGGGATTCGTGGTGCAAGATTTCATTCAGTTTCGTCGTGTTTCGGAAATAAGTATCAACCTTCTTTTGGCATGCAACGAAACAAAGTGATTCTGTTTGTAAATGAACAAAGGTTATGTAAATTAAATGTCAAACAAAGATTTTTTTTATAAATTAAAGCAATTTTCTTTTAAAAACATATCCCAAGTAACATTGGATATAATTTTGTGCTGTAGAGGAGTGATATCTTCATAATCATAAGCATTAAAAAGACATGTCCAGCAAATAGAGTGACATGTATGAACCACACAATTTTAGATTGTGAATGCCATTGATTAGCGAGGAACAAAATGGATAACCAACTAGCCCGAGTTAACATGCCTTGGTGTTGGTGATAGTCGACTCCGTCTTTGTCAGCACCATGAATGGGCATGATGTGACCTATTCTGGCGGCTATAAATTTCAATCAAGGATTTTTTAAAAAAAATGCCAATCGCAAGGGAGAACACAATAATTTGGCGGTGAGCTAGGTGGAGGGGTAAATTGATCAAGGTTTGGGGGTTACGACAAAAATTTCGGAATTTTGGTAAATTGGGTTACTTTGGCCGGTCTGAATAAATCATGGCACATGAAAATTTGGGTTCAAGTATTTAAATTAAAAAAATTCAATGGGGTAGAATCAAACTCACAACCTCAGATATGTTAGTAAGGAGGCCGTACTGGCACGATGCAAGTCAAAACTCAGATACTTAAGTGTACAGAAGGAAAAGCGGGAAACACTCTCAAAGTGAAGAACCTTGTTTGATCATGGATTAGGCCCTGGAGTTGACTGCTGGCACGATTTGTCACTACCACGATATCTCGCCACTTCATTTGGCGCCGTAGACCTAATAATCCTATCATTACTCGTTGAAATCGTACACCTTTCCGAACCCTGGAGAATCTAACTTTACGTCCCAAGTCTCTGTTTTCAGGATAAACACAAAGTTCAGAGTTATCGTTGAAATTCCGTGCACCTGCACATATGAGTACGTGACCTTGCTTGATGCAGTGATCTTTCCACAACAACATCGTGGGGTGGCATGCATGCACTTTGTAATGAAAGGAAACCCCGTCCGATGTAACCAAACATTTGTAGAGGACTACTGGACATTAGGACCTGGGAGGCTTGATCGCTTGATCGACTCATTGTATCGAACACATGCGCGTGCCCATTTTGAATGGTTGAATGGTCGCCCATATCTCCGTGCTCGATCGGGAAAAGTCTTTTACAGGACCGATTCCATCGAATGATTGGGAATGGGTTTCGTTGTTGGATAGCAACACCCTAAATTCTCCACCCCTGTTCTTGCTCAACTTGGAGTTGACTACAGATTGGTTTTTCTTCACGACATAGACGTCGCCGCCGCGCTAATATAGTTCTTGTTAACTTCACTAAATTTGGTTTACTGTAACTCTTGCCAAAATTTTGGCAGGAAAGTTCTGGTTTTAGAAGAAACATAACCCAAAAAACACAGATAGCTCTGAATGGCAAACACTAAGGATGTGTCGCAATATCAGAACGAAAATCGGGTTAGCTAAGAACCAACCTGAGGTTGGGTGGTTAGGAGGGTGGTTGTACCTGCAGCTCACCAGAGTTCAAACCCCAGGCGTGTCTCATAAGGCGGAATATTCATTCAATGGGAGACGATATTTCCGTCGACAGCGAGGCTCCTGTGATGACTTCGTCAATTTCAAGATCCAATCCGCCAGCTCAATCTTCCGTAGGTGCTCATAGGGGTAGGGTGTGCGTGTTGCGTACGTGCCTATAACCGTGTCACATGCATGACACTAAGAAATACTTATGGTTGTGTGCATTTGTTGAGGCAGATGACGGGTTACGCTCCATTGTTTCCTCCATTTTTTCGTTATCTTCTGGTAACTAAATTTGATCCCTTGTTGGATTGTTTGAAAAAAAAAAGATGACGGGTTACGCTCCCTTTTGAAAGCTCCCTTTTGAAAGAAAAGATAAATACTTCTTAATACTTTGCTACTGTCCTAAAGGGTCTACATAAGCCTCACTTGGCAACCTTTCTTGGTCAAACTAGAGACTGCAACAGCATGAGCTACAACTTTCTAGCTTCACTAAATCTAAATTGTTTGAGATTTGTATAGTCTAAAACATTCTGTACTTACGTCAGAGAGAAGTAGTCAGTAGCAGTCTAGGCAGAGGATTTACAGTCAACCTATCATGCACAGCTACATCAAGTTACTAGTCAAAGTCAGTCATGCACGTAATATGCCAAGACTTGGCCAGTTCTTCGCTTACAGTTTTTCTAAACGGTGTAAGCTATTGCGTTTGACCTGAGCCGGCTCGGATTGCAGTTCCTGTTCAGCTATCATGTTGAAGCACTCTTTGCACTTGATGATTCCTATTTTTTTCCGAATGACATGATTATTCAGATCCTAAGTCCGGTACTTTGATAACCCCACTAGCATATTTGGCAAGCAAGAAATCAAAATGTATGTGGTTACCTTTCTTACGTCCTTAGTGTTAGGGAGAGAGACATAAGGTGATCCAAGGACTAATCTAGGGTTCCGTCCACTTTGTCAGTGGTGGCATCGGTCTACCTCCCTTTAGGTGGTCTTGGAGGTGCGGTGGATCAAAGCCTCTTGTTGGTGGGAGGGTTTTAGTCCTTTTTAGGTATTTTTACAGTCTTCCTGATGGTGAGGCGTTGGCTACATAGTGAAGTCATGGTGAGGCTCTAGGCGCACCGCCAGAAGACGTATATTGTTGTGTTCCTGGTAGATCTCGCATGATATAGTCCTGCTGTGTGGCGGCGTGAGCTTCGCGGGCCTTTTTGGGTCCGAATGGGCGTATATATGGTGCCAAACTGGAAGGTAGCGGCGATGGCCTATGTGCAGCAGCGTGGCAGTGGGGACTTTACAGACCCTCTCGGGGCCTGGCAAAGCCTTCGCGACCTAGTGTGTCCCTGTTGCCATGTCCACTCGGCACCCGTCGTTGGCGGTGGAGGACGTCCTCTAGGTGGTTGTGCTGATGCCGTCTTCCCGCTCCATTGGCTAGGTGTGCTCTTGTTGATGCAATCTGGATGGCTACCGTCTATGGTATTGCCTCCCTTGTCTACGACTGCTTCTTCTTAGTCTGGCTGGCCTCGCAATATTTACCATGGTGAGACAACGATGGTGCCTACAAGACCGTGGTGGCGTATGTTGATGGGTGGCAAGCTTGGTGGAGCGCTTCGTCTTGTCTGGAGGTGTGGAGTTTTTTGGGTCGGGAGAAATCCACGTCGTCTCGGCACCGACGCAGTGACGCTTGCGAGTGTCACCATTCCTTCCTGAAGGGTTTCGGGTGTACCTCTTCCCCACCCTCCATAGTGTATCGGGCGAAACCCTAAGACCAGTCCGGGCAGCAGTGTTGCCGTCGTCGTGGCTTTCCTTCTTGGAGGTGTTGTTTGGTACGCAGCGAGTCAGAGTGCTAGGATCGTGGTGGGAATAATCCGGAGGACACGACAGTGGCGTGCCATCTTTGTTTTCGTTGATCCGCCGGTGTTAGCTTTGTTTTCTCTTTTTTTCATTTAGGATTTGGTTGTGCTGTCTACCTCAACAGTGGTCTTAAATATCTACCATATAATTGCTATATTAATATAGCGGGACGAGCATATTTAAAGGAGGATGGCAGTGCCTTCAAACCATCCAACTACATGTTAAAATCTAAGAGCATCACCAGCCGTGTCCCCCAAAGATATTTGGGGCGCGCCGGACATTTTTTCGTTCAAAGAAGCGCGCCCCAAAGGCCCTTTCCGTCCGGCGCGACCTAATACGGTGTTCGGCGCCCCGAGCCCGTTGATACGTTGCAAACGTATCTATAATTTTTGATGATCCATGCTTGTTTTACACCAATTTCTACATGTATTGATTACACTTCGTTGCACTTTTATACATTTTCCAGCACTAACCTATTAACAAGATGCCACAGTGCCAGTTCTTGTTTTCTGTTGTTTTGTATTTCAGAAAAGTTGTATAGGAAATATTCTCGCAATTGGACGAAACAAAAGCCGAAGTCAATATTTTACCGTAACGAAGACAGAATCCAGAGGGGAGACGAATAGGAGCCACAGGGCGGCCAGACCAGGCCTAGGCCGCGCCTAGGGGTGGTCTGGGCCCCCCTGGCCTCCACCGACCTTGTCATTCCGCCTATAAGAAGTCTCCCGACGGGTGAACCCTAAATCAGTAAGCCTCCATCCACGAAAAGTTATGTAGCTTCACCGCCACCGAAGATAAGATCCGGGGGACAGAAGTCTCTGTTCCGGCACCCTGTCGGGACATGAATTGCCCCCGGAGCTATCTCCATCGACTCCACCGCCATCGCCATCGCCATTTCTGACTCCCATGATGAGGAGTGATCACACTGCCGCCGATGACGACGCAGGCGGTGATATAGCAGCTACAGCAATCCCCCTGCACCAACAAAAGAAGAACCGTGATAACGGTAACAGCAGCGGCCACAAACGCAAAAACCCTGATGACCAGAAGAGTGGCGGATCCGACATGGTCGCCATAGCGTTCCAACGCGGAGGTTCAGGAGGTGGAAGAGGACGTGGCCGCGGAGGCGGAGCCGGCAGGGGTCAGCGGCATGGCACTGAGGTCACTGCTGGCGGATCCCGCGCCCCGCAAACCTACGAGGAATACAGAGACATGCCCTGCCTGGCCCACTTGGATCCGGCTACGGGGAAGTCTACTCACACCAACCGCAACCGCAAGTGGGTCAACGACCTAAAGAACGACCCGGAGGCAGGATACAAGCGAGCCCGGAAGCACCGCCCACGCGGCAAAGGAGGCAAGGGCAAGAACAAGGACAAGGAGGAGGAAGAGTTCCGAGGCGATGGACGAGGATGATAACTCGCCGGATCCCAAAGCCGGATCCGCAGGTAAATCCAACCCCTTCGAGAAAAAGAGCGTGGGGGCTTACCACACCTTCCTCGGAACCCCCACAGTCCGCGCTACAAAATCAGCTACCCGGATCATGAACGCCACAGTTTCCGGCCGTGCCGCAAGACGTCGGGTGGTCGGAAGTTCCATGCACATTTGACAGGGAGGATCATCCCGCCATTGTGCCAAAAGAATACTACGCCTTGGTTGTGAGTCCCCGCATAGACGGGTATGACTTCTCCAAGTGCCTCATGGATGGCGGAGCCAGCTTGAACATCATGTACCTGGAGACTCTGGAGCGGATGAACCTCACCAAGGAACAGCTCAAACACAGCAACACTGAGTTTCACGGCGTGGTTCCGGGTAAGAAGGCGAACTCCCTTGGCAGCATCACACTTCTCGTGGCTTTCGGCGATGTTCACAATTTCCGCGAAGAGAAGATCACGTTCGAAGTTGTGCCCTTCAAGAGCTCCTACCATGTCATCTTCGGCAGGCCCACCTACCACAAGTTCCACGCAAGAGCGTGCTATATCTACAACAAGCTCAAGATGCCGGGTCCTAATGGTATGATCACCATAACCGGAGACTACAAAAAGGCTCATGAGTGCGAGTTGGGCGAAGCCGCCTTCGCGAGTCTGTCATATCCGGAGAAGAGCCGAAAGGCTACGGGGCCGCGGTGGATCCGACCGAGATGCAAACCACCAAGAAGCAGATCTCCGAACGGAAAAACTCCTTCGGGGCCGCGATAGAGACCAAGAAGTCGGCTTCAAGGAAGATGACCCTAGCAAGCAAGTCTCGATCGGAGCCAACATGGACCCCAAATAGGAAAGCGCGCTCGTCGAGTTCCTCCGCGCTAACATGGATATCTTCGCATGGCAACCTTCCGACATGTCCGGAGTACCTAGGGAACTCGCCGAGCACTACCTCAACATAAATCCAGGGGCTAAACCGGTGAAGCAAGCTATGCGACGCTTTGGAGATAAGAAGCGCCGCGCCATAGGAATGGAATTAGCAAAGTTACTAGAAGCAGGTTTTGTAATAGAAGTTATCCACACCGATTGGGTCGCGAATCCCGTCCTTGTACCCAAAAAGAACACCGAAATACTAAGAATGTGCATCGATTACTCGGCTTGAACAAGCATTGCCCGAAGGATCCGTTCCCCTTGCCGCGCATTGACCAAGTCATTGATTCGACGGCAGGGGCGGAACTTCTGTGTTTTCTTGATGCGTATTCCGGGTACCATCAGATCCGGATGAAGGAATCCGACCAAAAGGCGACTTCATTCATTACCCCGTTTGGTACTTACTGCTATGTTACTATGCCTTTTGGTTTGAAAAACGCAGGTGCCACCTACCAACGTACGATGCAGCGGTGCTTGAAGGACCATATTGGCCGTAACTTGCACGCCTACGTCGACGACATCGCGGTCATGACCCGTAAAGGATCCGACTTGATCAGCGACCTCACGAAACCTTTGAGAATCTCCGTCGGTACAAGATGATGTTGAATCCGCCGAAGTGCGTCTTTGGCGTGCCAGTCGGAAAACTCCTTGGCTTCATAGTCTCTCACGGAGGCATTGAGGTTAACCCGGAAAAGATCAAAGCAATCCCGTGTATCAAACGGCCAACTTGTCTCAAAGATGTGCAACGACTAACCGGTTGTGTCGCAGCAATCGATAGGTTTGTTAGCCGTCTTGGCGAGAAGGCGCTACCTCTGTACAAGTTGTTGAAGAAAACAGACAAATTTGTGCCGGGACGACGCAGTCGACGCAGCTCTTCGAGGGTTGAAGGAAATACTTACCTCCCCACCTATCTTGGCAGCCCCAGCAGAGTCGAGCCAATGCTCCTTTATCCGGCAGCTACCAACAAAGTCATCAGCCTCGTCATCGTGGTGGAGCGAAAGGAAGAAGGTCATGAATACGACGTCCAAAGACCTGTCTACTACATAAGCGAGGTGCCGACGGAGTCAAAGCAAAGATACCCTCACTTTCGAAGCTAGCTTATGGAGTTTTCCTAGGCGACCGGAAGCTGAGACACTACTTCCAAGAGCACCCAGTAACAGTTGTGAGCAAGGCTCCGCTGTCAACAATTCTCAACAACGCTGACGCAACAGGACGGACAGCTAAATGGGGCATCGAATTATCCGCCTTCGACATCGCTTACAAGCCAAGGACTGCGGTCAAATCCCAAGTTTTGGCAGATTTCGTTGCAGATTGGACAGAAGCTCCGGATGCAAGTCTGGAGCCGGAACCAGAGACATGGGTTATGCACTTCGATGGATCCAAGCAGCATCAAGGCTCAGGAGCCGGAGTCACCTTGAAGTCCCCTACCGGAGAAGAACTGCAGTATGTTCTGCAGATCCACTTCAAAGCTACAAATAACATGGCGGAATATGAGGCTCTATTACACGGCCTCGCGCATCGCTAAGGAAATTGGGATCAAGCACATCATATGCTCGTGGAGATTCCGACTTGGTGGCACGACAAGTAGCCGGAACCCGGAACGCCGTAAATTCCGTCATGGCAGCCTACGGAGACGAAGTTGATGAGCTCGCCAAGTGCTTCCTCGGATACGAAGTCAAGTACGTCGGGAGAGACGATAACACAGCGGCGGACATGCTATCCAAGCTCGGATCCGGCGAAAGCCAATTTCGCCTGGAATTTTCCTAGAGCATCTCCGGATACCCTCGGTGAAGGGCGCTAACCCGGAAAACCCGAAGTGGCAGTGTCTCCGGCTAGAGAGGTATTGGCTACCATTCCGGCTTGGACACAGCCTTTCCTGGACTACCTCATCGATCAGAAGTTGCCGGAGGACGAGGTCCTCGCGCGCCAGATCATCAGACGGGCACGATCCTACACAATTGTTGATGGACAGCTCTACAAAAGAAGCGCAACAGGGGTATTTCTCAAATGCGTCTCCAATCAAGATGGCATTGAAATCCTCAGAGAGATCCACGCAGGGGACTGCGGGCACCATGCCGCCCCGAGTCACTCGTTGCAAAAGCTTTTCGGCTAGGCTTTTATTGGCTCACAGCTAAAGAAGATGCTGATAAGATAGTCAAGACCTGCCGAGGTTGTCGGTACTATGCTACTCAACCAAACGCTCCAGCCCAAGAGCCGAAGACCATACCTATCACCCGGCCATTTGCGGTCCGGGGGCTCGATATGGTTGGTAAGTTAAAGAGATCATCTCCTGGCGGTTTTGAATACCTATTGGTCGCTGTTGACAAGTTCAGCAAATGGATCGAGGCAAAGCCAGTGAGAAAAGCCGACGGTGCTACGGCACTAAAATTTGTCTGCAGCCTCGTGATGAGATTCGGCATCCCACACAGCATAATCACAGATAATGGCACAAACTTCGCTCAGGGAGAATTAAAGGATTATTGTGAGACAATGGGGATTCGATTGGACCTCGCATCTGTGGCTCACCCACAATCCAATGGTCAAGTTGAAAGAGCTAACGGTCTAATATTATCGGGAATCAAGCCACGCCTTGAAGAACCGCCGCGACGAGCAGCTGGAGCTTGGGCCGACGAACTAGACGCTGTCTTGTGGAGTTTGCGAACTACCCCTAACAGGTCAACGGGGTTTACCCCTTTCTTCCTGGTATACGGATCCGAAGCCGTGATTCCCTCCGACATCATCCACGATTCACCGCGAGTTTCCGCCTATAATGAAGAAACAGCTGACGAGGCCAGACAGCTATCTGTGGACCTGATCGAAGAAGCTCGGAATCTAGCTGACCAGCGCTCCGCCATCTACCAGCAGAAGCTCCGACGTTATCACAGTCGTCGAGTCCGGAATCGCTCCTTCATGGCGAGGAGACCCGGTCCTCCGCCTTCGACAGGTGAAAGACCATAAGTTGCAATCTCCATGGGAAGGACCCTTCGTCGTTAGCAAAGTGCTTCATAACGGGTCGTACTACCTTGTTGATTTCCGCGAGCTGAGGGATAGACCCGCTAACCGGCGCCGGAAACGCAAGCGTGAGGATCCGGATGACATCTACGATGAAACAGATCGCCCTTGGAATATCGTACAGCTACGTCCTTTCTACACTTAGCATATTTTTTCCGAGTTACAAACTCGTAATAGTTATACATGATCAATGAAATAAAGCTTATGGTTCACTCTTTGAGTCTTTTACCTCCTTTACTTGTTCATTTTTAGATCGTGTATGTTTTCCGACTAAAACCGCAGAGCTGGATTCTTCCGCCTAGGCGTGTACAAAAGTTGTGATTTTCAAAAATCGTCCTTCAGGACGTAAGCTTAAGTTTTCTGATTAAGTTGTTGTCTGTTGCGAACTCGTGGATTCCTAGTAGTGATTTCCGGCACCGACGCCTGGGGGCTTGTTTCCGCGGTTATTGACGGATTGCCATTGGGCTTCGTCGCCGCTGGCGAGCGTTTCCGGCTAAAAGGTCTTCCGGCTCGCGGAAGGTCAAGCGGGCAAGCCGGAAAACAATGAAGTCAGCACTTGCTTTCCGACACAAAACGAAACATGCACATAACATTAAACGGATAGCAGGATAAGTGTTTCCGCCCCATGCATAATCGTTTCGTTCCTAGCTACTTAATAATTTAAGTCTTATTACAAACCCACTCTGGGGCCAAAATGATGCAACTTGTTTCATTGTTTAAAGCAGGAACTCTACTCGGAGTCCTCTTCTTCTGATTGCTGGTAGGAGGAGCCGTCGTCGCTGTCACCAGATCCGGCTTTGGAGTCGTCACCAGAGTTTTCTCCGGAATGCTCGCCGCTTGATCCGGATCCTTCCCCGTAAAACTCTGGCTCACCTCCTTCTTCCTCAGCATCGGAAAAGCCTTCGGGCAGATCATGTTTGTTATACCAGAACGAGTGGTCCACTCGCCTGACAAACAGCTGTTCATATCCTTCGGTTTCCGCGAGGAGGGCACCCATGTCGGAACCCTTGGGGGCTCCGCGTGCAATAGTTGCCAGGTTAAGCGAGGGGAAGTGAGCCTTGCAGGTGGCCAAGACCAGGGAGGCGACTCCGTGTGCTGAAGATTCTTGCCAGTCCTTGATGAAATCCGGCACCAGCTTCATAAGTTTGGTCATCGTATCAATGACTGTGGTTTTGGCCTTCTTCAGAGATAGAGCCGTGGCGATTCCGCGACAGGCTTCAAATAACGCGTCAATTGATATCCGCGCTTCATCATATGCCTCCGTCCTCGTAAGGTTTGACTCTTTTGTCCATTCGAAGCCAAGGCTTGCTGTGGAAGAAAGATGTTCAGTTCCGATTAAAGAGGAATCATACAAGATAGTCGGAGCAACGACACGGAAAAATGCTTACGGAAGATAAGTTTGTCAATAGCCTCCGCCTCCTCCTCCAGAACTCTGTTCTTGGATATTATGGAAATCACGCGGCCCTGGCTTTTCTCCAGTTTGTCATTCAGTTCCGCCAGGTCGCTGGCATGCTTCTCGGAGAGTTTTTTCCTCGCCTCAGATTCCTTTTTAGTGGATTCATGAATAAAGGTTTTGAGGGACTCGTTCTCCGCCTCAAGCACCTTGACTTTGGCGGAAAGCTCATCAAACGAGGAGTTCTTGGCAGATTCTTCTGAAGGCAGAAAAGTTGCACATATTATGCATCCTGACCTATGACAACAAAGTGAAAGACCCGGATCTCGTACCTTTAAGGCGGGTCTCAAGCAGCTGGATAGCCTTTTGGCTGTTTTCCGCGTTCTGGCGCAGCCCCTCGATCTCCGTGATCTGCTCAAGCACATGGATGCGCAGATCTTCGTGCAATTTCCGTGTGGTCTGTGAAGCAGCAGGGAGTTAGCCGGATATTTAAAATCTTGGGGGCTAGCGAGGAATTCAGTCTGAGATATAAATTTTTTTAAATTTCCGTCTAAAGTACATTCTGGGAAAGCATCAGATAATACAAGTTACACGGAACTATATCACCCAATGCTTGGGGGCTAGTGTTACCTGCCGCACTTCCTTGTGCTTGGCGAAAAAATCCTTCAAGTCGTTCTCCAGCTCGGCGAGTTCACGCACCTCCTCGTCCGGTTTTCCCCATACTTTGTTCAGCATGTCGGAAACTTCCGCGTGACGTTGTGCAAGGGTAAGTTTTTGGAGGGACGGAGTTGGTTGGAGGTTGACTCGGGTCGCGTTGGTAACTTGGTGGAGCTTAGCCTTTTGCTCCTGTTCTTCCTCAGTGGGCTCCGCGAAAGCGGAGCTTGGATGATCTGGCGGAGGAATTGGTGACGAGGTACCCTTGGCGGAGTCGCCATGAGGAACGGGATTTTCAGGAAGGTCATCAATTTCGATGATATCCTTTGGATCCGGCTTGGTGGCGGAGGAAGCCTTGGGTGGCACTTCAACCTCAGGAGTGATGGGAAATGAAGCCGGAGATGGCTTGGTTCTCTTCTTGAGGACCTTTGGGGCCTTGGGAGGCTGGCTACCGGAGCTTCAGAAAAAACATAAAAGTATAAGAGCAAGTGCTGAATCAGAACTTGGATCTCGGAAGTGGACATTTACCCGGAAGGTTTGAAGAAATGTTGGATGGCAGGCTGCCCCTTGTTGCTGGTATTGATCAGCGAGAGGCGCTTCTTTTCCGCCTCCAACTTCCGGGTAGCCGCGATGCTGAGCACTTCGCGGGCGCGCTTCGCATGGGGGCTGGAAGGAGCTGGCTTCTTCCTCTTAGCAGGGCGGGAAGCCTCGGGAGCTTCCGCCTCCGATGCGGCTTCCGGATCCGCGTGGCCGGTGGATGGGACTCGGAGGAGAGTTCCGAGTTCATTTTCCTCAAGCGCCTCGAGCTAATACAAAGTTAACACTTAGATGAAAAAGTTTGAAGAAAAACAATAAACCAAAGTCAAGACAACGTACCGCGGTTCCGGATCCATTTGTATGGATGTCTTTGTTGCATACGTGAACATGGAGTTCACGTGAGATCTTGAGGAGGACCCGGATCCTCTTGTCGATGGCGTCGGTGGAAAGATTGTCTTTGGTGGCGCGCATTGGATCGTCGCGCCCCGTGTATTCAAACATCAGGCGGTCCCCGTGTTGCGGCGGGCTGGATCCTCTTGGTGAACCGAGGAAAGGGTTAAGTCCTTCCCCGTCAGCCCCTCCTCCGTGAGCTTGCGGATCCGCCTAACGGCGCGGGTCGGTTGAGGCGGGAGTCGGAGAAGTGGGGGCAGTGCGTCCATGACGGAAGCTCGGTGGGGGGGCAGTTCTTGAAAATTGGAAGTTTCTTTTCGCTCGCGGGGTCGGAGACGTCCTTCAGATAGAAGAAACCCCCGGACCAGTACCTCGCGGATTCGTGGCGGTCGGTAGGGGGGTAGATGCGGCCCGGACGGAGCATAAAGGTGATGGATCCGCATGTAGCAAGTTCGGCGGATTGCCGGATCCTCTCCTTCTTGACAGAGAAAAAATATTGGAATAGAGAAATCTCAGGGGTTGCTGATGGCGAGGACGCTGTTTGGAGATATGTTGTGGGGTTGGAGTCCATACGTCTTCAGAATCTCCAGGAAAAAATCCGAAGGCGGAAATGAAAATCCGCGCTCTACCAGCGCCTTCGTCAGCACCATCTCATCATCTTTCGGAGCCGGAGCAAGTTCATTTGGAACTGACCTCCAGCTTCCGGGTTGCAGAAAGCCCTCCGACTCGAGGTTCTTGAGCTCCATCTCGGTGGTGGTACAGGGCCACCACTTTCCTTTAGCCTCAGAGTCTCGCTTTCGAGCTTTTGATTTTTTCGAGACCTCTTCTGCTTGGTGCTCCGTTTGACCCTCCCCGGAAGCTTTCTCCGGGTGAGTAGAGGTCCCCTCGGCCTCCTTGCCGGAATCCTTTGAAGGATCCAGCCGGACTGGAACGAAGGGAGGAGGGGCGGAGGAGATCGGGGTCGCCATGATCGGTTCCGAGGTCGGAGGCGGAGTCGTTGAAGACATCTGAGGAAAAAGAGTTTGGCGGAAACTTACTTTAGTCGGATCCCACATCGTCTTCCCCAAAGTTCACCCCTACCAACTACGGCGCGAAGATGAAGCTCGAGGACTTACTGTAATGGCGGACGCGGTGGTTGGAGTCGCCGGCGATGAGTTTTCCGCGCGGTGGCTCGCCGGAGTTAAGAACACGAAGAACACTGCGGTGGTGAACTGACTCCGGTGATGCTCCGGCGACTTTTCCGGCAGGTTCCGGCACGGCGGAGGAGGAGCTCACGGGCGGCGCTCGGCTGAGAGGTGAGAAGGGGGGTGAATGAGGGTAGAGGCCTCGACGGCGGATATTTATAGGCTGAGGGGATAAGATTCGTGTTCCGCATCCTGTGGTCGGAACGCAAGCGTCGCATCGTTGGATGCGCGACACGTGTCCCAAACCCTAACAGTAAAAATGGCTAGAGATAAGTTACCGCGGAGATCGCGCGAAAATGGCGCCAGAATTGGCGGAACCGTTTGAGTCTTTTAAAGATTCCGGGTAATTGCGTGAGGATAAGTTAGTTCTCATTCACGAGCAGGGAGTAACCCGGAAATATTCTTTGGAATGTCGATGGATGAAGTCCCGCGGAATGGGAGCATTTTCCGACTAATAAGTTGGGGAAAGAAGAAAATGTGAAGTTGGAGCTCTTCAAGTTTCTCCGCGTTACCAACGTTTGCCGGAGATCGTGATGGACCAGCAAGGCGGAAACTGCAGGTGAAACTCGGAGAACTCTGGGGGCTACTGTTGTGGGTATACTTCATGGGTGTACCATCGACAGTGCCTAGATCCGGCAAGCCCGGGTGGCCCACAGATGGTGATGAGGCATGTGGCCCATCGGGCGGCCCAATTGCTGTTGATCATGAAGGAAGAAGTCCAGCCCAGGATCAGTAAGCCGGATCCGTACCGACATTAGGAGTAACCCGGATCCATGGAGGCCCGTGAGGAACCCGGATCCAGTACGGCGTATATGGAAGGCGGATCCGTGACGTGCACGGCAAGATATTGTACCGTAGTTAGGCTATACGCTAATCCGGCTAGGACTCTCCATGTAAACCCTAGATTCGTGCGCCTTTATAAGCCGGATCCCGGGAGCCCTAGAGGCACAACCACAACTCATTGTAACAACGCGAAAGCGCCCAGATAATTCCAAACAAGCAGCAGTAGGCCCTGTCATCGTGCAGGTGATCCGAAGCTGGGTAACTCGCGTACCACCGTTTCGTGTGCACTCCGCCCTATGGCCCCTTCTTCTCCCCCTCGTGAGGATCTCTCCTCCGAGGTACCGTCGATTAGGCAACGACACTAAGGGCTTTACAGTAGCTATGTGGTCTATCTATCTCTCCATGTATGACCTTTATGTGATCATGAGCTTTGTAATCTAGTTGAATAAGTATATGTTATTCTTCAACTATTGTGATACTCAAGTGGTTTTATTATGTGATCTCCAGGGACATCTTGTCCAACGGTGTGAAGGTGACAGTGTGCACACCGTGTTTGTTTCTTAAGCTTAATTTACAGAAATACTTATAAATTGTGGTGTCTAGTTAGTACCATCTTTGTATGCTTAAGGTGATAGTGTGGGTCCATAGATTGGGAATGCAAACTTTAAGGAATGCTTATGCATCCCTATGCAGTGAATTTGTGTTTATTATTAAACCGGAGACTGGTTCAGAGTAGCATAGTGAAGTGATAATATCTATGTATTCAATTATGGTATCAATGTTGAGAGTGTCCACTAGTGAAAGTATGATCCCTAGGCCTTGTTTCCAAGGATTGAAACACCGTTTACAACCAATTCTCCTACATATTTGTTTGATGCCATTTTTATTTCAGATTGCAATTATCACTCATAATCAGCCATATTACTTGTATTTCACTATCTTTTCGCCTAACTAGTGCACCTATACACCTGACAAGTGTATTGGGTGTGTTGGGGATACAAGAGACTTCTTGTATCGTAATTGCAGGGTTGCTTGAGAGGGATATCTTTGACCTCTACCTACCTGAGTTCGATAAGCCCTGGGTGATCCACTTAAGGGAAGCTTGGTGCTGTTCAACAAACTTCTGAACTTGGAGGCCCAAAACTGTCTACAAGAATAGAAGCGTGCGTAGACATCAAGCCCTTTTTTGGCGCCGTTGCCGGGGAGGTAAGGTAAAAGGTACGCACATCCTTTGGATGCTAAGTCTTTTAGTTGCTGGTGAGTGCTCGAAGTTATTTCCTTTAGATTCTGCAATTATATTTTTTTTGTTTCTTATTTTTATTTTCACTAGTTAGGCTCAATGGAAAGCAACAAAAAAATTGGGGAGCTTTATATTATTTATCTTGAGTTAGGACATGAGGTGTTTGAAGAGAAAACTAAAAAACCTATGGAACTTTACTTGCATGCTGGTAGCAATGTTATTAGTATGAATTCTTTGAACACCATTATTCCTAATGCTATGGAAAAGTCTAAGCTTGGGGAAGCTAGTTTTTATGAAAATTGTCTTTTTAGTTCCCTAACTTTAGAGGAGAAAATTTGCTATGATGATACTATGCCTCCAATATATGATGATTACATTGATGATTATGTTATTTTCAGTCCACCTACTATTGAGGAGAAAATTAATTATGACTACAATATTCCTCCTATATTTTATGACTATGGTGATGAGAATAGTAATGGTAGCTATTTTGTTGAATTCGCTCCCACTACAATTAATAAGAATAACTATGCTTATGTTGGGAGTAGTAATTATTTTATGCATGTGACTCATGATAAGAATGCTTTATGTGATGGTTATATTGTTGAGTTTATTCATGATGCTACTAAAAGTTATTATGAGAGAGGGAAATATGGTTGTATAAGTTTTCATGGTACTAAAACACCTCTCTATATGCTGAAAGTTTTGAAGTTACTCTTGTTTTATCTTCCTATGCTTGTCACTGTTCTTTGTGGATTTATTTCTGTACAAGATTCCTATGCATAGGAAATGGGTTAGACTTAAATGTGTTTCATATTTTCTCCTTGATGCTCTCTTTTGCTTCAATTTATATTTCTTATGTAAGCATTTTCTCAAATTAGCCTTGCTGAAAGGCGTTAAAGAAAAGAACTCCTGGGACATAACCCATGTTTTATTTCTGTAATTTTTCTTTTGTTGAGCCTTGGAAGTTTTTATCTCTGTAATAACCTCTCCTTATCTTTTTATTTCGTTTTTGTGCCAAGAATAGCCTCTAATAGAAAGAAAGTAAGATTTGGAGAAGTTGTTGTCCTGAAACAGATTCTGTGTTGTCACCATAAAAATTCGTATTCCCAGCCAAAACGTAATTTGACCTGCCAATTTTTGAGCATATGCCCAGGTTATTATCTAACTTTCGTTAGTTGAACACTTTTCGATCTGAGCAACAGAAGATTTTCGAAAAAATCGATCTTTACTTGATGTTCTGTTTTGACAGCTGCCGCTATTTGCATTTGCCTCTTAATCTTTTTGTTTTGAGTTCTTTTGAGAGAAAGAGCTTTTGAAGAAGTTGCTACAGTAGCAAAAGTTTTAATGGATGTTTGATATATGTTAGAACTGAACCCAAGTGGATTTGTTATTTTGATTGTACTAATGCTGCCGATGAGAATTGTGTGAAGTTTTGTATGAAGAAAGTTTTCAAGTGTAGGGAGAGAAGAATGATGTAATAAGATGAAGATTGGACAAAAGCTCAAACTTGGGGATGGCCATGTCACCCCGAGAAATATCCAAGAGGTACAAGCGTCAAAGCAACATGTCATCTTTCTATGCGCTATATTTTTATTTTTTCATATGCTATGTATTGTTCTTGGAGCGTCTTTATTTTTATTTTTATTTTTAGTTTTATTTTGTTTTGCTTGCTGTAGCATATGGCTGGATCCTAGAATTTTTGTGTGGGAGAGAGAAACGCTCTGTTTTCATTGCATAGAACACTCTAGTTTTCGCTCTTATTATTCTGCGAGTGTTCTAGTTTCCCAGTATTGCGTTTAGCTCTTGGTTTTCCACTCGTATTTTGTTCAGAGCTTGTTGGTTTTCTTTATTTATATTTGATTAGCTCTCTGCTCTTTATTTATTATTATCTATGATAGTTGTTTTAAATAAATTGATTGGTGTTGGAAACGAGTAAAATATTTTATGCTTATAGTGATGCAAAAGGAAGCTTGTCTAGACTTTGGCATGTCATGTTGGATGTTATTCTTATTATATGCTTAGTATTTATTGCTTTAGCATGACTTGTCTCAAATAGCTGAGAGTGCATAATGTTTCATTGAAAGAATCATGTTTTGTTTACATCATACAATGCATAATATTATGGTATTCTCCTTTGATGCTTTATTGGGTTGACTTGGCAGATGCTTACACCATGTTATGACTACAACCAGTCAACTAAAGCCTCTATGATGATTTAGTTTTTGACTTGTAATATCACTTTATGCTTTGATTAATGGTGTTTTGTCGCTATGCATGATTATGACCATTATTGCTCTCTTAGTTGGTCGCTCCCAGTCGTTTGCTAACCTCCGCATGTACTGAGTATGAGCTCTACTCGTGCATCCAACCACCGAAAACCAAAGTTTACCAAACGTGTCCACCATATAACTAGCATTATTGCTATTCCAAGTATATACATCATGTTTTTATTTATCTTCCAAATTAAAAAAAATTCATGAGAAAATTAGTTAGTAAAGCTCTCACGAACTTGATGGCATATTTACTTTCTTCCACTTAATAAACTTGAGCCATTGTGACTATTTTATGAAGATTATATGCTTACAAATTACGAGTTGGAAGTTAGCACAACCATGCTTTCATGGGGAACGCTTTCAACATTGCACGTATTCCTATTTAGTTGATATCCTATTATTTTGTTTATGGGTGCCTAGCGGTGTGAAATAAAATGGAAACTTGTAAGTCCATGGAGTTTGTATATATGTTAGAGAAACGACTGGGCGGCCAATTAAAGTCATGCATCATTCATGGTAAAAAATTTACAGCGAACCATAGTGAGCATTCTATGAGGTACTCGTATTCAAGGGGCACGAGATTTTCAACTTCTGATTTGTCAAGCATATAACTCATATTTGCCCTCACATTAATTTTAGCCATTCAAGATGCTTATGATAGGGGTAATGAGAGCTCAAAACTAATGAGTACCATACTTTTTTGGAAGGTTTATATATATAACTTGTTAATCTAGCTTCCTTCTTCGAAGGACCCTTCTTTTACATTTATGTTGAGTTTTTATCATCTTGTTTTATGCACCAATTAAGAGAGCATAGTATTCATTCTGAGTATAATGTGCATTGTCCCAAAATTATTATTTATTGATTCATGATTATGATATTGCTTGTTCTTAAATTACTTGTATCTAGTCACCCTTTGAATTTTAAAGGTGTCCTGGCATTCATGTTTTGCTACTCCATAAAGGATAAACTAAGTACCACTTTGCTATGTTTTCTCTATGCTCATAAAAATAGTTGCTTTCAATGCACAATTATTTATGATCATTTGTTTGAGTTACTTTTCATGTTATAACATAGTTGCTAAGTTCTATTGTTAGAATTATATCTATCATATCTATGTTTAGAGTAGTTTGATCCCAGCTCACAATGCTTTTACAGTAACTTGATCAAGATTCTGTTGGCTTCATGTCACCTCAAAAATTATTTTTGTTATCACTTACTTACTCGAGGACGAGCAGGAGTTAAGCTTGGGAATGCTGATACGTTGCAAACGTATCTATAATTTTTGATGCTCCATACTTATTTTTCACCAATTTCTATATGTTTTGATTACACTTTGTTGCACTTTTATACATTTTCCGGCACTAACCTATTAACAAGATGCCACAGTCTTAGTTTCATGTTTTTGGCTGTTTTGTATTTCAGAAAAGTTGTACAGGAAATATTCTCGGAATTGGATGAAACAAAAGCCGAAGTCAATATTTTACCGTAATGAAGATAAAGTCCAGAGGGGGGACGAAGAGGAGCCACAGGGCGGCCAGACCAGGCCTAGGCACGACCCAGGCCCTGGCCGCGCCTAGGGGTGGTCTGGGCCCCGTGGCCTCCACCGGCCTCGCTATTCCGCCTATAACAAGCCTCCCGACGCATTAACCCTAAATCAATAAGCCTCCATCCACAAAAGGTTCTGTAATTCCGCCGCCACCGAAGACAAGATGCGGGGACAGAAGTCTCTAGTCCGGCACCCCGCCGGGACGGGGAATTTCCATCGGAGCCATCTTCATCGAGTCCACCGTCATCTTCATCGCCGTTGATGACTCCCATGATGAGGAATAAGTAGTTCTCTCCCGAGGCTGAGGGCTTTACCGGTAGCTATGTGGTCTATCTATCTCTCCATGTATGATCTTTATGTGAGCATGAGCTTTGTAATCTAGTTGAATGAGTAGATGTTATTATTCAACTATTGTGCTACTCAATTGGTTTTATTATGTGATCTCCGGGGACACCTTGTCCAACGGTGTGAATGTGACAGAGTGCACACCGTGTTTATTTCTTAAGCTTAATTTACAGAAATACTTATGAATTGTGGTGTCTAGTTAGTACCATCTTTGTATGGTCAAGGTGATAGTGTGGGGCGTCCATAGATTGGGGATGCAAACTTTAAGGAATGCTTATGCATCCCTACGCAGTGAATTTGTGTTTATTATCAAACCGAAGAGTGGTTCAGAGTAGCATAGTGAAGTGATAATATCTATGTATTCTATTATGGTATCATTGTTGAGAGTGTCCACCTGCGAAAGTATGGTCCGTAGGCCTTGTTTCAAAGCATGGAAACACTGTTTACAACCAGTTCTGCTATATGTTTGCTTGCTGCTATTTTTATTTCAGATTGCAATTACCACTCATAATCATCCATATTACTTGTATTTCACTATCTCTTCGCTGAACTAGTGCACCTATACACCTGACAAGTGTATTTGGGTGTGTTGGGATACAAGAGACTTCTTGTATCGTAATTGTAGGGTTGCTTAAGAGGGATATCTTTGACCTCTACCTCCCTAAGTTCGATAAACCTTGGGTGATCCACTTAAGGGAAACTTGTTGTTGTTCTACAACCTCTGCACTTGGAGGCCCAACACTGTCTACAAGAATAGAAGCGTGCGTAGACAACACCCGTCCCCGGTCCACATGGGACACTCCGGGCACGCCGGACACAACGAGATGCGAGGCGGGGAGTGGTGGGTCTGACGCATCAGTGACCCAAAAACGAAGCATCGCAGCTTTGCCTTAATGGCGACGGAGGGAAGGCGAGACATCTCGTCGGCGTTGTACAACCTCCAAGCATCGTCGGCATTCGCACGCCACCGCGCTTTCATCCGGCCGCTTCTAGCCTCTTTCCGCGCTATCTTTCCGCCTCTTCTGGTAACGCCGACGTCTATAAAAGGCCTCCCCCGCTCAATGGTAGCCACCACAGCCTCTGGCACCCCTTTCTCCATCGCATACACACCACCTACGGCATGATGAACTGCACCGGCGTCTGCCAGTTCCCTCCACCACCATTTCCACCACCACCTCCAGCACCGCAGGAGTTCGACGTCGACCCAGAAGCTGTGGAGAATGAAGCGTAAGAGGAGGCGGTGCTAGCAGACACCACAGCGGTGTTCGATGCCGCCACGGCGGAAGAGGTGCGGTGTCGCCGGGCGGAAGAGATGGGCGAGCGGTGGCATGCAGAGCAGGAGCATCTGCGCATGTAGTGGGAGCTCCAGTACCTTTAGCGGCGGGAGGCGATTGAGCAGCGGTGGCGGGAGGCGCTGGAGCGTCAGTGGTGGGAGGTGATTGAGCTGCAGCTGCAGGAGGAAGCAGCGGCAGCGGTGGCGACCTGGGGGCGGAGGCGGATGAGTTGGCGGTGGAGGCGGATGCATTGGTGGCGACTGTGGCAGCGCAAATGGAGGAGGAGGATGACGAGGACGAGGACGAGGCAGAGGCGGCGGAGGAGGAGGAGGATGACGACGACTTCGACTGACGACGGGACGGACCGGGGCGAGGTGGTGGATCAGCAACGAGAGCTCGTCGAGTCATTCGAGTCGTAGAAGAAGCTGCAGGACGACGCTCATGCCCGCGAAGACGAGCAGATTCGTCGCACCGTCGAACGCTCCCTCCAGGTGGCACATCAGGGGAGGGCCGGTGACGACGTGCTGATGGAGCACCGGCATCTTCTCTTCACCCTCTGTATGGAGAGGCGGCGCGCGGCGCAGGAGCATCGGTGGAGGGGAGGCAACGACTGAGTGGGGTCGTCGAACACACCGCCGAGCGGCCAGTAGGCTAGAGTTAGATAAAATCCAGCCGTTTTCATTCAAACTTGTAAAATATAATCAAATTTGAATGAAAACATTTATTTTCGTGCACTTTTATTTATTTGGGGGCAGGTTTTGGGGACGCGGTTGGGGAGTGACATCCTCAAACGCGGCACGAAGAAAACGCATCCCCCAAACGCTCGATCAGGCGCCGTTTAGGGGACGATTTGGAGGATGATTTGGGGGCCGCGTCCCCCAAAACGGCCCCCAAAGGTATTTGGGGCGCGTCGGACAAATTTCGTTCCTAGCCACGCGCCCTAAAAGCCAATTCCGTTCGGTGCAGCCCAATACGGTGTCCGGCGCCCCGAGCCCGTCCCCCGCAAACAAGGATGCTCTGGGCACGCCGGACACAGCGAGAAGTGAGGCGAGGAGTGGAGGGACCGACGCGTCAGCGTATCACGAACGGATGCTCAACCGCCGCCTACCTAGCAACGGTGCAGTTGCTGGGAAGGGGAACCGTCGAAGTGGCAACCGCGTCGATCGACGCGCGAACCGCCGGAATGGAGCGCGAACTCCGCGGAAGAGCAACCACAGCTCTCTTCGATATCTGCACCACCATTCATCCGCGCTCAATAATACCCCTACGTATGCGCTTTCCGATCTACAACCGGCTGGCACCATTCATCTCTCCTCTCCTCTCTCACAATGAGCAACCTCTCTTTGCCATCGGACACCGACAGCAAGGGGAAGCCACCGGATGGCGCCATTGGTGGGACACAGTTGCAACGCCTAGCAGCTCTAGTTCCCCGCCGACGAACATCCAGGAGGAGGATTGAGAGGCCAAGAGGAGGAGGAGGAGGAGGAGGAAGAGGCTGAGGAGGCGGCTGCAAAGAAGGAGGCAAGGGCCCGGGCGAAGGCGGAGGTGGAGGCGAAGGCGGAGGTGGAGGCGAAAGCGAAAGTGAAGGCGCAGCCGGCGAGCACCGCCGATGACGAGGGAAACACAAGTTCCTCCGACGCGTCGAACGACACCAACTATTCGGAAGAGGTGACGAGGAGGAAGCGCCACCGTGAGGACGACGAGGCAGGGCCATCAAAAAAAGTAGTTTAAAAAATTAGTTCATTTTTTCGAAGTTTTCATTTGTAATTTGTTTATGTTGCACCGCTTTGAAAATTAGTTCATATTTTTCGAAAGTCTTCACCGTACCTACAAATTTCTTCTATCTAGTAAAATAAACATACAAAAAGCATATGCATTATTTTAAAGTTTTGGGGGTGCGTTTAGGGAACACGGCTGGGGTGCGATGTCCTCCAAAAACGGCACGAAGAAAACTCGTTCTTCAAACACTCGATCCGGCGCCGTTTGGGGTTGCTTCGGACATGCTCTAAGACTTTCACCTCTGAATGTGAGCTAGCAAGCAGCAATGCTGGACATCTGAAACAGAAGGGCGAGCCGGCGCCACTGCACCAAATCCACCAACTACTCCTACACTATCAGTTCATAGTTCAGGCTTTACTATCAACAGAGGACAGTCTTCTCCTTTCTCTCTTTCTTGGCTGTAAAGCCCTTTTCCTCGGTACTAGCCATGTATGATTCGGCTACCTACCAAAAGAAAAACACAAACGCTTACTTGATATCTCACTCACCGCCGCATGCAGATTCTGGCTAGAGTAGTAAGATTGTTTTCAAGATAAATCCCCTACTTACACACATGCACACTTAAATCTCTAAAATTGTTCCTTTTGATTTCTACAACGTCATGGTGCGTCTCGAACACATTAATTTCACAACATCAATGGGTCAAGCCCCGATAGAATTGACTAATTTCACAAAAAACATTTTTTAACCGCAATAGTGCGAACAAAAAGAATGCATTTCAAATTGACAATCAGAACGACTTACTCGTGGAGCTTGACAAAAACTACAAGAGCAAAACACAAGATATGATAGCTCCGTGAAAGGAGCCATCCGGATCGTCCGCACCCCCATTTGCGGCTCCGTGGCGCTCGCGACTGGCTACGTCGTCTTGAATGGGATCTCAAAAATTCTCCCTGTTGTGGATTTGAAAGTGCTCCCTAGTCTAGTCACCGGTGAAGCTTGGGCTATGTGATATAAAGTAGTTGTAGCCAAAAGTTGCTAAATTAGAAGGGTCTTAGGTTTATGGGGAGGAGGGGGGGGGGGGGGGTGAGCGCCCCAACTGCACATAGCTCCACCATTGGGACGAGGACGACCAACAAATAATTTCATTGCCACACTGAATTTCCTTAACGGGTCTCATCAGAATGATGTTTAGAGTTTTTATTTATTGAAATGCCTTGTTTGAAGTTTGAATTGGGAACTGAACTCTTTGATCGCCAACACGGCAACTTGATGAGTTCTTTGTCCCTAGTGACATGTTCCTTACTCAACGAGGGAAAGAGACGGCTCATATCCTACGGTGCCAAACCTGAAAACAGAATCGCGTACTCTCTCCGTCCCAAGCAGCTCGGCGGGGTAGTAGACATAGAATATGTTTGCGTGGAGTAGCATAGTTTGGCCACATGAGTGATATCTATTGCCTAACTCAATGCTATTTTTCGAAATTGTGCTGTATATATATTCGTGGAGTGCAAACATAGACTAGCTAAGCTTGCACCTACCTACCAAAAAACACACCACATGGATGGATGTGTTGCACAATATCCACATGACCAAAACTGCAAAGGGACAAGAGAATCTGATGCCCGAAACAAATAATGTACTCACATCAGGTCCTGCCCTTTTCCACACACACCAACCTTTGTTGTCACATTATCCCCCGTTTTTTTCACTCAGGAAAGCAGCACCAACCAACAAATTCTTGAGTTTTTGGGGAAAGAGAAATATGAACAGATTAGGTTTCCTTTACCATTAGAAAAATTCCCTGTCTTACAAATTGATGTGGAGCCTAGCTAGGGTGCATCCGAGCCGTCTCGTCGATCTCAGTCATATGTACTGGCCTTCCTCCAACGGCCTGAAAAATCTGAAACCGCTCTCGGAGGCCGCGCTGTCGGCCTGGCGGCAGCTGCAGGCATCCCCGCCGCGGAAGCCGAGGTGGTTGCATAGGCAGATGGGCAGCTGCGAGTGCGAGGTGGGCGTGTCGGCCGCCGGCGGGCCGACGGACAGGTCCAGGTTGAGGTCGGGGCACCGCGGCTCGCCCGTGCTTGTGGCGCCACTGCTGCCGCCGTCGGAGGAAGGCGAGGACTGGACCGGCACCGGCGAAGGTGGTGCCTTGGTCGTCAGTGCGAACAGAGCCCTCGCCGGCACGGCGATGGGCTGCGGCTGGGCCGGGCGATACGACGGCGCGTTGGCGCTGGCGCCGTCGGCCGTGAGCGGGCGGTGCGTGCTCGGGTCCATGCCGCGGGAGAGGAGCTTGCGCTTGATGTGCGTGTTCCAGTAGTTCTTGATCTCGTTGTCCGTCCTGCCCGGCAGCTGCCCCGCGATGAGAGACCACCTGTACGCACGCACGAAACAAATTAACATTCTCGTCGTCAGCAAAGAATCCATAGCAAGAACACACGCGACCGGCAGCGGGTGAGTTTAATTAGATGGACACGACGACTTACTTGTTGCCGAGGAGGCCGTGTAGGCGGATGATGAGCTCGTCCTCGTCGTCGGTGAAGTTGCCGCGCTTGAGGTCGGGGCGGAGGTAGTTCATCCAGCGGAGGCGGCAGCTCTTGCCGCAGCGGAGCAGGCCGGCGGACCTGGGCAGCGAGCGCCAGCAGCCCTCGCCGTTGGCCCTGATGTAGGCTGTCAGGCGCTGGTCCTCCTCCTTGGTCCAGGCCCCCTTGTTGGTGTGCTCCTTCTCGCAGCACGGCGACCTCCCCATGCCGACCCGATCGGAGCTAATCGAGCTTCTTCTCTCTCGCAGCTTAGCAGGAGCAGAGCAGAGGCAGCTAGGTCGCTCCTGTCGCTGAGGCGGCCAGAGCGGATGCGGAGAGGTATATATGGCGCGAGCGAGTGCGCGCGCGTGCTGGGTGACCGTGCTCTACGAGTTGGTTCTGGCCTTTTTCCCGATCGCCATTGACTCGGCGGCATGTACTGAGTTTGACGTGGTGGGGTGGGTTGGGTGGTGGTTGCGGGCGGGCGGGGGAAGAGGAGGCGGTGCGGTTGCGGCGGTGGAGCCCCAGTGTTTTGTTCCCGCCGGGCCCATCGCTCGGTTTGGTAGCTAGAGTTTGCTGGGGATCCTGAATAATGGAAAAATCCATGGTAGACGTCGCTGCAAGGTGCGGGTACGGTTGGATGCTCGTCGTCTTTATGAGTAGAATTTTTTTTTTTTTTTTGAGAACACCTTATGAGTAGAAGTTGGTACTACGTACTCCTACCCCTGTTGGATGGATGACAGAAAGACGGAACACCATTGACTCACAGACAGTATAAAGCAATACAATGAAGGTAGTACAGTACAAGTGTACAAGTATACATCAAGCACCACCTAAACACAGTGTAAAAATACGTCAAGTCAAGCCCTGGGCTGAACAAGTCAGGATATTTTTTCCAAGTTCAACTGAAGGTACCTCCTTGACAAGACGCTGAATTGCTGCTACTATGATCAGATTTTATCATCTAATGTAATTGTCTGATTTTGGCGTCAACTTAAGCATCTCCACCGGCACCCCAAAGCCTCTAATAGGCTACGGGGATGCCGACTAGACCTGGCCATGGGCAGCCCGGCCTGAAGCCCGACCTGAAAAATTCGGGCCTGGGCCTGAAAAAGTTGGCCCGATGGTCGGGCCGGGTGGGCCTGGGTAGCCGGAAAACGTATTTAACACTACGGCCCGGCACGACGGTCCGACAGGCTTCATGGGTATTTGGTCGGGCTGGGTCGGGCTGGGCCGGGCTGGGCTTGGGCCTGATTTTCCTGCGTCAGGCTTTCCTTGGCCAGGCCCGAGGCCCAGCCCGGCGCGAGACATGGCCAGATATGATGCCGACAGAAAACGTTATGCAGCGCCAGCCCTTCTTTCTGGTGCCAGCAACATCCATGGTCCAATAATCTGTCTAGCTTTCTTGTATCAGCCCGGACGCACAAGGGCCCGTCTGAGGGCATCGACAAATAATGCAATATTGGATTTTTCCCGTTTGTGTCCTACCAATCGCCTCACACCCTCGTTCTTCCCCTGAGCGCTTGCCAGTGTTTGGGCCAACCTATCTAAGAGCACCAAAGTGTGAAGACACACCTCGGATCCTAAAATAGAACAAATTGAGGGGATTTTCTTATATGTTTGGATGGGCCGACTACATGCATTGGGTTGAAATAATTGTACATTCGCTTGGTAGGGAAATTCAAAGCTCATACTAGAGGGTGCAGTGTGACACTTGAATCGATGGCAGATTATGACATGTGGATTTTGCATGTTTTCTTTGGCATGGCTGAATCTCACAGTGACATCAACCCGATGTAGTGCTCTTCATTGTTTGGTAGACTTGACGAAGGCCATGGTGATGCGGTCAACCACGTGATTAATGGCAACCAATAGACCAAAGGGAACAACCTTTTGATGACATTTATCGAAAATGAGTGATATTTGTGACAACAATCTCCGACCCATATACTGAGAATAGAGCTTGGTTTTCTTCATGCTAGTAGAGTTGTAAGAAGGATGTCGAGCGGGCGTATGGTATGCTTCAAGCTAGTTTTGCTATTGTTAGGTACCCCGCTCTTACTTGGTCGATCAACATCTCATATGTGGGAGGTGTTGAATGCTTGTGTGATCATGCACAATATGGTTATTGACAGTGAGTGTGGTGCTCCGGTGTTTGATGATCAGCCGTACGAGCACCAGGGCCCCCTTGCTCAAGTTGATCACCAGGTGTCGGCTGAATTTTCCACATTCATCGCAATGCAAAAAAAAATCCTTGATGACCATGTTCATCACCAATCGCAATATCATCTTGTAGACCATCCGTGGAGAAGGAAAAGAACCTCTGCATGATGAGTCTTTACCTATTTGAATTGTGTAGCTTGAAATATTTAATATATATTGTCGTGGATATGGTCACGGCAGATGCTACAGAGGGTAGCACTTGAGAGGTGATGGGCGATTGAGCGGTAGCCATCTATGGATCGAGATTGCAAGGAGACTAGGGTTTACCCAAGTTTAGCCCCTATGGAGAGTAACATGCTACTTCCTGATGTTTTGTATTGATTTGGTGATTACAAAGGGGTTGCCGGAATCAGCTATGGCGACTCCGCGGAGGCTAGGGCTCAAGCGTTTCCTGTTGAGCTAGGATTTATGGCGATTTCCCTTGTAGGGTTCTTCTAGGAGGGTTTATATAGTCACCCCTCATCTAGGTTTGCAATGATAAGGAACCAACTCAGTGGCAAGTCAGTAATCTTGCTAGGACCACTGGGCTAACTACGCTTCATGGGCCTTCATGCTCCCGTCACTGTTTTCCAAGAGCACACTCGTCGTGGGCCTCCATCGAGCCCACCCACTTACGGGAGGGTGGCGCCGCTTAAAAAATCTTATTTGTGGGACGAAGGAGACAAAGTTACCGCCGGAAAACGCAAGGCGCGTTGGGGCAAACTTTGTCACCCCACAAAGCTCGGCACTACTTGGTACCTATTCCTCGAAAAGTTATCGCCGCTCTAAGGCTTAGATGGCCATGGCTTGCGTGGGTGGGTAGATGAGACCGAGGCATGAGTTGACATTGGGAGCCCTTGTAACAAAAATGATGGCTATGGCTTAGATGAGACCGAGGCATGGGTTACCGCCCTCTAAGGCTTATATGGCTATGGCTTGCTCGTCCCACGTGCCCAAGATTCGGTTCTTTGTAGCCCTTTGTTTTGTTGTTTGAATTGTTGTAATAAGATTGTTTGAATTGTTGTATGAACAATTTAATATTTTGTATTTAAATATTTACTATTTATGTGTTTGAGCTCTGTAATATAGTTGCATTCTTGTTTTTATTTTTGATTTATCCAAATAAAAAGAGCGGAAATCTTCTGGGACGGCCTAATGGGTGGCTCCGATGTTGGGCAGCCAACCCAAGCAGCAACGGTTTATCATCGGTGCACCCAAAGAGTTCCTCTGACACCGTTGTCGGACGACCTAGGCCATCCCCGGAGGACCTCCCTATATGGTGTGCGGCAATAGTGTCGAATGAACATTTTGGGGGCGCCAACAAAAGGCGGTCTCGGCTTTGGGACCTAGACCATCATCCCGGTCAGAACCTTCCTAGGGTGATCAATAGAAGATTTTTACGATAAAAACTATTTATTAATATTACGAAGATACTAATTACACTCAGCATCTGCAACAAAGCAGTGCCCTAATGATAATACGGATGCACACAGTAAAAAAAACTTTGTTGAAATATCTTTATGATCAATTTTTATCATTTGATTAGCTGGTTTTGGTATGCTATTCGGTAAAGTTGGAGCCGAGCAACATACTTGCAGCCACCGGTGTGAGTTTAGAGCATCTCTAGTCGCGTCCCCCAAACCGTCCCCCAAAGGGATTTGGGGCGCGCGGGACAAAAAAACGTTCCCAGCCGCGTCCCCCAAAGCCGATTTTTGTCCGGCGCGCCCCGATACGGTGTCCGGCGCCCCGAGCCCGTCCCCGCCCCACGGGGGACGTTCCAGGCACACCGGACACAACGAAAAGCGAGGCGAAACGACGTGGGCCCGACCCGTTAGCGGCACATTGAATTTTAACCTAACCGTCGCCTACCTCGCGAAGGAAGTTATTCGCGCGCAGTGACACACGATGACATCTTTGCCTTAATGGCGACGGAGGGGCTGACGAGACGTCTCGTTGGTGCTGCGCAGCCTCCACGCGGCGCTGGCGTTCGCACGCCACCGCGCGTTCCCGCGCTTTCTTCCCGCCTCTTCTCGCCTCTTCCCGCGCTTTCTTCCCGACGCCAGCGTCTATAAAAGGCCCTCCCGGCTCAATGGAAACCACCACAGCCGCCGGCACCCCTTTCTCCGCCACAAACACAGCCCTCATCGCTCCACCGCCGTCTCCTCCACCACCAGTGCGCAATGATGAACCGCCCCGGCGATGGCCAGTTCCCTCCACCGTCGTCTCCTCCAGCACCACCTCCACCACCGGATTCACAATTCGGCATCAACGTCGCCGCCCGGGAAGAGCGGCGGTGGCGAGGGATGGAGAATTGGCGTGCACATCGTCAGGAGAGGCGGGAGGCACTCGAGCAGCAGGCCCGCCAGCAGCGTGAGGCGACGCACGCGATGGATTTAGCGGCGTTCTACACCCTGGCCCCGCAGCTGACGAGAACGCGGCGGCAGCTGCGTGGCAGGAGGAGGCGCTGGAGGACACCATTGCGGCGTTCGACGCCTCCACGGCAGAAGAGGCGCGGCGGCGCCGGACGGAGGAGATGAGCCGGCGGTGGGATGATGTGTTGGAGATATGCCCAAGAGGCAATAATAAATTAGTTATTGTTATATCTTACTGTTCATGATAAATGTTTACATCCCATGCTATAATTATATTAACCGAAACATTGATACATGTGTGTTATGTAAACAACAAGGAGTCCCTAGTAAGCCTCTTGTATAACTAGCTTGTTGATTAATGGATGATCATGGTTTCGTGATCATGAACATTGGATGTTATTAATAACAAGGTTATGTCATTAGGTGAATGATATAATGGACACACACCCAAATAAGCATAGCATAAGATCAAGTCATTAAGTTCAATTTGCTATAAGCTTTCGATACATAGTTGCCTTTAGTCCTTCGACCATGAGATCATGTAAATCACTTACACCGGAAGGGTACTTTGATTACATCAAACGCCATTGCGTAAATGATGGTTATAAAGATGGGATTAAGTATTTGGAAAGTGTGAGTTGAGGCATATGGATCAATAGTGGGATTTGTCCATCCTGATGACGGATAAATATACTCTGGACCCTCTCGGTGGAATGTCATCTGATTAGCTTGCAAGCATATGAATGGTTCATAAGAGATCACATACCACGGTACGAGTAAAGAGTACTTGTCGGTAACGAGGTTGAACAAGGTATGGAGATATTGATGATCGAACCTCGGACAAGTAAAATATCGCGTGACAAAGGGAATCGGCATCGTATGTGAATGCTTCAATCGATCACTAAGTCATCGTTGAATATGTGGGGGCCATTATGGATCTCCAGATCCCGCTATTGGTTATTGCTCGGAGAGGACTCTCGACCATGTCTGCATAGTTCGCGAACCGTAGGGTGACGCGCTTAAGGTTCGATGTCGCATAAGTAGGTTCGGAATATGAGTTGGAGTCCGAAGTTTTTGTTCGGAGTCTTGGATGGGATCCAGGACATCACGAGGAGGTCCGGAATTGTCCGGAGAATAAGATTCATATATGGGAAGTCAATTTCCGGGGTTCAGGAAAAAGTCCGGTGTTTTGACCGGAGCTTTTAGAAGGTTCTAGAGGGCCACCAGTGGGCCCACCACCCCGGAGAGGCCACATAGGCGCCACATGGCATAGTGGGTCCTGCCCACCATGACATGTGGGCCCAGGCCAGCCCCCCTTAGAGATAAGATCTATCTCTAGTTTAAATGGTTTAAAATTAGAGATAAGATCTATCTCCTAAAATAAAGCGTTTAAATTAGGAGATAAGGGGGAAGACTTGGGGGAGGAGTTTGCCCCTCCCCATGGCCGGCCAAAGGGATGGGTGGGCCCTAGGGGCCGACCCCCCACCTATATAAAGAGGGGAGGGGGTGGCCAGCCAAGGCACCCCATCCACAACCCTAGCCGGCCCCCTCTCTCTTCCACCTCCATACGCTGTGCAGGCTTAGGCGAAGCCCTGCAGCAACTCTTCTCCACCACCACCACCACGCCGTCGTGCTTGCTCGGGATTCCGTGGAGATCTACCACACCTCCGCTGCCCGCCGGAACGGGAGAGGAAGGGGCTTCATCGAAACCGTACGCGCGACCGAGTACGGAAGTGCTGCCGGATTGCAGCACTGGGGATGATCGTCTACACCAACAACGAGATCTAATCTCGTAGGCTTTGGAAATCTTCGAGGGTTAGTCTCATATCAATCTCGTTGCTCCGATCTTGTAGATTAGATCTTGGGTGTTCCATAGATTAGATCTTGGATTTATTCGTCTTGCGGTAGGAATTTTTAGTTTTCTATGCTACGAACCCCATCAGTGGTATCAGAGCCATGTCTATGCATAGATCTGTTGCACGAGTAGAACACAATGGTTTTGTGGGCGTTGATGCTTTTGTTGCTTTAGTTTGTGTACTTTGCATCTTGCGGGATGGTGGGATGAAGCGACCCGGGCTAACTTTACATGACCGCGTCTCATGAGACTTGCTCCACGCTTGACATGCAACTTGTATTGCATAAGTGGCTTTGCGGGTGTCTGTCTCTTCCACCATAGTGAAGATTGCAATTTGCACTTTCTATTGTCAACACTAGTATCACCGTTGTGGTTCATGTTCGTAGGTAGATTGGATCTTACTCGAAAACCCTAAACCACGTAAAATATGCAAACCAAATTAGAGGCGTCTAACTTGTTTTTGCAGGGTTTGGTGATGTGATTTGGCCATGATGTGATGATGATTATATTTGATGTATGCAATGTTCATTATTGTATTATGGCAACCGGCAGGAGCCTAATGGTTGTCTTTAAATTTGTTAAGACCTGCGTGTCTATTCATCATGTAATAGCTTTATTTCAAGTAGTTGTTATAGTAGCTATAAGTGATGGACAACCATGAAGCGGCGCCATGGACCTTGGTGCAATGCTGGTGATGATGGAGATCATGCTCATGTGCTTTGGAGATGGAGATCAAAAGCACAAGAAGAAAGGCCATATCATATCACATATTATGAATTACATGTGATGTTAATCCTTTATGCATCTTATCTTGCTTAGATCGCGACGGTAGCATTATAAGATGATCCCTCACATTAATATCAAGATAATAAAGTGTTCTCCCCTCGTATGCACCGTTGCTACAGTTCGTCGTCTCGAAGCATCTCGTGATGATCGGATGTGATAGATTCTACGTTCACATACAACGGGTGTTGACGTGGGCATTACCCTTTGGGTAACCAATGTTGCTCTACCCTACACGGTCCAACTGGAGGCCCATGAAGGTACCTGATGGCAAGATGGGCCACTAGGACGGTGCGGCGGAAGATTACTTGGAGTACAATACACGGAAGAAGCCGAGCAAGGAAAGATTGGAGATAGACCTATTGTAAATCTACTCGTACTCGATTAGACCTCTCGGGACCTGGCCACCTATATAAAGGCCAGGAGAGGAGCTATCGAGGGACACAATCAACCTTAGCAATATTAGCCATCAGAAGCTTAGAACTAGGTTACCCTAGCAACTAGCATCTCGATGAGATTACAGCCGAATTATTCGGCACCCCATTGTAACCTGTTTTCATCATAATCAAGAACAGACAGGGAGGACGTAAGGGTTTTACCTCATCGAGGGCCCCGAACCTGGGTAAATCGCTCTCCCCGCTTGTCTGTGTACCGATGTCTCGTGTCAGCTTGCAGGATTCCATCAACCCTAAGCCCCTATCGGAGGGCATTGCCGAGGAGCACCCTCGACAGGTGTAAGCCATATTGCACACGCGGAATACTTGGGTTTGCTTGGCGAGTCTAGCATGTACAGACATGGCCTCGGGACACAGGAAACCGAAAGGTTGAACACGAGTCATATGGATGATATGATCAACATGTTGATGTTCACCATTGAAGCTACATCATCTCACGTATGATCGGTTTTGGTGTAGTGGATTTGGATCGTATACCACTTAACAACCATGAGGGATGTTGTATTAAGTGGGAGTTCATTTGTAATTAGATTAAAACATGAACTAATTATCATGAACATAGTCTAAATAGTATTTTGGATTAAGTTTGTAGAACTGGCATCCGTTTTTCTACCATGCACTAGTCTTGTAACTGAGATAGAAATAATGTTAAGTCTGACAAGAAACTTTACGGATTGGTACCGTATTGTTAAAGAATCAAGAAATGATTAAGTCCTATTGCAAACTTTTAGTAAACCTCACATTGCTGATTCAAAGAACAATGGTTTCAATTAGTACCTAGAATCATCTTGGCTCCGTGAAACTTGAAGTTAAAAGTAAGGACCTGAAAATTTGTTTTCAGAAATAAGCGAGGTATGAGATATATGTGATATCTAAGACCTTGTTGCAAGATGATAGAATATAATTTGGTGAGACTACATAAACTCATAAGTTTTATGGGAATGTATGAAGGTTGAAAACGCCAGGCGTCCCAGTCCTCCAACTATTGGGGCACTAACGATATTCGCAGATCCATGAAGTGATCGTCCTTAGTATGCACCGTTGCTAAGACTCGTCGTTTCGAAGCATCTCGTGATGATCAGGTGTTATAGATTCTACGTGTGCATACAACGGGTGCAAGCCAGATTTGCACATGCGAATACTGAGGTTAAAACTTTACGAGCCTAGCATGTACAGACATGGTCTCGGAAAGTTGTCATGATATGATGGATAAAATTATGAGTGAAATTGTTCATCATATTACAAAGTTACTAATAGTGAAGTCTGGAACACTTGTCATATGATGATCAACTTCAAAGTAAGAACCTCAAGGTTATTGGTATTTGACCAATGGACCTAGAAGTTATTGAAGGTGAAGTGTTTTCTGAAAATGACGAAGGCTAAAAGATAAACTACAAGAGATATTTTGGCAGAAAGAAAGAAAAAGACTAGAAAGTCTAGCTCAGGTGTATATAGATGATATACATGTTATGGATGTATTCCTTGCTTGGTCACATAATGAAATTCTTGGGTACATGTACATATTGGTTGGTATGAAGTGTCATACAAAACAACGCAATACAAGAATACAATGGCCTAAGTGACTGACAAGGAATATGATAGGAATGCAAGTCTGGAACAAAAATAAAATGATATTATGTTCGGTGTTGGCATTCTATCTAGCCCTTGGAATTTATAATAAAGAACTTAATAATTGTTATTTTGCTCTGGTCAAATGAAAACAATGAGTTGTTCAAATTATGACATTACTCCATGTACGATGGATAAGTTATTATAAATCTTAATGGTGAAACACACATACATAACACTGACGCTAAAATGCCATAAGGCAAATGATGTGAATTCCACTCATTAGTGGAACCGCCATTTAGGTCATGTTAGAAAGGAACGCATGAAGGAACTCCATTTGAATGGAATTTTTGGAGTCATATGATTTTTGAATCATTTGGCGCTTGCAAATCTCTTCTAAAAGAGAATGACAAAATACCGTTCATAGGCCAAGAGTTGAACGGGCAACTAACTTAGTGGAAACATACATGATGATATATGTGGTTCACTGGGCATAGTTGTGTGCGGGAGATTCTTCTACTTCATGAAAACTTCCAACAATGAATTGAGTATATATATGTGGATATATTCGATAAGGAAGAAGTTTGAAACATTTGAATGGATTCAAATAAATTTCAGCATGAAGTGGAAATCATCGTAATAGAAAAGTCAAATATCTATGATTGGATCATAGTGGAAATATTTGAATTACGAGTTTTGGCGAACATCTAAGAGAGTTATGAAATCGTTCTACAACCTCACGTTTCTTGGAGTATCATAGTGATGATGGAGTATCCGAGAGACGTGTCCAAACCTGTTGGGTTAATGATGAGATAATATAAAATGACGCCATTATATTTTTTATGGATTATGCTTTAGAGACTACCGCTTTTACACTGAATAGAGCATCATCATGATCCGTTGAAATGACACCATACAAGTTATGGCATGGGTATAAACCCTAATAGTCCTTTCTTAAAATTTTGGTATAAGTAAATAAGTTTACAACCAAAACCGGATGAATGTCTTTGTTGGTTATCCCAAGAGAATGGATTGGGAATTCTTCCCACTATGAAGTAAAAGACAAAAGTGTTTGTTAATGTTACTTGCTTATTTCCAAGAAATTGTTTTCTAGCGAAATATTTGAGTGGGAGGACAATAGAACTTGATAAGGTTTATGAACCTGAGCATAATGATCAGAGTAGCGCAGCATCGGAATTGGTTCCGGAAGTGGCCACGACGATCATGGCTCCCATGACTACAAAGTGTTTTAGTCATGGAGATCGAAATACCTATTGAATCTTGTAGGTATGGTTTACTTTGTGATCAAATAAATGATTTGTGGAAAAAGGATTGTTTTTTAATAATCATAAACCAACTACATACAAAGAAGTTATGATGGGCCCTGACTCCGTTAAAATGGCTATGCGCCATGAAATCCAAGATAGGTGAATACTTTTTGAAAGTAAATGGATCTATAAAATAGATAGACTTGGATGGAATATCCTTAAAGAAGCTTGACTTATCGAAAAATTGTTTACGACAAAGTTCAAAGAGTTGACTACGATAACATTAGATCTTCTGTGGCAATGCTTATAGTCTGTGTGGATTATTCTAGTAATCGCTACATATTTATTTTATGAGATATGATAGTAGGATGGCAGAAATACATTTCTTACCAGAAGTATGTATGAAGGATGTATACTAGATACAACCAAGAGTTTTGTTGGTCCGTGGAATACTAGATAGGTATGCAAACTTCAATTGGATGAAGTGAGTATCGCGGAGTTGGAATCTTCACCGGATGAAATAGTCAAAGAGTTTTTGATTTCATCAGAAACGATGAAGATGCTTGCATTTGCAAGAAATTAAGTGGGAGCGCTGAGACATATTTATAATACTTTATGTAGATGACATATCGTTGATTAAAAATAATGTAATCATGTACTTGATGTGATTAAAAGGTTTCATTGAGAATTAATTTCAATGAAAGGATGTGGATCGAAACATATTTAGTGTCAAGATCTATGAAGATAGATTGAAACACATAATAAGTTTAAGTCAAAGTACATAGAATGGATATTGAAGTGGTTCAATATAAAAATGTTAAGAAGGTGTTCTTTTCCATGTGAAGGTTTGACAAGACTTGAGTGTATTTGACGCTCGATGAGTAAAAACACATGAGTGATTTTAGATCACGAATAATATGTACAAAGTCAGATGTCCTGTGCTCTAAAGTGTTACGAGCATATACCAGAATGATTCATGTAATGATCATTGGACAACAGTAAGAATATCCCTGAGTGCTTTAGAAGAACCAAGGATATATATAGTTTTTGTATGGGGTAATGAAAAACAAATCGCTGTAAGGTGTTGCACCGATATTAGTTTGATCACATATAAAAAAAAATTCAATCTCAATTAGGCTAAGTGTTGTTTAAAAGGTAGCACGATGAGCTAGAAGAAGTCTATGCTAGATTTAGATCAGTTCTAAATATTGTGACGGATTCTACAAACGAAGGCAGAGCATGTCATTGTTTTGATAATGACTGAAGATGTTAAGTCAATGAGTTCTTTGAGAACTTGGTGTAGTTCCGATAGTGTCAGAACTTTGAAGCTATATTTTGTATGACAATATTAGTGACTTATTTTCAGACCGCGGAATTAAGGTTCCACCAGAGGACTAAGCATATACAATTAATGCCGACTCATTTGGAAAATGAGTGATGCGTAGGGACGCAAATGAATTGCAAAATACATACGTTTCTGAACAGTCAGATCCGTTGACTGAAAACCTCTCCCGTGAGCAAAACATGATAAGCACCAGAAGGCAAAGGTGTTATATCTTTTCAAATGTAAACTACATTATTGACTCTAGTGCAAGTGGGAGACTGTTGGAGATATGCCCAAGAGGCAATAATAAATTAGTTATTGTTATATCTTATTGTTCATGATAAATGTTTACATCTCATGCTATAATTGTATTAACCGAAACATTGATACATGTGTGTTATGTAAACAACAAGGAGTCCCTAGTAAGCCTCTTGTATAACTAGCTTGTTGATTAATGGATGATCATGGTTTCGTGATCATGAACATTGGATGTTAAAAATTAATAACAAGGTTATGTCATTAGGTGAATGATATAATGGACACACACCCAAATAAGCATAGCATAAGATCAAGTCATTAAGTTCAATTTGCTATAAGCTTTCGATACATAGTTGCCTTTAGTCCTTCGACCATGAGATCATGTAAATCACTTACACCGGAAGGGTACTTTGATTACATCAAACGCCATTGCGTAAATGGGTGGTTATAAAGATGGGATTAAGTATTTGGAAAGTGTGAGTTGAGGCATATGGATCAATAGTGGGATTTGTCCATCCTGATGACGGATAGATATACTCTGGGCCCTCTCGGTGGAATGTCATCTGATTTGCAAGCATATGAATGGTTCATAAGAGATCACATACCACGGTACGAGTAAAGAGTACTTGTCGGTAACGAGGTTGAACAAGTTATGGAGATACTGATGATCGAACCTCGGACAAGTAAAATATCGCGTGACAAAGGGAATCGGCATCGTATGTGAATGGTTCAATCGATCACTAAGTCATCGTTGAATATGTGGGAGTGCTGTCCACAACTGGCGCGTGGTTGACGAGGGAGGAAATCCCTGTATTGTAGCTTTTTGTTCCCCGGCAACAGCGCCAGAAAATAGCTTGATGTCTACGCCCCCTCCTTTTCCTGTAGACAGTGTTGGGCCTCCAAGAGCAGAGGTTTGTAGAACAGCAGCAAGTTTCCCTTAAGTGGATCACCCAAGGTTTATCGAACTCAGGGAGGAAGAGGTCAAAGATATCCCTCTCATGCAACCCTGCAACCACAAAGCAAGAAGTCTCTTGTGTCCCCAACACACCTAATAGGTGCACTAGTTCGGCGAAGAGATAGTGAAATACGAGTGGTATGAATATATATGAGCAATGGCAACTGCACCAGAAAAGTGCTTTGCCCGGGACGAGTAAACAAGCGAGTAGTAACGCAGCGGTAGTAACGCGAGTAAAACGAGTAAACAAGTAGCGATAGCGATATTTAGGAACAAGGCCTAGGGATCAGACTTTCACTAGTGGACACTCTCAACATTGATCACATAACGAGAATAGATAAATGCATACTCTACACTCTTGTTGGATGATGAACACCATTGCGTAGGATTACACGAACCCTCAATGCCGGAGTTAACAAGCTCCACAATTCAATGTTCATATTTAAATAACCTTAGAGTGCATGAAAGATCAATACGACTAAACCAAGTACTAACATAGCATGCACACTGTCACCTTCACACTATGTAGGAGGAATAGATCACATCAATACCATCATAGCAATAGTTAACTTCATAATCTACAAGAGATCATAATCATAGCCTACGCCAAGTACTAACACGGATGCACACACTCGTCACCATTACACCGTGCGGGAGGAATAAAACTACTTTAATAACATCACTAGAGTAGCACACGGATAAATTGTGATACAAAACACATTGCAATCATAAAGAGATATAAATAAGCACTTCACTATGCTACTCCGAATTACTCTGCGGCAAGATAACGAACACTAATTCATCATGTAGGCAAACCTTAAAGATGCATTCCCAAGTACTAATGAACACCCCACGCTGTCACTTTGAGAATTCACAGGAGGTACTAACACACCACAATTTCATAGAGACATCCAACTCAAATCATAACTCAGTGAATAAGTATTTGGTGAAATATAGCCTAAGAGACCCACACGGTGCACACACTGTCACCTTTACACACGTGGGACAAGGAGTCTCCGGAGATCACATAAGTAAAATCCACTTGACTAGCATAATGACATCTAGATTACAAGCATCATCATATGAATCTCAATCATGTAAGGCAGCTCATGAGATTATTGTATTGAAGTACATAGGAGAGAGATGAACCACATAGCTACCGAGTACAGCCCCGAGCCTCGATGGAGAACTACTCCCTCCTCATGGGAGACAGCGAGCGTTGATGAAGATGGCGGTGGTGTTGATGGAGGAGCCTTCCGGGGGCACTTCCCCGTCCCGGCGGCGTGCCGGAACAGAGACTCCTGTCCCCCAGATCTTGGCTTCGCGATGGCGGCGGCTCTGGAAGGTTTCTCGTACGGTGGCTTTTTCGTATCGAGGTTTTAGGTCGAGGGGCTTTATATAGGCGAAGAGGCGGCGTCAGAAGGTCGAAGGGGCGCCGACACTATAGGGCAGCGCGGCCAGGGCCTGGGCCGCGCCGGCCTATGGTCTGGGTGGCCTGTGGCCCCCCTCTGGTCCTTCCCGGGTGTTCTGGAAGCTTCGTGGAAAAATAGGATGCTGGGCGTTGATTTCGTCCGATTCCGAGAATATTTCGTTACTAGGATTTACGAAACCAAAAACAGCGAAAACAACGAATCGGCACTTCGGCATCTTGTTAATAGGTTAGTTCCGGAAAATGCACGAATATGACATAAAGTGTGCATAAAACATGTAGATATCATCAATAATGTGGCATGGAACATAAGAAATTATCGATACGTCGGAGACGTATCAGCATCCCCAAGCTTAGTTTCGCTCGTCCCGAGCGAGGTAAACGATAAACAAAGATAATTTCTGGAGTGACATGCCATCATAACCTTGATCATACTATTGTAAACACATGTAATGAATGCAGCAATCCAAGACAATGGTAATGACATGAGTAAACAAATGAATCATATAGCAAAGACTTTTCATGAATAGTACTTCAAGACAAGCATCAATAAGTCTTGCATAAGAGTTAACTTATAAAGCAATAATTCAAAGTAGAGGTATTGAAGCAACACAAAAGAAGATTAAGTTTCAGCGGTTGCTTTCAACTTATAACATGTATATCTCATGGATATTGTCAATGTAAAGTAATATAACAAGTGCAATATGCAAGTATGTAGGAATCAATGCACAGTTCACACAAGTGTTTGCTTCTTGAGGTGGAGAGAGATAGGTGAACTGACTCAACATAAAAGTAAAAGAAAGGTCCTTCAAAGAGGAAAGCATCGATTGCTATATTTGTGCTAGAGCTTTTATTTTGAAAACATGAAACAATTTTGTCAACGGTAGTAATAAAGCATATGAGTTATGTAAATTATATCTTACAAGTTGCAAGCCTCATGCATAGTGTACTAATAGTGCCCGCACCTTGTCCTAATTAGCTTGGACTACCGGGATCATCGCAATACACATGTTTTAACCAAGTGTCACAAAGGGGTACCTCCATGCCGCCTGTACAAAGGTCTAAGGAGAAAGCTCGCATTTTGGATTTCTCGCTTTTGATTATTCTCAACTTAGACATCCATACCGGGACAACATGGACAACGGATAATGGACTCCTCTTTAATGCATAAGCATGTAGCAACAATTAGTGTTCTCATATGAGATTGAGGATATATGTCCAAAACTGAAACTTCCACCATGATTCATGGCTTTAGTTAGCGGCCCAATGTTCTTCTCTAACAATATGCATGCTCTAACCATTAAGTGGTAGATCTCCCTTACTTCGAACAAGACGGACATGCATAGCAACTCACATGATATTCAACAAAGAGTAGTTGATGGCGTCCCCAGGAACATGGTTATCGCACAACAAGCAACTTAATAAGAGATAAAGTGCATAAGTACATATTCAATACCACAATAGTTTATAAGGCTATTTTGTCCCATGAGCTATATATTGCAAAGGCGAATGATGGAAATTTAAAGGTAGCACTCAAGCAATTTACTTTGGAATGGCGGAGAAATACCATGTAGTAGGTAGATATGGTGGACACAAATGGCATAGTGGTTGGCTCAAGGATTTTGGATGCATGAGAAGTATTCCCTCTCGATACAAGGTTTAGGCTAGCAAAGTTATTTGAAACAAACACAAGGATGAACCGGTGCAGCAAAACTTACATAAAAGACATATTGAAAACATTATAAGACTCTACACCGTCTTCCTTGTTGTTCAAACTCAATACTAGAAATTATCTAGACTCTAGAGAGACCAAATATGCAAACCAAATTTTAGCATGCTCTATGTATTTCTTCATTAATGGGTGCAAAGCATATGATGCAAGAGCTTAAACATGAGCAAAACAATTGCCAAGTATCACATTACCCAAGACATTTATAGCAATTACTACATGTATCATTTTCCAATTCCAACCATATAACAATTTAACGAAGAAGAAACTTCGCCATGAATACTATGAGTAGAAACTAAGGACATACTTGTCCATATGCAACAGCGGAGCGTGTCTCTCTCCCACACAAAGAATGCTAGGATCCATTTTATTCAAACAAAACAAAAACAAAAACAAACCGACGCTCCAAGCAAAGCACATAAGATGTGACCGAATAAAAATATAGTTTCGGGGGAGGAACCTGATAATGTTGTCGATGAAGAAGGGGATGCCTTGGGCATCCCCAAGCTTAGACGCTTGAGTCTTCTTGATATATGAAGGGGTGAACCACTGGGGGCATCCCCAAGCTTAGACTTTTCACTCTTCTTGATCATAGTATATCATCCTCCTCTCTTGACCCTTGAAAACTTCTTCCACACCAAACTCGAAACAAACTCATTAGAGGGTTAGTGCATAATCAAAAATTCACATGTTCAGAGATGACACAATCATTCTTAACACTTCTGGACATTGCCCAAAGCTACTGGAAGGTAATGGAACAAAGAAATCCATCCAACACAGCAAAAGTGGCAATGCGAAATAAAAGGCAGAATCTGTCAAAACAGAACAGTCCGTAAAGTCGAATTTTAAAGTGGCACCAGACTTGCTCAGATGAAAATGCCCAAATTGAATGAAAGTTGCGTACATATCTGAGGATCAGTCACGTAAATTGGCATAATTTTCTGAGTTACCTACAGAGAATTAGGCCCAGATTTGTGACAGCAAAAAATCTGTTTCTGCGCAGTAATCCAAATCTAGTATGAACCTTACTATCAACGACTTTACTTGGCACAACAAAACACTAAACTAAGATAAGGAGAGGTTGCTACAGTAGTAAACAACTTCCAAGACACAAATATAAAACAAAGTACTGTAGCAAAATAACACATGGGTTATCTCCCAAGAAGTTCTTTTCTTTATAGCCATTAAGATGGGCTCAGCAGTTTTAATGATGCACTCGCAAGAAATAGTAGTTGAAGCAAAAGAGAGCATCAAGAGGCAAATTCAAAACACATTTAAGTCTAACATGCTTCCTATGCAAAAGAATCTTGTAAATAAACAAATTCAAGAAGCATAATGCAACAAGCATAGAAAAACTAGACAAGCTCAACTTCAAGATTTTAAGCATATAGAGAGGTGTGTTAGTAACATGAAAATTTCTACCACCATATTTTCCTCTCTCATAATAACTTTCAGTAGTGTCATGAGAAAACTCAACAATATAACCATCACATAAAGCATTCTTATCATGAGTCTCATGCATAAAATTATTACTCTCCACATAAGCATAATCAATATTAGTACTAGTGGGAGCAAATTCAACAAAGTAGCTATCATTATTATTCTCATAATCAAATATAGGAGGCATATTGTAATCATAATCAAATTCATCCTCCATAACAGGTGGTAACAAAAGACTACTATCATTATAATCATCATAAATAGGAGGCAAAGTATCATCAAAGTAAATTTTCTCCTCAATTCATGGGGGACTAAAAAGATCAAGCTCATCAAAACCAGCTTCCCCAAGCTTAGAATTTTCCATAGCATTAGCAACAATAGTGTTCAAAGCATTTATATCAATAACATTCCCATTAGCATGCATATAAAGTTCCATGGGTTTTTGAATTTTCTCTTCAAACACATCATGTCCTAATTCAAGATAAAGTTCATAAAGATCTCTCATATTTTTGTTGTTTTCCATTATGCCTTACTAGTGTAAACAAGAAACAAAAAGTTGCAATTGCAGGATCTAAAGGAAATAGCTTCGAGTACTTACGGCGCCGGAAAATAGCTTAGTAGCCGAGATCCGGAGTGTGAGTACCATTTACCTTTCCTCCCCGGCAACGGCGCCAGAAAATAGCTTGCTGTCCACAACTGGCGCGTGGTTGACGAGGGAGGAAATCCCTGTATTGTAGCTTTTTGTTCCCCGGCAACGGCGCCGTAAAAATAGCTTGATGTCTACTTCCCCCTCCTTTTCCTCGTAGACAGTGTTGGGCCTCCAAGAGCGAGAGGTTTGTAGAACAGCAGCAAGTTTCCCTTAAGTGGATCACCCAAGGTTTATCGAACTCGGGGAGGAAGAGGTCAAAGATATCCCTCTCATGCAACCCCGCAACCACAAAGCAAGAAGTCTCTTGTGTCCCCAACACACCTAATAGGTGCACTAGTTCGGCGAAGAGATAGTGAAATACAGGTGGTATGAATATATATGAGCAGTGGCAACGGCACCGTAAAAGTGCTTTGCCCAGGACAAGTAAACAAGCAAGTAGTAACGCAGCAGTAGTAACGCAATAGAAACAAGTAAACAAGCAGCGATAGCGATATTTAGGAACAAGGCCTAGGGATCAGACTTTCACTAGTGGACACTCTCAACATTGATCACATAACAGAATAGATAAATGCATACTCTACACTCTTGTTGGATGATGAACACCATTGCGTAGGATTACACGAACCCTCAATGCCGGAGTTAACAAGCTCCACAATTCAATGTTCATATTTAAATAACCTTAGAGTGCATGAAAGATCAATACGACTAAACCAAGTACTAACATAGCATGCACACTGTCACCTTCACACTATGTAGGAGGAATAGATCACATCAATACCATCATAGCAATAGTTAACTTCATAATCTACAAGAGATCATAATCATAGCCTACGCCAAGTACTAACACGGATGCACACACTGTCACCATTACACCGTGCAGGAGGAATAAAACTACTTTAATAACATCACTAGAGTAGCACACAGATAAATTGTGATACAAAACACATTGCAATCATAAAGAGATATAAATAAGCACTTCACTATGCTACTCTGAATTACTCTCTGGCAAGATAACGAACACTAATTCATCATGTAGGCAAACCTTAAAGATGCATTCCCAAGTACTAATGAACACCCCACGCTGTCACTTTGAGCATTCACAGGAGGTACTAACACACCACAATTTCATAGAGACATCCAACTCAAATCATAACTCGGTGAATAAGTATTTTGTGAAATATAGCCTAAGAGACCCACACGGTGCACACACTTGTCACCTTTACACACGTGGGACAAGGAGTCTCCGGAGATCACATAAGTAAAATCCACTTGACTAGCATAATGACATCTAGATTACAAGCATCATCATATGAATCTCAATCATGTAAGGCAGCTCATGAGATTATTGTATTGAAGTACATAGGAGAAAGATGAACCACATAGCTACCGGTACAGCCCCGAGCCTCGATGGAGAACTACTCCCTCCTCATGGGAGACAAGCAGCGTTGATGAAGATGGCGGTGGTGTTGATGGAGGAGCCTTCCGGGGCACTTCCCCGTCCCGGCGGCGTGCCGGAACAGAGACTCCTGTCCCCCAGATCTTGGCTTCGCGATGGCGGCGGCTCTGGAAGGTTTCTCGTACCGTGGCTTTTTCGTATCGAGGTTTTAGGTCGAGGGGCTTTATATAGGAGAAGAGGCGGCGTCAGAAGATCGAAGGGGCGCCGACACTATAGGGCGGCGCGGCCAGGGCCTGGGCCGCGCCGGCCTATGGTCTGGGTGGCCTGTGGCCCCCCTCTGGTCCTTCCCGGGTGTTCTGGAAGCTTCGTGGAAAAATAGGATGCTGGGCGTTGATTTCGTCCGATTCCGAGAATATTTCGTTACTAGGATTTCTGAAACCAAAAATAGCGTAAAACAAAGAATCGGCACTTCGGCATCTTGTTAATAGGTTAGTTCCAGAAAATGCACGAATATGACATAAAGTGTGCATAAAACATGTAGATATCATCAATAATGTGGCATGGAACATATGAAATTATCGATACGTCGGAGACGTATCAGGGAGCCATTATGGATCTCCAGATCCCGCTATTGGTTATTGATCGGAGAGGAGTTTCGACCATGTCTGCATAGTTCGCGAACCGTAGGGTGACGCGCTTAAGGTTCGATGTCGCATAAGTAGATTCGGAATATGAGTTGGAGTCTGAAGTTTTTGTTCGGAGTCTTGGATGGGATCCAGGACATCACGAGGAGGTCCGGAATTGTCCGGAGAATAAGATTCATGTATGGGAAGTCAATTTCCGGGGTTCGGGAAAAAGTCCGGTGTTTTGACCGGAGCTTCTAGAAGGTTCTAGAGGGCCACCAGTGGGCCCACCACCCCGGGAGAGGCCACATAGGTGCCACATGGCATAGTGGGTCCTGCCCACCATGACATGTGGGCCCAGGCCGGCCCCCCCTTAGAGATAAGATCTATCTCTAGTTTAAATGGTTTAAAATTAGAGATAAGATCAATCTCCTAAAATAAAGCGTTTAAATTAGGAGATAAGGGGGAAGACTTGGGGGAGGAGTTTGCCCCTCCCCATGGCCGGACAAAGGGATGGGTGGGCCCTAGGGGCCGACCCACCACCTATATAAAGAGGGGAGGGGTGGCCGGCCAAGGCACCCCATCCACAACCCTAGCCGCCCCCTCTCTCTTCCACCTCCATACGCTGTGCAGGCTTAGGCGAAGCCCTGCAGCAACTCTTCTCCACCACCACTGATACGTCTCCAACGTATCTATAATTTCTGATGTTCCATGCTAGTTTTATGACAATATCTACATGTTTTGCTCACACTTTATAATGATTTTATGCATTTTCTGGAACTAACCTATTAACAAGATGCCGAAGTGCCAGTTCCTGTTTTCTGTTGTTTTTGGTTCCAGAAAGGCTGTTCGGGCAATATTCTCGGAATTTGACGAAACTCCAGAAAGACTCTAGGGACGCCGCCGCCATCGCGAAACTCCGTTTCGGAGGACAGAAGTCTCTGTTCCGGCACGCCGCCGGGACGGGGAATTGCCCCCGGAGTCATCTCCATCGACACCACCGCCATCTTCATCGCCGTTGTTGTCTCCCATGATGAGGAGGGAGTAGTTCTCTGATGTCTACGGGTGCTTCTATTCTTGTAGACAGTGTTGGGCCTCCAAGAGCAGAGGTTTGTAGAACAGCAGCAAGTTTCCCTTAAGTGGATCACCCAAGGTTTATCGAACTCAGGGAGGAAGAGGTCAAAGATATCCCTCTCAAGCAACCCTCGCAATCACGATACAAGAAGTCTCTTGTGTCCCCAACACACCTAATACACTTGTCAGATGTATAGGTGCACTAGTTCGGCGAAGAGATAGTGAAATACAAGTAGTATGGATGTATATGAGCAGTAGTAACGGCGCCAAAAAAGTGCTTGCTGGCGTGTAGTTGATGGTAGTAATATTGCAGGAAGTAAAGATGCAGTAAAACAGTAAACAAGCGATGATTGCAGTATTTGGAAACAAGGCCTAGGGATCATACTTTCACTAGTGGACACTCTCAACGTTGCAATCATAATGGGATATAAATAAGCACTTCACTATGCTATTCCGAATTACTCTCTGGCAAGATAACGAACTCTAATTCATCATGTAGGCAAACCTTAAAGATGTATTCCGAAGTACTAATGAACACCCCACGCTGTCACTTTGAGCATTCATAGGAGGTACTAACACACCACAATTTCATAGAGACATCCAACTCAAATCATAACTCGGTGAATAAGTATTCCGTGAAATATAGCCTAAGAGACCCACACGGTGCACACACTCGTCACCTTTACACACGTGGGACAAGGAGTCTCCGGAGATCACATAAGTAAAATCCACTTGAATAGCATAACGACATCTAGATTACAAGCTCATCATATGGATCTCAATCATGCAAAGCAACTCATGAGATCATTGTATTGAAGTACATGGGAGAGAGATTAACCACATAGCTACCGGTACAGCCCTTAGCCTCGAGGGAGAACTACTCCCTCCTCATGGGAGACATCAGCGTTGATGAAGATGGTGGTGGTATCGATGGAGAAGCCTTCCGGGGGCACTTCCCCGTCCCGGCAGGGTGCCGGAACAGAGACTTCTGTCCCCCGAATTGGAGTTTCGCGATGGCGGCGGCTCTGGAAGGTTTTCTGGTGTTTCGTCAATCCGTGTCGAAGATTTAGGTCAGGACGGCTTTAATAGGCGAAGAAGCGGCCTCGGAGGAGCCAGGGGGTGGCCCCCGATAGGCTGGCGCGCCCAGGGTCCAGGCCGCGCCGCCCTGTGGGGTGGGGCCCCCAGGGCTCCCCTCTGGTGCCTCTCTGACTCTCTGGATGCTTCCGGGGAAAATAAGGTCCTGGGCGTTGATTTCGTCCGATTCCGAGAATATTTCCTTACTAGGATTTCTGAAACCAAAAACAGCAGAAAATAGGAACTGACACTTCGGCATCTCGTCAATAGGTTAGTTCCGAAAAATGCATAAATATGACATAAAGTGTGTACAAAACATGTAGGTATTGTCATAAAACTAGCATGGAACATAAGAAATTATAGATACGTTTGAGACGTATCAAGCATCCCCAAGCTTAGTTCCTACTCGCCCTCGAGTAGGTAAACGATAATAAGGATAATTTCTTAAGTGACATGCTACCAACATAATCTTGATCAACATTATTGTAAAGCATATGAGATGAATGCAGCGATTCAAAGCAATGGTAAAGATAATGAATAAACAACTGAACCATATAACAAAGACTCTTCATGAATAGTACTTTGAAGACAAGCATCAATAAGACTTGCATAACAGTTACTCATAAAGCAATAAATTCTTAGTAGAAGGCATTGAAGCAACACAAAGGAAGATATAAGTTTCAACGGTTGCTTTCAACTTCAACATGCGTATCTCATGGATATTTGTCAACATAAAGCAATATAACAATTGCAATAGGTAAACATGTAAGAATCAATGCACAGTTGACACAAGTGTTTGCTTCTAAGATAGAAAGAAGTAGGCAAACTGACTCAACATAAAGTAAAAAAGAGTGGCCCTTCGCAGAGGGAAGCATGGATTACTATTTTTGTGCTAGAGCTTTTCATTTTTAAAACATAGAAGCAATTTTGTCAACGGTAGTAATAAAGCATATGCATTATGTATAAGATATCCTATAAGTTGCAAGCCTCATGCATAGAATACTAATAGTGCTCGCACCTTGTCCTAATTAGCTTGGATTAACACGGATTATCATTGCATAGCATATGTTTCAACCAAGTGTCACAAAGGGGTACCTCTATGCCGCCTCGTACGAGAGGTCTAAGGAGAAAGTTCGCATTGGATTTCTCGCTTTTGATTATTCTCATCTTAGACATCCATACCGAGACAACATAGACAACAGATAATGGACTCCTCTTTTAATGCTTAAGCATTCAACAACAGATAATATTCTCATAAGAGATTGAGGATTTGTGTCCAAACTGAAACTTCCACCATGATTCATGGCTTTAGTTAGCGGCCCAATGTTCTTCTCTAACAATATGCATACTCAAACCATTTGATCATGAAAATCACTCTTACTTCAGACAAGACGAACATGCATAGCAACTCACATGATATTCAACAAAGGTAAAAGTTGATGGCGTCCCCAGAAACATGGTTATCGCTCAACAAGCAACTTATAAGAAATAAGATACATAGCAACATATTCACTACCACAATAGTTTTTAAGGCTATTTTCCCATGAGCTATGTATTGCAAAGGCAAAGAATAGAATTTTAAAGGTAGCACTCAAGTAATGTACTTTGGATTGGCAGAGAAATACCATGTGGTAGGTAGGTATGGTGGACACAAATGGCGTAGTTTTTGGCTCAAGGATTTGGATGCACGAGAAGAATTCCTCTCAATACAAAGCTTAGGCTAGCAAGGTTGTTTGAAGCAAACTCAAGTATAAAACGGTGCAGCAAGACTCACATATGAATATATTGTAAGCATTATAAGACTTTACATCGTCTCCTTGTTGTTCAAACACCTTTACCAGAAAATATCTAGACTCTAGAGAAACTAATCATGCAAACCAAATTTTAACAAGCTATATGTAGTTCTTCATTAATAGGTGCAAAGTACATGATGCAAGAGCTTAAACATGATCTATATGAGCACCACAATTGCCAAGTATCAAATTATTCAAGACATTATACCAATTACCACATGAAGTATTTTCTGTTTCCAACCATATAACAATGAACGAAGCAGTTTCAACCTTCGCCATGAACATTAAGAGTAAAGCTAAGAACACATGTGTTCATACGCAACAGCGGAGCGTGTCTCTCTCCCACACAAGCATGAATTTATTCAAACAAAACAAATACAAACAGACGCTCCAAGTAAAGTACATAAGATGTGACCGAATAAAAATATAGTTTCAAGAGAAGAAACCTGATAAATTGTTGATGAAGAAGGGGATGCCTTGGGCATCCCCAAGCTTAGACGCTTGAGTATTCTTGAAATTTGCAGGGATGAACCACGGGGGCATCCCCAAGCTTAGCCTTTTCACTCTTCTTGATCATAGTATATCACCCTCCTCTCTTGACCCTTGAAAACTTCCTCCACACCAAACTCAAAACAAACTCATTAGAGGGTTAGTGCATAATCAAAAATTCACATGTTCAGAGGTGACACAATCATTCTTAACACTTCTGGACATTGCCCAAAGCTGCTGGAAGTTAATGGAACAAAGAAATCCATCCAACACAGCAAAAGAGGCAATGCGAAATAAAAGGCAGAATCTGTCAAAACAGAACAGTCCGTAAAGAAGAATTTTTTAGAGGCACTGGACTTGCTCAGATGAAAATGCTCAAATTGAATGAAAGTTGCGTACAGATCTGAGGATCACGCACGTAAATTGGCAGATTTTTATGAGTTACCTACAGAGAACCCTGCCCAAATTCGTGACAGACAGAAATCTGTTTCTGCGCAGTAATCCAAATCTAGTATGAACTTTGCTATCAAAGACTTTACTTGGCACAACAATGCAATAAAGTAAGATAAGGAGAGGTTGCTGCAGTAGTAAACAACTTCCAAGACACAACAAAACAGTAGCAAAATAAACACATGGGTTATCTCCCAAGAAGTTCTTTCTTTATAGCCATTAAGATGGGCTCAGCAAATTTAACGATGCTCGCACAAGGATGAGAGTTGAAGCAAAAGAGAGCATCAAAAAGCAAGTTCAAAACATATTTAAGTCTAACCCACTTCCTATGAAAAGGAATCTTGTACACAAATAAATTCATGAAGAACAAAGTGACAAGCATAAGAAGGCAATACAAGCGCAACTTCAAAATTCTCAACATAAAGAGGGGAAACTTAATATTATTAAGATGCATATAACCATGTTTCCCTCTCTCGTAATAACTTTCAGTAGCATCATTGATGAAATCCACAATATATCCATCACTTAAAACATTCTTATCATGGTTCATATGTATAAAAGTATCATTATTTTTGGCATAAGAAAAACTCTTCTCATTAATAGTAACTAGCAGGGTGACCCGCACAATTGTGCGGCTAGATTTGTTTGAAGTAAAATATTTATTTTTTTGTTCATTTACTATATTAGTGTGGCGATGTTGGTAGGTAATAGAGATACATATGGACCTATTCAAAACTTGTACCAAAATATTTTATGCATAATCTTTTTGGCATTTTATTCTTGAGCATTTATTGTCGTGACACATATCATTGTATAGTTTAAATAGTCACATTAGATATTCCATTTGTACCATGGAGAAACAATTACATGATATGTATATTAAAAAACTGAGATTGGCTGGAATTATTTCTTGTTCATTATGCGGAGGTTTCATATTATTTTTTCCGTCCATTTCTATCATCAAATTCCGTCTAATATCCTATAGAATATTCTATCCAATAACTAAATCAAATTCTACTTATAATTTGGGATAAACTTTAAGTTTTTTTTTGCTCTGCCAACTACAACATTTTAAAATATTGATGATGAATGCATAGTAATAACTGCAAAACATTATGCTGAGCACCGTGACTTTATTCTGCACCTGCAATCCTCCAGTTCTCCCAGTTCTCCCCCCAAGCCAAAAATATCCTAGCCATTCCATTCCCGTATCACTTATAGGGAGTAATCTCATCTCCTGCTGTAATTCCTATAAGCATAAAATGCCTAAGACCGCCTTCAAGTAATAACTTTGGCATGACAGATTAGTGTTTATATTAGTTGTCGTGGATTAAGTACAACGTTATGGTTAGGCGCAACTAATATGGATTTGAGACAGTATTATTGTTTACCCTACAAAAAGTGGCACCAGCATTGGTTGCTTGATTTGTTTGTAATATTAACATGCACACAAACAGCGGCTGGATTCATATGAATGCATCAATTGGGCTTGTTCTACGCATCTGTACTACCTCAACCAGTCAAAGAATTAAAGGTTCATACTTATGGTATGCAGACGTACATAGTATGCAGACATACATCATACTAATCGTGCACTTAAGTTTTCTTGATAGCTCTAAGGATATCAGATGGTACTCACTACCTTGCACGTATTCAAATGGTTGCGGCAACAACGCTGTACCCACTAACCGCTCGGGCGGTTTTGAAGAGCAGAAGCGGATTCAACTTCAACATACATATGGCTGTTGCCTCGGCGACGATGATCAATAGTCTTTATTTTTCTAACAGAACTTGATCTTGATTACAGAGAAATCAGGATATGTGACCGTGAATTTCCTCCACTCGCGTGGAACCAGATCATATGGGCATATCGGCATGGATGCACACGCTGAGGCGACTTCGAGAGCAGGCATAGCTGTCGCCCGCGGGAGCAACGCACTGCGGGTGCCCAGTTTTGGCAACGAACTGCTGATAGTCCACCTTTTTAGCTGTCTCCGAACACAGTCTGTCTCGTAAAAACTGAATATGAATCCACCTTTTGTAGCTTCATGCGGCTAGATCAGCTGCAGATTGGGATGAGAAGATCTAAACACACACGAAGATTCCAGTTTTTACCTGAGAATTTAAGCTATACTTGAAAGATTTTGGCTTCATGATGAAGATTGTAGCTATTACTTGAAGATTTCAGCTTGATGACGTGCCTTTGGTCCGGTTTCCTGCCGCCCTGCCGGTTCTTCGATTCGCCGATGCAACCGATCCGCTGAGTGCTGATACCGTAAAAACTGAATATGAATCCACCTTTTGTAGCTTCATGCGGCTAGATCAGCTACAGATTGGGATGAGAATATCTCTAAACACAAACGAAGATTCCAGTTCTTACCTGAGAATTTAAGCTATACTTGAAGATTTCAGCCTCATGATGAAGATTGTAGCTATTACTTGAAGATTTCAGCTTGATGATGTGCCTTTGGTCCGGTTTCCTGCCGCCTTGCCGGTTCTTCGATTCGCCGATGCAACCGATCTGCTGACACCGTGGCTCCCGACATATGGTGTTGTCGATTCTAAGATGCAAGCGAGAGCGTCTCGTGTGGATTTTGATCGCTTATATATGAATCCCTTATCAGATTGAACATGCGTGTTGACCTTGAACATCTATCCGTGTACCTTTTAAACTTCTTTCTTGGATTGTTGGCAGTTTTGTTTTTCGCTTCCACGTGCGGCATCCGCTTTTAGATTGGACGTGCGTCTATCTGTCTACATTTTAAACTTGCATTCTTGTTTAGATTTGCACATATGCGTTGGCTCTTTCCTGCCGTGGCCGTGGTATAGGTGCTTCATAAATCTTCACCGTTCCTAAATCTTTGTTTTAAGGTGTTAAATCTCCACCGTTGGTTGTTTGTTGTTTTCATAATATAATAGATTGGAGCGGGATCATTATCAAGAATTTGAACATGGTAAACAAGTTGCATACTAAGGGAATTGTTTTTGGTAATCCAATCATAACTATGACAAGTTTCATAAGGATAGTTATAACCTATATCATAGCATTCTTTATAATAATCATCAAAGATTGGAGGCACAGTGTCATCATAAGAAATAGAATAGTTATCTTTCACAGTATGTTCATCTGTGACCATACCATCATTGTTACTAGAAGGAGATGTATCAAACATATAATGATCAGTAGCAAAAGGATTTTCAAACACCTCATCCCCAAGCTTAGAGCTTTCTATATCATTATGGGAGGAAGCATGGATAGTACTGATACTATGGCAATTATTAACATTATCATTTTCAGAATTAGTTTCCCAGAGATTTGCAATATCAAAAGTAGTGTACTCTTTCAAATCATGATCACTAATGTAGGTAAAGGGCATAGGAAGATCATTGTATTCAGATTCATTATCATAATAATCATCAGGAGCAACATACTTACGGTTACCTATCGTTATCTCATACACGCGGGGATATGCTGTTACCTCTTTCTTTTTATTCCCCTTCTTCTTCTTCTTCTTCTTCTTCTCATTCTCCTCGTTCCTTTCTTTAGGGGGGAGAGGCTTGATGAGAGGCTTCTCCTCATAACCTGTTTTATTTCCAGAAACAATAGAAGAAACTTGGGAGGATTCCTCCTTTTCATTAATAAGTTCAAAGCACACAACGGTCCTATCATATTTTGGCAAAGTGTCATCTTCTAAAATATTTTGTATGTAAGTATTTGTATGGCAATTATCAATGCAATAAGAAAAACACCCATGCAGGACATCATCAATATCAAGATCACTCATATGTAACAAAGAGATTTTTCTTGATAACTCTTCACACCACAAAAATAAAGTAAGTTCATCATTCTGATTAGGAGTAATTTTATCATCACAATACAAATTTGTAGCACTCATGGGGTTCGAATTATCATTGGAGGAGCATTGAAAATTAAAATGACCCGCTCTATGGCAAAGTTCACAAATAAAAGGATAGAGGGCACAAACTTTTTTACCAAGATCATCCAGCGCCCTAGACCACTTTCTAGCTTTTTCATTCCCATGATGGATACAATATTCATCTTCGATTTGATTAATTCCACAAGGTCTATGCATTCCACAAAAATTAACATGCTTATAAGAAATAGTATTTTCAGAAGTTTGGGCATACTTATTGCAATCATTAATAACAATTTCATCCTTCATGCAAGCGTCTTTAAAAGGTTCATGATACTTATCAAAATTCTTCCTAGGCAATTCAAAATGAGAGGCAAAAGCTTTATAAAGATTTGCAACAACTTGAGAGTCAAGACCATAGGTAGCACTCATATTTCGAATTTTATCAGTATCCATAAAAGTTTCAATGCATTCATAATCATAATTTATACCTGACTCTTTACCTTTGTTGTTCTCCCAATCTTCAGCGTTCTCCTGAATCCGATTAAGAAGGTCCCATTTAAACTCTTCTTTATTGCACGTGAATGATCCAGAACAAGCAGTATCCAGCAAAGTCTTATCTTGAAAAGAAAGTCTTGCATAGAAATTATCAATGATGATATTACCAGGAAGCTCATGATTGGGGCATTTGAGCATTAAAGACTTCAATCTCTCCCATGCTTGGGCAATACTCTCTCCATCATGAGGCCAGAAATTATATATGTGGTTTCGGTCTTTGTGAATTTCACTTGGAGGATAGAATTTAGAGTAAAATAGAGGCACAATATCCTTCCAATCAAGAGAATGCCCATCCTTCAGCAGTTTATACCAATGCGCCGCTTTACCAGACAACGACATAGAGAATAATTTCTTCTTCACTTCATCCATAGAGATACCTGCACACTTGAATAACCCGCATAATTCATGCAAAAATAGTAAATGATCTCCAGGATGGACAGTTCCATACCCTTCATAGCGGTTATCCCTAACACGTTCAATAATTTTCATAGGTATTTTATATGGAATACTTCCAGTAGGTGGATTTAAAATATCACAAGCATCATTAGAGTTATCGCATATGGGAGATAAAGTATTATCAGAGCAAATTTTCTCCCCTAAAGATAGGAAGCTAAAAATATCACAAAAACTAGCTTCCCCAAGCTTAGACTTCTCCATAGCATTAGCAGTAATTGCATTCATACTAATAACATTGCTACTAGCATGCAAAAAAGGTTCCATAGGTTTTTTAATTTTCGCATTAAACCATTCATATCTTGACTCAGGAAATAGTTTAAAAAGCTCACAGATGTTTTCCATTATGCCTTACTAGTGTAAATAAAAACAAGAAACAAAAAGATGCAATTGCAGGATCTAAAGGAAATAGCTTCGAGCACTCACACACCGGCAACAGTGCTAGGAAATAGCTTAGTAGTCGGAGGATGTGAATACCTTTTACCTTACCTCCCCGGCAACGGCGCCAGAAAAGTGCTTGATGTCTACGGGTGCTTCTATTCTTGTAGACAGTGTTGGGCCTCCAAGAGCAGAGGTTTGTAGAACAGCAGCAAGTTTCCCTTAAGTGGATCACCCAAGGTTTATCGAACTCAGGGAGAAAGAGGTCAAAGATACAAGAAGTCTCTTGTGTCCCCAACACATCTAATACAATTGTCAGATGTATAGGTGCACTAGTTCGGCGAAGAGATAGTGAAATACAAGTAGTATGGATGTATATGAGCAGTAGTAACGGCGCCAGAAAAGTGCTTGCTAGCGTGCAGTTGATGGTAGTAATATTGCAGGAAGTAAAGATGCGATAGAAACAAGAAACAAGCGATAATTGCAATATTTGGAAACAAGGCCTAGGGATCATACTTTCACTAGTGGACACTCTCAACATTGCAATCATAATGGGATATAAATAAGCACTTCACTATGCTATTCCGAATTACTCTCTGACAAGATAACGAACTCTAATTCATCATGTAGGCAAACCTTAAAGATGTATTCCCAAGTACTAATGAACACCCCACGCTGTCACTTTGAGCATTCATTGGAGGTATTAAAAGACCACAATTTCATAGAGACATCCAACTCAATGAATAACTCAATGAATAAGTATTCTGTGAAATATAGCCTAAGAGACCCACACGGTGCACACACTGTCACCTTTACACACGTGGGACAAGGAGTCTCCGGAGATCACATAAGTAAAATCCACTTGATGGAGGCGGTAATGGAGGCGGCCTGGGGGAGGCGGGCGGAGGAGTTGGCGGTGGAGGCCGACGCGTTGGCGGCGGCGATGATGGAGGCGCCAACGGATGAGGAGAAGGCGCCAATGGAGGAGGAAGAGGCTGAGGCGGAGGAGGAAGAGACCAAGGTGGAGGACGACGACCCACGACGAGTTCGAGTGGTCTGACGATGACGGGCCGCACCCGGACGAGACGGCCGATCAGCAACGCGCGCTCGTCGAGTCCTTCGAGTCGGAGAAGAAGCTCCATGACGCCGCCCATGCCCGCGAAGAGGCGCAGATTCACCGCGCAGTCGAGCTCTCCCTCCAGGCGGCCTACTAGGGGAGGGAAGGCGACAACGCGCTGCTGGAGCATCGGTGTCTGGCCACCGCCCTACACATGGAGAGGCGACGCGCGCAGCAGGAGCTGCGGCGAAGGGGAGGCGACGACGGGGCAGGACCGTCGAACGCACCGCCGGGCGGTCAGTGGGCTAGGGTTTACATGAAATGTAGCCGTTTTCATTCAAACTTTGTAATATATAATCAAATTTGAATGAAAACCTTTATTTCCGTGTACTATATTTATTTGGGGATTTTGTTTGGGGGACGCTACTGCGAAGCGACGTTCCTAAACGCGGCACGAATAAAACACGTCCCCCAAACGCTCAATCCGACGCTGTTCGGGGGACGCGATCGGAGATGCTCTTAGCTCTCCAAATTAGGCTACCTGACGAGCCATAGAGCAACCGAACCAAAGCTTCGGCACGCAGAACGACCAAGCGCGAGCTGATAGGCCGGCCAACCTTTTATGCGCGGCAGTTGCACAACATCCTTCTACCGCATCATCTTCTTCTAGAAGGGCTCAATAATTTAGGACTTTGGGTAGGTGACGTGTATCCGGTTACGAGTTTAGGTCGAGTTTGGTAGAGTGGGCTAGCTCACCTCAGCTCGGATCCGATAAAGAATCACCTTCTGCGCTTCCGTGGTCAAAACTAACGTGCCAAGCTACCCTTTCTGTACGCTAAAGAAAATAAGCTTTTTTGTGCTAATTCTAAAGAAAGGAGGCTCAACTTGCCGCTTTTCGTTGGGTCCCTTGGCCCGTTGAATCAGGCCCTACCACGCCTTGCATGGAGCAGACGTTTATCGTGCCGAGTGCCGACCTGTTTGTAAGAGCATCCCCACTCGTTGGCGCTCCCCACGCCCAAATCCGGCGAAATTTTTGTCCGGATTGGAGGAAGATTTGGCGTGGGGGGCAGTATATTTCCAGTCGTGTGCTCCCCAAGCGGCGTTTCTCGGGGAAAAAGAGGACGGCTCGGGGAATCCGGACGAAAGAGGAGACACGTGGGCGTGGGCGGTTGGTTTAGCTTCATCCGGAGTCCCGAGCGCTCCCCGGGGGGCCGGGGATGGCATGGGGAGTCCGGACGAAAATAGGCTCAAATCCGGATCAAAACGAGGAACCGGGGGCCTGACTGGGCCGTTTTTCGCCGTCCGGATGAAAAAAAGTGGCCGTGGGGGGCTCTGTGGGGAGACGAGTGGAGATGCTCTAAGTAAAAGAAGTGATTAGTTGGGAACTTCATTGAACTGTCCTAGCTTACTTCCAAGTGTACTCACTCAGCGGGCTAGAAGCTCCGTCGCTTCACCAACGACAACTCGCAGGTCGCCTTTCAGGGCTGAGCTTGGGGCACTAGGCGGACCAATTTATCATACGCATGCGAAGGTTTTTTTCGGGCGAAAGCTCAGCATTTTGACGCCAACGACGGCGAGGCATGTAGGTTTTGTATCCCTCTAGAGGGCGCCGTCGTGGACACCTTCTATGTGTTAGGGTTCTGGGTGAAAACCATTGACCTTTTGGTCTAAACTGTGGGGGCGTGAATTGTCGTCACTCTCTTGGGAGCGTCGTCATGGAGCTCCGGTACCCTTCGGTCTAGTTCCGGTGTCCTCGGTGGCAAGTTTTGGTCTTCTTGTTCTTTTTTTTGTTTATCTTTGATTTGATGTGTAAGAGCATGTCTAACAGGCCCCGTATATTTTCGCCCCTTAAAACACGAGTAAAGGGCCCTGTATTCATTTTTCGCCGGCCGAAAACTCGGACAAGCTAGCAGAACCCGTATCCCTAAACTGTAAAAAAGCATATTCCTAGAATATGCCAAATCATTTTTTTTCTTTTTTCCCCTTCTTCCTCCTCTCTTTCTGTCGTCGTGGTGAACAGACAGATGCCATAGGATGGCTTAGATTGGGGCCGAATGGACGCTAGAGGATTCGGGGGAGGGTTTGCGATCAGATGGGATGAACTTCCGGATGGTTTCCTCAAGAACTTAGCCAAGGCTAGGGGTTGAAGAAGAAAGACACAAGGAAGAACTCGCTCTAGATCACTTTCTTCATTGATTCTTACAGGTTACAGGTTTGTGCTTCGTGCCTCGCTACCTACATGCCCATGAGGAGGGCTGCCCCCTCTCCTTATATAGGGGAGAGGGTGGCTTACATAGCAAGAAACCCTAACGGCATCTTTGACTAGACAAACTACTTTCCAAAGCTACTTTATAAAGCTACTTTAATCATAGATGACACCGGGGTCCTCTTTAATCAGGGAGGCTGACGTCCTCCGGCTTCTTTCTTCGTCATCCTTATCTTTATTGTCAGCCCTTCGTTTAAAGCTACTTTGCTTAGCTCATCTTTGTCTTCTAGCTCTGGAGAGGATCTTTGACCAGTCCTGCCGACATGCTCTTCTTTCCGGTGGCCCGGTACCTTTTCTATCCGGTTCCGGTATACCTCTCCTGAGGATACCGGCTTAGTCCCGCTCAGCCAAACGCCTATCTTGTGCTCCGGCATAAACATTAAACCGGTATCCTGATGGCTTAAACCATCCGGTTTGGCATGCCTTTGGCATACCGGGGGTCATCCCCCCAACATTAGTCCCCGAAGCTGGTATAGTCTGGCGGATTCTATCCAACAGACCATGCCAGGTTCTCACGTCTTTGGATACCGGTTTAATCTATCCGGCGCTGGGCTTGGATCCGGCATCTTTGCCCGGATTTTCGTTATCTCCCTTTGCAAGACATTCTCCGGTGTCTTATCCTCCGGCATCTTAATCATTAAACCCCTCCTCGGCGAAGTCGAGAATATCTTCGGCCCCGCGCCTGACAGAGACATGCGCACTGTGACTGGCGCGCCAGTGTCAGGGGTCACTTCCCTTCGGCTTCTGCGCCAGCATTTATGGCGCCACACCGGATCCTCGCGGCCGTTCCGGATCCGTGTGGCCTTCCTGTGACACGTTGTTTTCTACCCGTGAATTAGCGCGCCACGTGGTGGCCCGTGGAGCGAACCGTCGCGGCCCACGATCCGAACCACCGAGGCCCAGCGGTTTTCTGGCCCACATCTCCCTCTTCCCTTATAAGGCGAAACCGCTCCTTCTTCTTCCTCTCCTCGCATTCTCCACTCCTTCACGCTTAGCGCCTTTGCCCTCTGCGCCTCCGCCTCTCCGTTCGCCGTCCAAGCTCCGCCGCCCGGCGAACTTCCGCTGCTGCTCCGCCGGACGCCGCTGAACTTCACCGCGTGAAGAACCTCTGCGGCACTCCTGTTGCAGTTGCGGCATTCGTGCTTCCTCGAGTTCTTCCTCACCTCGCCGTCGACGGACCTCTTCGCCGGCCGCAGGCTCACCATCCCTCCGGCAAACCCCTTCTTCTGCAACTTCGCCGCCTCAGGTTAGGCCCGACGCGCGTCTACCTCTTTTCTTCTTGCTTTCCAGATCTTGGGGCGGTAGAGTATTTATCCCCTCTTTATTTTGCTTTTTCTCTTACTCGTAGATCTTCGCGCGAGGGTCTTTCTGGGGAAAACTGTTTTTCGGTAGATTCCGGCGTCGCCTAGACCCATATGTCTAGCGAAGAGTCTCTCCCCGCCGCCACCTCTAGTAACCAAGGCAGTAGTACTTCCGACGGGCTAACTGCAGATCTCGCCCGGATGGAAATGGAATCCAGCAAAGATCAAGAGGCCGGCACATCCAGCCGGGCCCCCGGAAAGGATCTTTCCGGTATCACACGCGGAGCCTGGAGGGGTTCCGACGTGACTCAATACGAGATCGACTGGCTCTACCGGTCCAGGAGGATACCGGATGGAGTCTCCTGCCGGCTTCCAGGTGACGAGATCGAACCGGTGCTCGAACCCGGTGAGGTCGTTGTTTTCCTTGCTCATTTCGAGCGTGGCTTCGGCCTTCCTGCCTCCGATTTCTTCCGCCAATTCCTTGATTTCTATCGACTCCAACCTCACCACCTTCCCGGCAATGCCGTTTTTTATCTTTCTTGCTTTGTGGCCTTCATGGAAGGCTACATCGGCATCCGTCCCGCTCGCGAGACGTTTGCCCGCTTCTTTTCTCTCCGGATCAACTCGGTCCAGGGCAAGGACATTCCCAAGCCCAAACCCCCGTACAATGCGGGTCTTGTATCATCGGCTCCCGCCAAGGGAGCCCCTTTTTTAAGTTCAACGGCCTCGAGTCTTGCCGGTTGTGGCAGACAACGTTCTTCTACGTGAAGAACAAGAGCGCCACTGACCTCATCAACTTGCCGGTGTTCAACCCGGCGCCGCCCGCCAAGATCAACTGGAACTACAACCCTGGTACGGATCACATAGAGACGAACCGGGTGGTACGCTTCATGTTGAAGCTGATGAAGAATACCAACATTTGCTCCGATGATATCATCCGCACCTTCATCTGCCGCCGGGTGCTTCCCCTCAAGCGTCGTGCTCACAAGATAAGCGAGATGTACGGCCCTGGTGATCCCACCAAAATCACCGGCATGCCCTTGAGCAAGGCGGATGTGGTCCTGAAGGCTAACCAAATATGCCAAACGGACATGCCGGATGATTGGGAGTGGGGCCTCTGCCCTCTCAGCTCCAAAAATCCTCCGTCCCAAGAAGTAAGAAATTATGCGGCTCGGGTCGTCTTACCGGTAACTTTCATGCTTGCGACTAACCTCCTTTTTTCTTTTGTTTTCAGGCCAGGGACCGCTTCCCCCGTATTGACTCAGATCAGCGAGGCCCTTGCCGGAAGAGGCCTTTGGACAAGTTCGACCCGGACCCTTTCATTCACTGGCAGGATCTGAAGGTGGGTCGGACTCCAGCCTCGCGCCTCGGCAAGTCTCCGCCGGGACCAGCTGGTTCGTCTGACGACCTGACCTTGCTTGAGGTAGCTCTTCTGTTTGATCTCTCATATTATTTTGTTACTGTTGTTCTGTAGACATTCCCTCAGCCAACATCAACCCACAGGTCCATGAGCACGTGGCTCCCCTGCAGGCCGAGGTCGGGGATGAATTCTTGGACAAACTTATGGCCGAAGGCCAGAAGAACAATGCTCCGGCTGCTGACGCCGGTCCTAGCCAAGCTCCTCCTGCCAAACGCCCTCGGACTGAAGTCCTTGGAGGGAAGCAGGTAAGCACGAAGCGCTACAAGCATAAGCGGATGCCGGTTTCTTCCGGGTAAGTTCTTCATTTCCTTTTTGTGTTTTCTACGTTTTTACCAAGTTCCTTTCCGGTTGCTTTTTTCCAATTCGTCCTTTTTTCTCTCTTTCAGCCCTGCGCTTGAGCTTGGCTCCAAGCCGGCGGGCTCTGCCGGCTCCGCAAGGACCTCAACTCCTCCTCCTCACTCAAGTCCGGCACCATCTGGTGCCAGCAACACCTCTGCCTCCCCTCCGGGAGGCACTACAAGCTCGGGGTGTGATGACCCACAAGTATAGGGGATCGCAACAGTCTTCGAGGGAAGTAAAACCCAATTATTGATTCGACACAAGGGGAGACAAAGAACACTTGGAAGCCTTAACAGCGGAGTTGTCAATTCAGCTGCACCTGGAAACAGACTTGCTCGCAAGGGTTTATCAAGTAGTAACAGCTTTATAGCAGATAGCAGTAGTGAAATAACAAGCAACAGAGTAACAAAGACATCAGTAGTGATTTTAGTAAACAAGCAGGATTAAAATACTGTAGGCACGGGGACGGATAACGGGCGTTGCATGGATGAGAGAAACTCATGTAACAATCATAGCAGGGCATTTGCAGATAATAGTAAAACGGTGTCCAAGTACAAAGCAATCAATAGGCATGTGTTCCATATATAGTCGTGCGTGCTCGCAATGAGAAACTTGCACAACATCTTTTGTCCTACCAGCCGGTGGCAGCCGGGCCTCAAGGGAAACTACTCGGATATTAAGGTACTCCTTTTAATAAAGTACCGGAGCAAAGCATTAACACTCCGTGAACACATGTGATCCTCACATCACTACCATTCCCTCCGGTTGTCCCGATTTCGTCACTTCGGGGCCATCGGTTCCGGACAGCGACATGTGTATACAACCTATAGGTAAGACCATAAACAATGATTATCTTGATGAAACAATAACATGTTCAGATCTGAGATCATGGCACTCGGGCCCTAGTGACAAGCATTAAGCATAACAAGTTGCAACAATATCATCAAAGTACCAATTACGGACACTAGGCACTATGCCCTAACAATCTTATGCTATTACATGACCAATCTCATCCAATCCCTACCATCCCCTTCGGCCTACAGCGGGGGAATTACTCACACATGGATGGGGGAAACATGGCTGGTTGATGTAGAGGCGTTGGCGGTGATGGCGGTGATGATCTCCTCCAATTCCCCGTCCCGGCGGAGTGCCAAAACGGAGACTTCTGGCTCCCGCGATGGAGTTTCGCGATGTGGCGGCGTTCTGGAGGGTTTCTGGCGACTTCGACTTCTCCCCGTGCGTTTTTAGGTCGGAGCCGATAAATAGTCCGAAGGAGGGCGTCGGAGGCCGGCCGAGGGGGCCACACCACAGGGCCGCGTGGGCCCCCCCTGGGCCGCGCCGCCCTATGGTGTGGGGCCCTCGGGCCTCCACCTTAATTGTCCTTCTGGCTCCGTTAGTTCTCTGGGAAAATAGGGCCTTCTGCATAAATTCCGAGGTTTTTCCCGAAAGTTGGATTTCTGCACAAAAATGAGACACTGGAGCAGCTTCCGCTGAAAACAGCGTTAGTCCGTGTTAGTTGCATCCAAAATACACAAAATAGAGGCCAAACAATAGCAAAAGTGTTCGGGAAAGTAGATACGTTTTGGACGTATCAACTCCCCTAAGCTTAGCTTATTGCTTGTCCTCAAGCAATTCAGTTAACAACTGAGCGATAAAAGAACTTTCACGAACACATTTGCTCATATGATGTATATATTCTCATGCTATGGCTAATACTTAAGCAATTCATAATGAGATACATGCAAATAAGATCATCTAACAGCTATGTCAATCATAGAGAGGTACCAACAATTAATAATAAGCATCATGAATCATGTATATAAGCAGGATTGCAATGTTCATAAGAGAGTATGATAAAGTGGTATCTCGCTTGCCTGTATTTGATTGGCAAAACATAAATGCCCGGGCACCTCTGGGAGTTCATAGAAAGACTAGAAGTAGTGATTGTCAAAAGATAAATGCATCAAAGTTATACCACAATCAATCATATTTTGAGACAAGCATATTATACTAAGAATGACAAGCTTGTGCTCTCAAGATAGTGCCCCAAGAAATAATGGAGACACAACATAAAAGTAAAAGATTGACCCTTCGCAGAGGGAAGCAGGGATTAACATGCGCTAGAGCTTTTCATTTTTATAAAGACAGGAGTAAAATTATTTTGAGAGGTGTTTGTTGTTGTCAACGAATGGTAATGGGTACACTAACTACCTCGCCAACCGGACTTTCAAGAGCGGCTCCCATGAATTATTGCATATTCATGTGGCACTCCTTCCAACCTTTCTTTCACAAACCATGGCTAACCGAATCCTCGGGTGCCTGCCAACAATCTCATACAATGAAGGAGTGCCTTTTTATTTTATTTTTATTATGATGATGACACTCCCCCCAACCTTTGCTTACACAAGCCATGGCTAACCGAATCCTTCGGGTGCCGTCCAACAATCACAAACCATGGAGGAGTGTCTATTTAAGTTAATTAATTTGGGACTCGGGAATCCCATTGCCAGCTCTTTTTGCAAAGTTATTGGATAAGCGGATGTGCCACTAGTCCATATGAGAGTCCGTCAAAAGTAAATGACAAGATTGAAAGCTAAACACCACATACTTCCTCATGAGCTATGAAACATAAACACAAATTGAGAAGCATTTTGAAGGTTTTAAAGGTAGCGCATGAGAATTTACTTGGAATGGTTTGAAATGCCATGCATAGGTATTTATGGTGGACACTTTGGAACAACTTGGTTTTCAGGTGTTTGGAAGCACGAGCAGCATTCCCGCTCAGTACAAGTGAAGGCTAGCAATAGACTAGGGAGCGACAAATCAAGAGAGCAAGAATCGTCATAATCATGCTTGCGGCAAAATAAATTAACGGAGGCATAAAAGTGATACAAGAACTCGAAGCAATATAGATCATCGAGGCTTAATTGACTTTTTGTTCAGTCATATGCATGCGTGAGCATGTGCCAAGTCGATATAAATGAATCATTCAGAGGAGGATACCACAATGCCATACTTACTTATGAATAAAACAATGCAAGCAGACATCCATGACATGCTACTCATATTAATAGATTGGAGCTAAAAATGAGAGATCATAAACTACTAGACTTTCTCAAATAACATATACCTCACATGAACCAACTAAGCATGCTCACATGGATGAGTATATGTACAAAAATGAAAACAAATAGAGTTCATACCAGCCTCTCACCACAATCAGATTGTCGTAGATCGTCATTATTGCTTTTTCACTTGTGTAGCTTGGATAATATGAAATGAAAACCACGCTCTAGCCACCGAAGACCATTGAACTCATAAAGATCTTTACAAAGCAAAGAAGAACAGCAAATATTTTTGGTGTTTTCGAATTGCAAATAAGAACAAAAGGAAACAAGCAAACAAAGCAAAATCTTTTTGGGTTTTCTTATAGCAAACTCGCAATAGCAAATAAAGTGAAACACATGCAAGAAACCAAAGCAAACAAATGGTGAAGAGAAACAACAGAAATATTTTTGGCCTTTTTGTGTTTTGGAAAGGAAACAAAACAGAAACAAGAAATAGCAAACTAAAAGAAACACAGAAAAGCGAGATGGCAGAAATCTGCCAAAACCTGACAGCAGTACAGAAATCGATTTTTACAAAAATCTTACGTTGCTCAGATCGAAAAGTGTTCAACTAATGAAAGTTAGATAACAACCTGGGGAACCTGCACAAAAATTGGCAGCTCAAAATGACGTTCTGGCTGTGCGCACGAATTTTTCTAGTAACAGTCCAGAATCTGTTTTCAGGCAGCACTTCCCCAAATATCATCTTCCTCTCATTAGAAAACCACTCAAACGAACAAAACAAGTATGTACAAGTATCCAGCAATCATAATATGCAAAGAATGAGTGATGCCGGTATACCTCCCCCAAGCTTAGGCTTTTGGCCTAAGTGGAGTTCAACCCCAACGAGGGTCGTTGTTCCTCGCCGGTGGGTAGTCCATGGAGTAGTCATAGTAAAGTTCCTGTGCAGAAGAAAAGCGTGGAGGCTCCGCATATCCACCATATTGATGCGAGGAACTTGCTGCATCGGATGATGAGTCGAGGTGCTCCTCGACCTCTATGTCGTCTCTTGCATGATGGCCTCCTCTCTCTATGTGTGCATCCAGTGCACCTTCTGTGACCGACCAATCTCCCCGGAATCAAGGTTAGACAGAACAGGCGCAGGCAATCTTACTAATTTCTCAGTTTTCTTAGTTATTCTCCAGACTTTCTTATAAAATATCATCTTGTAATACAGGTTACCCAAGTTGGAGGAATCAGAAACAAATTCATGTTTAATCATAGAGGCTATGTCAAGTTTTTCTATGGGAAATGGAATATCAAAATGATGAGGTTCTACATTATGAAGAGCTAGTAAACGAGAGGCGATGAGACCTCCACAAATTCCACCTTTCTCACGGTTAGTAGCAAGTCTATAAGCTATCAATGCCCCCAAATTATAAGTCCTACTATTTTGCAGTGCCGCAGCTAGAAAAGCCAAATCCGGGATAGAAAGTTTACCACCAATCCTTTTAGCAAGAACGCATTTGGTAATAAAATAGGCAAAGTAGCGGATAGCCGGGAGCTGAATACTAGTGATTTTACCACTATCACCTGAGAAACTCCTTCCATCGCAAATCATCTTGTAGAGATCCGAGAGTTCTTGCGGCGATCCCCTTATCTTCTCGCATGACCCCCATTGCGGTACTCTAATTGCTGCACAAAAAGCACTAAATGGCAAGTTGACAGCTTTATTGTAAATTTTATACTGGACCGTGGGGTTAGATCGCGACCAATTGAACTTGAAGTCCTGCACAAAAGACATAGTTAATTTTACATATTGTCTTGGCTCTCCTTCAACAAAGTCACTCAGCCCTCGCACGAGAAATTAGAGTTTGAACATCTTCAAATATCCCCGCGCTTCTCATGAAATCCGCGCACGGGTAGTAAGAGGGGTATACTCCCTCTTCACGATTGACTATCATAACTTGTTGGACTTCCAATTCTTGCTGGTTCAAGTGATATCTATTCCACTCCATTTTCTGAAATTTCAACAAACAATATAAATATTTGATTTGGTGACATATAATCAAGGGGGAACTACCATAGGAACTTGCTAGAGTACTAATCATGCATCAAAACTAGTTTCTACCACTTAGAACAAGCATGCAAGCTCACTAAACATGTTACCTACAGCAGCAAAATATTCAAGATATACTCAACCAAACAAAATTCTACTTGGATGGGTGGAGGAGTCACATACCGAAGAGCAAATGTGCCAAATTTCAGACAGAAATCTGGGCTGAGCAAAGAGATCAAGAAATCTGGAGCTCTGGAGCAAAAACGCGAGTGAGGGGAACTTGGTACGAGTTTTTTCGGGAGAGAGAAGGTGCTGGGAGAAACAGATGACAGAATGGGGCAAGGAGGGGCCCACACCACATGGTGGCGCGGCCACCTCCTTGGTCGCGCCGGCCTGTGGTTTGGCGCCCTCTGGTGCCCCACAGGTCATCCTCTGGTGCTCCCAGGTGCCTCGTCGAAAAATAGGACCAATGGTATAATTTTTGTGAATTTTTGAAAACTTTGAAAAACGCACATTTCTGGGTATTTAGTTTATTATTACTGGCCAGGAAAAATTTTGAAATCTTCAATTAACTAAGGAACTTTGCAAATTAAAAAATGCTACAGCAACTAGAGCAAGTGGAGGAAGAAAGAGATGTTGTTTACCTCCTCTATGCATATAAAAAGTAGTTGTTAACAAGGTTGATCAGGTCTTGCCACCAAATAAATTTTACATAACATAAGAAGAAATAAACCTCAAATCAATCATGTTACCTTGAATTGTATTGATATGGATCCAATCACGAGAGTTTGATATTCTTCCTTAGGCTCATATATAGGGCAATCAATAGTTCCAACCTTGATAGTTCTCACATTAAAAATAGTATTGACTCCACATACTTTATCAATCTTCTTGGAGAAATAAACGGTATGCTCCTTATCATCAACATTGAAAGTAACCTTCCCTTTATTGCAATCAATAACAGCCCTCGCGGTGTTAAGAAAAGGTCTCCCAAGAATAATAGACATATTATCATCTTCGGGCATTTCCAACACAACAAAATCAGCTAATATCAAGCGCTTAGTAGTAACTTGAACATGAACATTCTCACATATACCAACAGGAATAGCAGTAGATTTATCAGCCATTTGCAAAGATATATCAGTAGGTATCAACTTATCTAAGTAAAGTCTCTTATAAAGAGAAAAAGGCATAACACTAACACCGGCTCCCAAGTCACATAGAGCAGTTTTAACATAATTATTCTTAATAGAACAAGGAATAGTAGGTATACCTGGGTCGCCCAACTTCTTTGGAACTTTGCCATTGAAAGAGTAATTAGCAAGCATAGTGGAAATTTCCTCATTGGGGATTTTCCTTTTGTTAGTAACAATATCTTTCATATACTTTGCATAAGGAGGCAATTTAATAGCACCAGTCAAAGGGATTTGCAAGAATAAAGGTTTCATCCAATCACAGAATTTATTATAGTGTTCTTCTTCCTTTGATTTTAGTTTCTTAGCAGGAAAAGGCATTTGCTTTTGCACCCAAGGTTCTCTTTCATTACCATGTTTCTCAGCAATAAAATCTTCTTTAGTGTACTTTTTATTTTTAGCATGCTTTTCAGGTTCTTCTTCAACCTCTTCTTTATCAAGAGCATCATTCTTATCATTATCTTTATCATGTTCATTACCACTTTCAGTTTCAGCATCAGAAATAGAAATACTATTAGGATCATTAACAGGTTCAGAGGATTCTACAACATTCTTATGTTTCTTTTTCTTTTTCTTCTTAGAAGGAGCACTAGGTTCAATGCGTTGAGAATCTTGTTCAATTATTTTGGGATGCCCTTCAGGATATAGAGGATCCTGGGTAGAGACACCACCTCTAGTTGTTACTTCATAAGCATGTTTCTCTTTAGAATTATTCCCTAACAAGTCATTTTGCACTTTAGTGAGTTGATCAATTTGAGTTTGAATCATATGAAAATGTTTAACAAGCATCTTAACATCATTGGAGGTTCTCTCCACAATATCATGCAATTCACTAATAGCTCGAGAATTTTCCATTAAATGATTCTCTACTCTTATATTAAAATTTTCTTGCTTAACAATATAATTATCAAACTCATCTAAGCATTGTGCAGGAGGTTTTGAATACGGAATATCTTCCCTAGTAAAGCGTTGAAGGGAATTTACCTCAATCATGGATGAAGGGGGAATTATCTCACATATATCTTCTATAGGAGATAGATTCTTCACATCTTCAGATTTAATACCTTTCTCCTTGAGAGACTTCTTGGCTTCCCTCATATCTTCATCATTCAATTTAATTAAACCCCTCTTCTTCAATATTGGCGTTGGAGTTGGTTCGAGCGTAGTCCAATCATCATGATTCCGGCTTATTTTAGCCAATAATTCTTCGACGTCATCCGGAGTTCTTTTCCTGAAAACACAACCAGCACAACTATCCAGGTATGCCCTAGACTCAATGGTTAGTCCACTATAAAATATATCAAGTAAATCATGCTTTTCCAAATCATGATCAGGCTGAGCTCTAATAAGAGAGCAAAATCTAGCCCAAGCCTCGTGCAATTTCTCTTCATCTCCCCGATCAAAGTTATAAATTCTCTCGCAAAGCAATATGTTGAGCACTAGCAGGAAAGTATTTGCGGAAGAAAACATCAAGCAATTCTTTTGGACTTCTAATAGAATTAGGTGGCAAATTATTATACCAAGTTTTAGCGTCATCCTTTAATGAGAATGGAAATATTTTAGCAACAAAGTAAGTACGCATCTTGACATCATCAGAAAACAAGCTACTTAGAGTAGATAACTCAGTCATGTGTTCAACAACACTTTCTTTTTCAGTACCACAAAAGGGTGTTTTCTCAACAATAGCTATATGAGATAGATCAAGAGAAAAATCATAATCTTTATCCTTAATGTTTATAGGAGATGTGGCAAACTTAGGATCAGGAGACAGCTTATATCTAACGGCATGTTACTGCAAGCAACTTTTTAATTTTTCTTGCATCGGTAGTAGCATTGCATTTTTCAATAAAATCATCATTAAGCTCCACATAATCTTCATCAGGATCATCACTAAAATAATCAAGTTCAGGTGAATTAACAGGTGTATTAGCATTAGGAGTTTCAGTATTTTCAATTTGTCTAGATCTAGCAATTGTAGCATCTAGAAAAGATCCCAATGAACCACTATCATCAAGCACAGTAGAAATATTATCAATATTATGAGAGTGTTCAGATTCAGCAGAAGTACCCGCATGCGAAGCATGTGGCGGTGAAACAAGTTTATCAATCACATATGGTGAATCAAGAGCAGCAAAGGTATTCAGAATTGTACCTTTTCTTGTAGTGGATGGTAATATGGCGATCTTAGTATCGCGAGGTTTACCCATGATGGAGAATTTGCAGCGAACAATATTAATCCAAGTGAACTTCCAAATAAAGCTATGCTCCCCGGCAACGGCGCCAGAAAATAGTCTTGATGACCCACAAGTATAGGGGATCGCAACAGTCTTCGAGGGAAGTAAAACCCAATTTATTGGTTCGACACAAGGGGAGACAAAGAACACTTGGAAGCCTTAACAGCGGAGTTGTCAATTCAGCTGCACCTGGAAACAGACTTGCTCGCAAGGGTTTATCGATAGTAACGAGTTTTATAGCAAGAGCAGTAGTGAAATAACGACGAGCAGAGTAACAAAGACAGCGAGTAGTGATTTTAGTAAACAAGCAGGATTAAAATACCGTAGGCACGGGGACGGATAACGGGCGTTGCATGGATGAGAGAAACTCATGTAACAATCATAGCAGGGCATTTGCGGATAATAGTAAAACGGTGTCCAAGTACAAAGCAATCAATAGGCATGTGTTCCATATATAGTCGTGCGTGCTCGCAATGAGAAACTTGCACAACATCTTTTGTCCTACCAGCCGGTGGCAGCCGGGCCTCAAGGGAAACTACTGGATATTAAGGTACTCCTTTTAATAAAGTACCGGAGCAAAGCATTAACACTCCGTGAACACATGTGATCCTCACATCACTACCATTCCCTCCGGTTGTCCCGATTTCTGTCACTTCGGGGCCATCGGTTCCGGACAGCGACATGTGTATACAACCTATAGGTAAGACCATAAACAATGATTATCTTGATGAAACAATAACATGTTCAGATCTGAGATCATGGCACTCGGGCCCTAGTGACAAGCATTAAGCATAACAAGTTGCAACAATATCATCAAAGTACCAATTACGGACACTAGGCACTATGCCCTAACAATCTTATGCTATTACATGACCAATCTCATCCAATCCCTACCATCCCCTTCGGCCTACAGCGGGGGAATTACTCACACATGGATGGGGGAAACATGGCTGGTTGATGTAGAGGCGTTGGCGGTGATGGCGGTGATGATCTCCTCCAATTCCCCGTCCCGGCGGAGTGCCGAACGGAGACTTCTGGCTCCCGCGACGGAGTTTCGCGATGTGGCGGCGTTCTGGAGGGTTTCTGGCGACTTCGACTTCTCCCCGTGCGTTTTTAGGTCGAGGCCGATAAATAGTCCGAAGGAGGGCGTCGGAGGCCGGCCGAGGGGGCCACACCACGGGGCCACGCGGGCCCCCCGGGCCGCGCCGCCCTATGGTGTGGGGCCCTCGGGCCTCCACCTTAATTGTCCTTCCGGCTCCGTTAGTTCTCTCGGGAAAATAGGGCCTTCCGCATAAATTCCGAGATTTTTCCCGAAAGTTGGATTTCTCGCACAAAAATGAGACACCGAGAGCAGCTTCGCTGAAAACAGCGTTAGTCTGTGTTAGTTGCATCCAAAATACACAAAATAGAGGCCAAACAATAGCAAAAGTGTTCGGGAAAGTAGATACGTTTTGGACGTATCAGGGTGCGCGGCCCCTACACCTCCTGATCACCGCGCGGAGGAGGATTTCACCTCTCCTCCTGAAACCCAGGACACCGGCGCCAGCGACACCGGCGCCGACGAGACAGATGCCGGGCAGGCGGAACCTCTGGTTCCTCCTTCCCCGAAGAAGAAAACGAAGAAGCAGCCAAGCTCTTCCCCCACCGAGACCGCGCCGGATACTTCCGCGCCGGTCTCTTCTGCACCTCAACCGGAAGCTCTTACCCTCGAGCCTACCGGGACCACACCGACGCCGTTGCCAAGCCAAGGGCCTTCCGTGACCAAGCGAATGCCGCCGCCAAGAAACCCCCAAGATCACCAAGTTCCTCAAGCCCGGGGCTTCTCGGGGCAAGGCCGTGGAGGGCGACGCCTCAGCCGGCTCGCGGTCCGTAGTGCTGCACGTCGGCCCTGCTGCTGCTGCTGTCCAAGAAAAACCTTCCGGCCTCCTGGGCCGGATCGTTGAGCTGAAGCGTGAGGGCAAGGACCTGGGGCACCTTCTCCCCTACGCCCAAAAGTGGAATGATGCGGATATCTCTGCATCTACCCGCGGCCTGGGGAAGGACCGCCTTCCAGCGCCAGACCCTGCTGGGCCTCGGTCCACCGAAGAACACTTCATGCGGCTTAAACGCGCCGTGAAGGAGTTCGACAGTGCATGGTACGATGCCACCAGCAACGTGGTGGTAAGTTTCGCCAACTCCTCTTGCAATTTTTGTTGATGCCGGTTTCTTTCTTTCCGGATCTTGTCTATCCTCCCAGTCCCCGAGTTTCGTGTTGAGAGCGTAGCTTTTAGCGCGAAACTTAACTAGAAACGCGCGAAACCGGCATAGCCAGTCCCCGAGTTTCGGGTTAAGATCTTTATTTCTTCCTTTCTCATAATTATCCTCCTTTGAACAGAGCACCGCGGATGCCCGGAAGCAGCTCTTCGAGGAGCTTCTGTGGGAGCATCGGGACCTTGCCGAGGCCCACAGCCACTGCCAAGGTTTGTTCCCTTTCTTTTCCTCCAGCATCTTTTCACCGGAATGTTTTCTTCTTTGATATTTACGCATCTTTTGTTCAACAGCTGTTCCGGAAGCTACCATCGAGGCCCTCAAGGCCCAGGTTGTCACGCTTCAAGGTATCACTCTTTCTTTTCCGGTTAACCCATTCTTTTTTTTTAATTTATCAGTTGCCACTTGCCAACACCTTTCTTTCCGGTATCTAGGCGAGAAAGAACAGCTCATCAAGGAGCACCACGAGGCACTGGATGTCGAGAAGACCGCCTCGAGGGAGCTGAAGGAACAGGCTATGCAAGCCGCGCTCCAGCATGAGCAAGCTCTAAAGGATGCCCGAGTTGCGGCCGAGGCCAGGCTGGCGGAGGTCGTGGAGGACTCCACGAACTCCAACACGGTGCTGAAGGCAGAGCTGGAGGAGGAAAGGAAGGCGCGGAAGGTAGCGGAGCACCTCATTGAGGTCATGACCACTGATCACAAAGAATATGATCGGCTGGTTATGCAGATTGACGCGCTGGCTTTCCGTAAGTCCCTGCCTTGTCCCTTCTTTCGCTTATAAGCTTTCCCCTTCTGAAAATGTATCCGTGTTCCTTTTCCTTCCGGCATACTGTTTTCCGGTATCTTGTGTTTATGCTTTTCCCTTCCTCCTATAGAACATTTCCCGGACTCCCAGGCACATGCCGTGAAAAAGGTTATGGAGGATCGGGTGGCGCGGCAATTTCCCAATATGGACGCGCACTGGGACGGGTACGACTATCTGGTCGCCCTCTCCGCGCGAGTCCAACATATGCGCTCCGTGGACCGGCTCCTTGGCGACCTACCGGATGCCGCCATCCAACTTTTCAAGGTGATGTGGCCTAAAGAGGAGATGCCGGCAAACATCACGCTTACCGCCCACCGGCTCAAGGAGGCAGGGCGCCGGATCCGTGAGTGGCAGTGCTCCGCGGCTCGTGCCGGAGCTGACACGGCGCTGCGCTCCGCATGCTCCTGGTATCCGGACTTGGATCTGGATGCACTCCAAGGCGTACGCCAAGATGCTCCTACCGACACGGATCTGGTTCTTACCGCAAAGCGGCAAGACCGGGCCTACCGGCTTGCTGAGTATGCCGAGGTCCGCACCTTCATCCCTCCCCCTCCTGATGTCAAAGACTACCTCAGCGATGAGGAAGAAGAAGAGGGAGATGAAGATGAGGCTGCCGAGGATGTGCCGCCGGAAGCTCCCGAGGCTAGCGCTGCTCCCCCTGAAGACACCGAGACCGGTGCTGCTCCACCTGATGCCTCCGTCGCCTGAATAACTTATCTGCTCCTGCTCGCTTTATAACAGAACTCATTAAATTCGACCCCGGTATGCCGGGGTGTGTGATGTAATATAAAACTTGTCCTTGTGGTTTGTGGTGCAACATTTTATGCCGGTGTCTTGCACACCGGTAACTTATTAAGTTATGTTGGTTTGCTACTTAGTACTTTGCTTATCATTTCGATTTTTGTCTTGCACTGCAATTATTCCGAAACTGTTTCCGCATCCAATTCGATGCACACTTGGCTCTTTTGCTTTGGCTCTGCCTACCTTCTCTGGGCGTTTTTTGGCGTATGAGCACAAAGTTCTTTCACCAAGCAAGCATTTTCTTGAACTTAGAAATAACTCAAAATTTTTGCAAAAAACCGGTATAACCGGGGTTAGTTAAATTTTCCGGATTGTTCTTTCCTGCTCTCCCTCTTCGCAGTTCATGTGCTCATCCCCTACCGGTTTATCTTGCTTGCCATGAAGCCGGGTTGTGGACAGCAGCAGAGTCGAAGACTCCGGTAGGGTTTAGCACACTACTAAACCGGAGAGAAAAAACGTTCAATAAGCACCCGGTAAACTGAAAAAATAAACAAGTTACATGCAACCTATTGGGGTAGTCCCCGAGATTCATTCAAGGTTCCGGCATCTTTTATTCATAGCAATTAAGGTACAAAAAGGAACTTCTTACACCACAACTTCAAGAGTAGAAAGGACGCAACGTAGCTACGTTCCATGGACGCTTGCTCTCCTCTCCGGACTCGTCCGCCTTTCCTTTTTCCACTCCTGTGCATCGATCAAGTAGTATGCATCATTGTGAAGCACTTTGCTTACAATGAAGGGACCTTCCCATGGTGGTGAGAGCTTATGCCGGCCTTCAGTGCGCTGCACTAGGCGTAGCACCAGATCTCCTTCCCGGAAGACTCTCGGGTTAACCTTCCGGCTATGATAGCGTCTGAGGTTTTGCTGGTAAATGGTTGTTCTTGCCAATGCTAATTCTCTTGCTTCTTCTAGCAAGTCCACATCATCTTCTCGGGCCTCCTTTACCTCTTCTTCGGTATAGAGTTGCACCCTTGGCGAATCATGGAGAATGTCGGTTGGTATGACCGCTTCTGCTCCATGAACCATGAAGAATGGAGTGTATCCGGTAGACCGGTTTGGAGTTGTTCTTATACTCCATAGTACTGATGGTAGCTCATCGAGCCAACACCCCGGTGACTTTTCCACCGCATCAATGAGTCTTGGTTTGATACCGGAAAGTACCAAAGCGTTTGTTCTTTCAACTTGGCCATTGCCTTGTGGATGCGCTACTGAGCACAAATCCAACCGGATGTTGTTGTCTTCACAAAATCTTTTGAACTCACCTTGAGCAAAATTTGTGCCATTGTCGATTGATGACCCACAAGTATAGGGGGTGTATCGTAGTATCTTCGATAAGTAAGAATGTCGATCCCAACGAGGAGCAGAAGGTGTTGACAAGCAGTTTCGATGAAGGATTCACTCGTAAATGCTCACAGACAAGTATTCAGGGGGTTTTGATGTAACAGTTGAATAAAGTACGAGTAAGTAAAGTGCGAGAGTAACAATTGCAGCGAATGGCCCAATCCTTTTTAGCACAAAGGACAAGCCGGTTTGTTTACTTATAATGACCAAACGTTCTCGAGGACACACGGGATTTTAGTCTAGTGCTTTCGCTACATACGGCTAAATAATCTTCATTGTTATGATAAGTGTTGTGTGGGTGAACCTATGCTAATGTACCGCCCTTCCTAGGACTAATACATACTTATGATTATACCCCTTGCAAGCATCCGCAACTACAAGAAAGTAATTAAGAATAAATCTAACCACAGCCTTAAACTGCGAGATCCCGCTATCCCTCCCGCATCGATATACCAACGGGGGTTTAGGTTTCGTCACTCCGGCAACCCCGCAATTAGCAAACGAATACAAGATGCATTCCCCTAGGCCCATAAATGGTGAAGTGTCATGTAGTCGACGTTCACATGACACCACTAGAAGAATAACACCACAACTTAAATATCACACCATTGAATATTACTCAACCATAGTTCACTACTAACATTTAGACTTCACCCATGTCCTCAAGAACTAAATGAACTACTCATGAGACATCATACGGAACATGATCAGAGGTGATATGATGATGAATAACAATCTGAACATAAACTTGGTTCAATGGTTTAACTCAATAGCATCAACAACAAGTAGAAATCGATACCGGGAGAGTTTCCCCTATCAAACAATCAAGATCAAACCCAAATTGCTACGGCGGTGACGGTGTCCAGAGGTGATGACGGCGGTGATGATGGCGTCGATGATGATGATGGTGATGGCGATGATGTCCAGCTCGATGACGGTGACGATGGCGTCGATTTCCCCCTCCCGGAGGGAATTTCCCCGGCGGATTCCTGCCCGCCGGAGAGCTCTTTTCTCTCTGGTGTTCTCCGCCCCGCGAGGCGGCCGTAACTCTTCGTGAGGAACCCTCTCCGGCTTAGGTTTTCGGGACGAAGGATTTCGCGAAGAAAAGGAGGCGAAAGGGGTCGTGGGCCCCCAGACCACATGGCGGCGCGGCCAGGGCCTGGGCCGCGCCGCCCTAGGGTGTGGGCCCACCCTGGGTCCTCCTGGCCCCTCCTTCTGGATTCCTTCGTCATCTTGAAAAATAGGATTTTTGGTATAATTTCCTCCCACAGTTGATCTTCCGAAATATTGCGTTCTGACGGTGCTTTTTCCAGCGGAATCCTGGCTCCGGTGCTTGATCCTCCAATAATGATGAAACATGCAAAATAGATGAAATAACATAAGTATTGTGTCCCAATATGAAATATATCAATGAATAACAGCAAATTATGATATAAAATAGTGATGCAAATTGGACGTATCAACTCCCCCAAGCTTAGACTTCGCTTGTCCCCAAGCGAAACTGAACTCGATAGACATGACCACATGTTTATGGAGTGAAGAGTCGATAAATAAAATACGGACAAGAAGCATCATATTCATTCACACAGGACATTATAGTAAACAACCTCTTATAACTCATATCGAAACAAGTATAAGGTAATCACAAGTAAAGGTGCATAAGAAATCATCATTGGTGATGGCAAACTTCGTTCTTGGTCAGACAACAATTAACAAATTATATTTATCTCATTGAGCAGCGCTCTTATGTTAAAGTTTATAAGGCACAACTTGCATACTCAATCATAATGGTCTCTTCATAATCATTGATAACTTGCAAAGCTATATTCATTCAGATAAAACTTGTACTAAACAAGGAAGAATAAAAGGCATGATGAAGCAAATCACAATATAATGGTTTGATCACAACTACTCAAATGCTTGCTTGAGATGGAGGGAAATAGGTTTATTGACTCAACATAAAGTAAAAGACAGGCCCTTCGCAGAGGGAAGCAGGGATTAAATCATGTGCTAGAGCTTTTTCAGTTTTGCAATCATATAAAGAGAATAAAAGTAACATTTTGAGAGGTGTTTGTTGTTGTCAACGACCGGTAGCGGGTACTCTAACCCCCTTGCCGGACAACCTCCTAAGAGCGGCTCCCATATTATTTTCATTTTGTGTGGCACTCCTTCCAACCTTTCTTTCACAAACCATGGCTAACCGAATCCTCGGGTGCCTGCCAACAATCTCATACCATGAAGGAGTGCCCTTTTATTTTAGCTTTATGATGATGATGACACTCCCCCCAACCTTTGCTTACACAAGCCATGGCTAACCGAATCGTTCGGGTGCCGTGCATCAATCACATACCATAGAGGAGTGTCTATTTAGTTTAATTAATTTGGGACTGGGAATCCCATTGCCAGCTCTTTTTGCAAAATTATTGGATAAGCGGATGAAGCCACTAGTCCATTGGTGGAAGTTGCCCAACAAGATTGAAAGATAAAACACCACATACTTCCTCATGAGCTATGAAACATTGACACAAATAAGAGATCCTAAGTTTTGAATTGTTTAAAGGTAGCACATGAAGTATTTACTTGGAATGGCAGAAAATACCATGTAATAGGTAGGTATGGTGGACACAAATGACATAGGTTTGGGTTAAGGTTTGGATGCACGAGAAGTATTCCCTCTCGGTACGAGTCTTTGGCTAGCAAGGTTAATTAGCAAGCATAAGAGCCGAGGGAAACAAACTAATATACATATGATAGAAACAATCATGCATCTTCCTTGTAAGCACAAACAATTTTAACTTCAGAATAATGAGCTATGAGCTAACAAGAAAGACAATGAAACATCTACATGTATTTCTCTTTTCTATTTAAACCTCAAAGTGTTGTTGCTATTGACCAATGCTAAGTTTGCCAAAACCAAATAGATTTATTCAATGCTCCCAAAGTGATACCAATACTAACAACAAGACGAATCATATAGTAGAGAATGCAAACTAAAATAAGATGTGAAATATGTAAATGATAAGACTTCTCATTAATATTCCATATCGATAACTCACACCAAGGGATACATAGACAACTAAAGGAGAGATACTTCCAAACGCAACCCATCTTATACGATAACTTCCCTACTCATGATATGACACTACTTGACAATAAAAGTAAAAGGTAGTGATAACGTGATACCGCGGCACTCCCCCAAGCTTGGAACAAACCAAGGGGATGCCAATACCGATGATGAATTACTCCTGCGGAGATGGTGGTGATGAATTCCTCCCGAGCTTCTTAATAAGCTCCTTCGTCTTCAGTTTCTCAGCTTGATAATTCTGCACTAAGATTCGAAGAGATTCATTGTTATCCGAAGTTGGCGATGACGACCTTGTGACGCGAATCGAGTGGTATTCAATCAATCTTCGGAGACGGCGGTTCTCCTCTCGGAGTATCTCCACTTCTCTTCTCGGAGCCCGATATTGATCACAAAACTCATCGGTAATCCGTAGAACTTCTTCCATCATGGGGAAGGAGTCGAGGCTAAGAGCGGGTGGTAAAGGTCCCCGCAGGTTATGAGAAAAAGAACGTCGAGTGTCAACAGATCCCACCAAGATTTGCTTGCTCCCTCCGGCTTGCTGCTCTTGTCTTGATGGCACCTCCTTCACTTCTTCCTCCGAAAGCCCCTTGCCCTTGTTGTTGGAGGCCATGGTGCTTCTAGACTGAAAAAAGATCCTGGCAGAAACAGCTCGAAACAAAACACGTCGAGAACACGATATACGGACCTCCAGGGGTCCGGGGGATTATATAGCAAAAAATTTCTCGACAAAAGGAAAGCACCAGATCGAACCAGAGTCGGAAAGGGGCGACGGGGCGGCCAAACCATAGGTCGGCGCGGGCCCAGGCTTGGCCGCGCCGGCCTATGGTGCCACGCCCTCGTGCGTCCTTTCCACTCCGTTTCGAACTCGTAATTTTTCATATTTTCCAAAAACAGCGAAAATATTGTTCGGAAAGTAAATTGCGTACTTTTCATTACCGATATCGTTACCTATTCAAAGTCGAATTCTGGCGGACTGTCAATTTGTCCTTTGATGAAAGCTTCCGGTGTTTCCACTTGAATAATATCAACATCAACATTATAGGAATCACCCGAGATATAATGCTTGAGTCTTTGTCCATTCACCACTTGCGTAGCATTGCCTTGGAGAGAGCTAATTTTGATTGCTCTCGAACGATACACCTCCTCGACAACATATGGTCCTTCCCATTTCGAGAGTAATTTCCCCGCAAAGAATCCGAGACGAGACCGATACAATAGGACTTTATCCCCAATATTAAATTCTCTTTTGATAATCCTCCTATCATGCCATTTTTTAACTTTCTCTTTAAAGAGTTTAGCATTTTCATAAGCTTCACTTCTCCATTCGTCTAGAGAACTCAATTGCAACAACCTCTTATCACCTAGCAAGTTTAGGATCTTTATTTAATTCTCTAACAGCCCAATAAGCTTTGTGCTCTAGTTCTAAAGGTAAATGACAAGCTTTCCCATAAACCATTTTATAAGGTGACATTCCCATGGAATTTTTATAAGCAGTTCTATAAGCCCAAAGTGCATCCTTCAATTTACTAGCCCAATTCTTTCTGCGGTTTTATTAACGGTCTTTTGCAAAATAGATTTAATCTCTCTATTTGATAATTCTACTTGACCACTAGTTTGAGGATGATAAGCGGAAGCAATTCTATGATTAATACCATACTTAGCAAGAGTTTTTCTAAAACCTCCATGAATAAAGTGAGAACCTCCATCAGTCATAATATATCTAGGCACTCCAAATCTAGGAAAAATAATATCTAAGAGCATTCTTAAAGAAGTCTCACCATCAAGCACTTTTTGTAGGTATAGCTTCCACCCATTTAGTAACATAATCAACAGCAACAAGTATGTGAGTGTTACCTTCCGAAGACGGAAAAGGTCCCATAAAGTCAAATCCCCAACAATCAAACGGTTCAATAACAAGAGTATAATTCATGGGCATTTCATTGCGTCCTGGAGATATTACCAACCCTTTGGCATTCATCACAAGATAAAATAAACTTTCTCGCATCCTTGAAGAGAGTTGGCCAATAAAAACCTGATTGTAGAACCTTTTGCGCGGTTCTTTCTCCGCGTGATGTCCTCCATAAGCACTACCATGACATTTACTCAATATCTCCCGTTGTTCATATTCGGGGACACATCTTCGCATAATACCATCCACTCCTTCTTTATATAAGTGTGGGTCATCCCGTAAATAATGCCTCAAATCATAAAAGAATTTCCTCCTTTGCTCGAGCTGAAAAGGTTGGAGGCAAGTACTTGGAAACAATAAAGTTAGCATAATCAAGCATACCAAGGACTCGTCTCGCGAGCTCACCTTTATTACAGCCAATTGTTCATTTGGAAAACTATCATTAACAGGAACAGGATCATAAGCAATATTTTCCAATCTAGACAAATTATCAAAGAACAGGATTATCAACACCTTTCCTATCTACAATATGTAGATCAAATTCTTGCAAAAGAAGTACCCATCTAATAAGCCTCGGCTTAGCATCTTTCTTTGTCATTAGGTATCTAATTGCAAGCATGATCAAGATGAATAGTAACTTTTGAATCAACAATATAAGATCTAAATTTATCACAAGCAAAAACTACAGCCTAATAATTCTTTTTCAGCTTGTAGCATAATTTCTTTGAGCAGCATCAAGAGTTTTACTAGCATAATGAATAACATTCAGCTTTTTATCTACTCGCTGTCCAAGAACAGCGCCTACAAAGAAAATCACTAGCATCACACATAATTTCAAATGGTAAATTCCAATCGAGAGGTTCAACTATAGGAGCAGCTTGTTAAGGCTTTCTTAAGAGTTTCAAAGCTTCCTTACAATCATCATCAAAAACAAATGGTACATCTTTTTGAAGAAGATTAGTAAGAGGCTTTGAAATCTTGGAGAAGTCTTTAATAAATCTCCTATAAAACCCAGCATGACCAAGAACGCTACGAATACCTTTAACGTCCCTCGGATAGGGCATCTTCTCAATTGCTTCAACTTTAGCTCTATCAACTTCAATACCTCTCTCGGAAATTTTATGTCCCAATACAATTCCTTCATTAACCATAAAGTGGCATTTCTCCCAATTAAGAACAAGGTTAGTCTCTTCACATCTCTGCAAAACTTTATCAAGGTTTCGCAAGCAACTATCAAAAGAATTCCCATAAACGGAAAAATCATCCATGAATACCTCTACAATGCTTTCACAAAAACCATGAAAAATAGCAGACATGCATCTTTGAAAAGTAGCAGGAGCATTACATAAACCAAAAGGCATACGCCTATAAGCATAAGTTCCATAGGGACAAGTAAAAGTGGTTTTCTCTTGATCTTTAGCTTTAACAACAATTTGTGAAAATCCAGAATAACCATCAAGAAAGCAAAAATGAGTATTTTTAGACAATCTTTCCAGCATTTGATCAATAAATGGTAAAGGGTAATGATCTTTCTTAGTACCTTTATTAACTTTTCGAAAATCAATGCACATTCTATACCCTACAACTACTCTTTGAGGAATGAGCTCATCATTATCATTAGGCACAACAGTCATACCTCCTTTCTTGGGAACGCAATGCACATGACTAACCCATCTACTATCAGCAATATGATATATAATACCAGCTTCAAGAAGTCGTAATACCTCATTCCTTACCACTTCCTTCATCTTCGGAATTAGACGACGCTGAGGTTCAACAACAGGCTTTGCATCATCTTCCATATTAATAGCATGTTGGCAAATAGACGGAGAAATCCCCTTCAAATCATCAAGAGTGTAGCCAATAGCGCCTCGGTGCTTCTTCAATATTTCCAATAACCTTTCTTCTTCAATCTCTGAAAGCTTAGAACTAATAATAACAGGATATATTTTCTTATCATCAATATGAGCATATTTAAGATTATCGGTAAAGGCTTTAAATCAAAAACAGGATCTTCCTTTGGTGGCGGTGTTGTACCCAAATCTTCCACCGGTAAATCATGCTTGAGAATAGGTTGGCGAAGAAAAATTTCCTCAAGTTCATCTCTTTCTTTCCTAAAAATTTCACTCTCGCTATCCTCCAAATGTTGCTCGGAAAGGATTGTTAGGAACAAGAACAATAGATGCACATTGCTCCATTTTAAAATCATTACTAGGCAAATCAGCTTTATAAGGAGTTTTAGTAAATTTAGAGAAGTTAAACTCATAAGATTCACCAACAAATTTAGTCAAAATTTTCTCTTTCTTGCAATCTATAATAGCTCCATAAGTATTTAGAAAAGGTCTACCAAAAATAATAGGACAATAATCACTAGCAGTAGAACCAAGTACCAAAAAGTCAGCAGGATATTTAATCTTACCGCATAAAACTTCCACATCTCGAACAATACCAATTGGAGAAATAGTTTCTCTATTAGCCAGCTGAATAACCACATCAATATTTTCAAGTTCACAAGAATCAATTTCGTGCATAATCTCCGTGTAAAGCTCATAAGGAATAGCACTAACACTTGCACCAATATCACATAATCCATAATAGCAATGATCACCAATTTTAACAGATAGCATAGGAACACTAGCTTGTTTGGGTTTATTAGGATGTGAAACAATATTAGAAGCATCTTCACCGAAAATAATATGACCATCCTCCACATTTTCAGTCACAAGATCTTTAACTATTGCAACAAAGAAGTTCAACTTTTATTTGTTCTTCAGGTTCTACTGTGTTTCTTTTCACTTTTATGAACCGCACTATTTATAACAGCAGTACTCCTTCATTTTAGCAGGGAAAGGAGTTTTTTCAATATAAGCTTCAGGAATAACATGATCAGCAGCTTCAACTACAACGCATTTATTAATAGATGAATCAATTTTATCTTTATACGGTTCATGATACTTATCAAAATTCTTCTTTGGCAATTCATAATGAGAGGCAAAAGCTTTATAAAGATTTACAGCAACTTGAGAATCAAGACCATATGTAGCACTCATATCACGAAATTTATCAGTATCCATAAAAGCTTCAATGCATTTATAATCATAAATTATACCTGATTCTCTATCCTTGTCGTTCTCCCAACCTTCGCGTATTTTCTTGGATTCGATCAAGAAGGTCCCTTTTAAACTCTTCTTTGTTGCGTGTAAATGATCCGGAACAAGAAGTATCCAGCAAGGTCTTGTCTTGAAAAGAAAGTCTTGCATAGAAATTATCAATAATAACATTACCAGGAAGCTCATGAATGGGGCATTTGAGCATTAAAGACTTCAATCTCCCCCAAGCTTGGGCAATACTCTCTCCATCATGAGGCCAAAAATTATATATGCGATTCCGATCCTTATGAATTTCACTTGGAGGATAGAACTTAGAATAAAACCGGGGCACAATATCATTCCATTCAAGAGAATCCCCATTATCCAAGAATTTATACCAATGCGCCGCCTTACCGGACAGCGATAAAGAGAATAATTTCTTCCTCACTTCATCCATAGTAATACCTACACATTTGAATAACCCGCATAATTCATGCAAAAACAAGAAATGATCACCGGGTGGACAGTTCCATCCCCTTCATAGCGGTTATCCATAACGAGTTCAATAATTTTCATAGGTATTTTATATGGTATCACTTCCTCACTCGGCGCCTCATCCACTACCGTTGCAGTAGTAGTAGATTTCCCAAATAGAAATTGAAGAGAAGATCTCTCCATAATGACTTATAGCAACAGGCAGAAATAAAATCAGCACAACAGTAAAGGTTTTCCTTACCAATTCCACTTACCAATAGCGCTTCACTCCCCGGCAACGGCGCCCGAAAATAGTCTTGATGACCCACAAGTATAGGGGGTGTATCGTAGTATCTTCGATAAGTAAGAATGTCGATCCCAACGAGGAGCAGAAGGTGTTGACAAGCGGCTTCGATGAAGGATTCACCGTAAATGCTCACGGACAAGTATTCGGGGGTTTTGATGTAACAGTTGAATAAAGTACGAGTATGTAAAGTGCGAGAGTAACAATTGCAGCGAGTGGCCCAATCCTTTTTAGCACAAAGGACAAGCCGGTTTGTTTACTTATAATGACCAAACGTTCTCGAGGACACACGGGATTTTAGTCTAGTGCTTTCGCTACATACGGCTAAATAATCTTCATTGTTATGATAAGTGTTGTGTGGGTGAACCTATGCTAATGTACCGCCCTTCCTAGGACTAATACATACTTGTGATTATACCCCTTGCAAGCATCCGCAACTACAAGAAAGTAATTAAGAATAAATCTAACCACAGACCTTAAACTCGAGATCCTCGCTATCCCTCCCGCATCGATATACCAACGGGGGTTTAGGTTTCTGTCACTCCGGCAACCCCGCAATTAGCAAACGAATACAAGATGCATTCCCCTAGGCCCATAAATGGTGAAGTGTCATGTAGTCGACGTTCACATGACACCACTAGAAGAATAACACCACAACTTAAATATCACACCATTGAATATTACTCAACCATAGTTCACTACTAACATTTAGACTTCACCCATGTCCTCAAGAACTAAATGAACTACTCACGAGACATCATACGGAACATGATCAGAGGTGATATGATGATGAATAACAATCCGAACATAAACTTGGTTCAATGGTTTCACTCAATAGCATCAACAACAACTAGAAATCGATACCGGGAGAGTTTCCCCTATCAAACAATCAAGATCAAACCCAAATTGCTACGGCGGTGATGGTGTCCAGCGGTGATGACGGCGGTGATGATGACATCGATGATGATGATGGTGATGGCGATGATGTCCAGCTCGATGACGGTGACGATGGCGTCGATTTCCCCCTCCCGGAGGGAATTTCCCCGGCGGATTCCTGCCCGCCGGAGAGCTCTTTTTCTCCGGTGTTCTCCGCCCCGCGAGGCGGCCGTAACTCTTCGTGAGGAACCCTCTCCGGCTTAGGTTTTCGGGACGAAGGATTTCGCGAAGAAAAGGAGGCGAAAGGGGTCGTGGGCCCCCGCACCACATGGCGGCGCGGCCAGGGCCTGGGCCGCGCCGCCCTAGGGTGTGGGCCCACCCTGGGTCCTCCTGGCCCCTCCTTCTGGATTCCTTCGTCATCTTGAAAAATAGGATTTTTGGTATAATTTCCTCCCACAGTTGATCTTCCGAAATATTGCGTTCTGACGGTGCTTTTTCCAGCGAGTAATCCCGGCTCCGGTGCTTGATCCTCCAATAATGATGAAACATGCAAAATAGATGAAATAACATAAGTATTGTGTCCCAATATGAAATATATCAATGAATAACAGCAAATTATGATATAAAATAGTGATGCAAATTGGACGTATCATCAGTGATAATGCTATGTGGGTAGCCATACCGCAAGATAACATCTTTCAAGAACTTGACTGCTGTGTGCCCATCACACTTTGCAATGGGTTTCACCTCTAGCCACTTGGTGAATTTGTCCACCATAACCAAGGTGTGGGTCATGTTTCCCCTTGCGGTTTTGAACGGGCCAACCATGTCTAGGCACCAAACGGCAAACGGCCAAGTTATCGGTATTGACTTTAAACCGGACGCTGGGGTATGGTTTTGCTTGGCGTACCTCTGGCACCCGTTGCATTTTCTTACCATATCCTCCGCGTTTTGCAAAGCCATTGGCCAGTAGAACCCATGCCGGAACACTTTTGCCACCAGCGCCCTTGATGACGCGTGATGCCCACATTCTCCTCGGTGAATTTCCTCAAGCATTTCTTTTCCCTCTTCCGATTCCACACACCTTTGGAGGACACCGGTAACACTTCTCTTGTACACCTCGCCATTGATGATGGTGTAAGCTTTGGACCTCCTCTGGGTCCTTCTAGATTCATTTTCGTCAACCGGCAAGGTGCCGTTGATCAGGAATTCCTTAATAGGTTTAACCCACGATGGTGCCTCCCGGACTAGGAACACCGGTACGTCTACGTCCATGCTATCCACCAGCATTGCTTCTTCCGGTATGGGTACAGCAGTCCCCGAGCTTACCGGAGCAGTCCCCGGGTTCCCTTCGTCGATATCCATTGGTACAACGTGTGATTCCGGTACAAAAATTGATTCCGACTCCGGACTCGGTTTGATCGATGGTGCTCTTAAGTGAGCTAAAGCTATTCCGGGAGGAACCTCTTGCCTGGATGAGCCCAGCTTGGACAAAGCATCCGCGGCTTCATTTTCTGCGCGTGGCACATGGTGAAACTCACACCCTTCAAAGAATCCGGCAATCTTTTGCACGTGAAACCGGTACGAGGCCATGTTGGCATCTTTTGCATCCCAATCCCCGGAACACTGCTGTACCACAAGATCTGAATCTCCGTAGCAAATGATCCGGTGCGCACCGATTTCTTTTGCGACCTTAAGCCCATGGATCAAAGCTTCGTATTCAGCGACATTGTTTGATGCCCTGAAATGTACTTGCAAAACATACCGAAGATGATCTCCTTTCGGTGAGGTGAGCACCACACCGGCACCTAGACCCTCTTTAAGTTTGGATCCGTCAAAGTGCATCTTCCAGTACTCTACCCTTTGGTCTGAGGGCTTGTATTGCATTTCCACCCAACCAACCAAGAAATCAGCTAAAGCTTGTGATTTTATGGCATCCCTTCTTTCATATACCGGAATGTATGGTGATATCTGGATTGCCCACTTTGCAATCCTTCCGCTAGCGTCCTTGTTGCACATGATATCGGAGATTGGTGCTTCACTCACCACCTTCATAGGATGTTCTTCAAAGTAATGCTTGAGTTTTGTGGCGGCCATGTACACGTCATAAGTCATCTTTTGGAAGTGAGGGTAGTTTTGTTTTGAGAGGGAGAGCACCTCGCTCAGGTAGTATACCGGCCTCTGGACGGTTTTTCCTTCCTCTTCTCTTTCAACCACAACCACTACGCTCACAACCCGGTTTGTTGCTGCTATGTATAATAGCATAGGCTCTCTTTCTAGAGGTGAAGCCAGTATAGGTGTTGTGGCCAACATTGTTTTTAGCTCTTTAAACGCCGCGTCTGCCTGAGGGGTCCAGACGAACGTATCGGATTTTTTCATTAGAGCGTACAATGGGAAAGCTTTCTCTCCTAGCCTGCTTATGAACTGGCTCAGCGATGCCAAGCTTCCGGTAAATTTTTGCACATCTTTTAGTTCTCGTGGGATAGTCATTCTTTCTATTGCCCGGATTTTTACCGGATTGACTTCAATGCCCCGGCTTGACACAAGGAAACCGAGCAGCTTGCCGGCAGGGACATCGAAAGTGCATTTTGCCGGATTGAGCTTCATCCGGAACCGTCTTAGGTTATTGAATGTTTGCCGGATGTCATCGATTAAGGTGTTCTTCACCTTAGTTTTTATCACAATGTCGTCTACATAGACTTGCACATTCTTTCCGATTTGATCAAACAAGCATTTTTGCATACAGCGCTGGTACGTTGCACCAGCGTTGCGCAAACCAAAGGGCATAGTGACATAGCAATAAGCCCCATGCGGGGTAATGAACGCAGTTTTTATTTGATCTTCCTTTTTCAAGGGAATTTGGTGGAAACCGGAATACGCATCCAGGAAGGACAACAACTCACACCCAGCAGTTGAATCAATCACTTGATCGATCCGTGGCAAAGGAAAAGGATCTCTTGGGCAAGCCTTGTTTAGGTTGGTGTAGTCGATGCACATGCGCCATACCTTTGGAGCTTTTGCCTCCAGGTTCTCATCTTTTTTCTTTTCGACCATTACCGGATTGGCCAGCCACTCTGTGTGCGTGACCTCCACAATGAATCCGGCAACAAGCAGTTTGGTCACCTCTTCTCCTATGATTTTCCTCTTATCTTCAGCGAACCGGCGCAAGGGTTGTCGCACCGGCTTGGCATCCTTCCGGACGTTTAGAGAGTGCTCAGCCAGCTCCCTCGGAACACCCACCAAGTCATCAATTGACCAGGCAAAGATATTCCGATTCTCACGGAGGAAGCTGACGAGCGCGTTTTCCTATGCTTGATCTAGTCCGGCACCGATGCGAACGGTGCGCTCTGGGTAAGCCGGATCCAGCACAATGTCCTTTGTTTCATTTGTCGGCTTGAATGCCGGTGAGCCCAAGCTTCCACTCATTGCCGCTAAACTCAACTGTGAGGACTGAGCCAGCGCAACCACGGTTTGCATTCTTCTTTTTTCCTCCACGATCACCAGTGATTCCGCTAGGTTTGATCCGGCAGATGCAATTTCCAGCGAGACCTTATAGTTCCCCACCACAGTTAAGGGTCCATGAGGTGCCGGCATCTTCATCTTGAGGTAAGCTGTATGAGTCGTAGCCATGAAAGCTGCCAATGCTGGCCTTCCCAGCAACGCATGGTAAGGACTGTCTAGGTCCACCACCTCAAACTCAACATTTTCAACCCGGCAATTGTCACGTCCTCCAAACGCTACGTCCACCCAAACTTTTCCTACCGGAGCACAGGACAAGCCCGGAACGATTCCATGGAACGTTGTACGCGTTGGCTGAAGCATGTTTTCTGTTATGCCCAGCGTATGCATGGTATGCTTGTACATGATGTTTATGCTGCTACCGTTGTCTATCAGCACCTTGCTGAATTTTACTCGGGTTTGCGGCCCTTTCATGATTGGGTCCACAACAAGAGCATATCCACCCGGATTCGGCATGATTTTGGGGTGATCCTTAAATGACCAGGTAATTTCCTGATCCGACCACGGCATGTATCCGGGAACTGCCGGCATCACGGCGTTTACCTCCATGGAGCGGCGATGCACACTTTGCCCGTCCGTCGGCTCAGTGACAAAGACAACACAGCACAGATGCGGGCCCTCATAAACATTCTGGCCTAAAGGTGCCGGTGGAGGTGGTTGATCATCGTTTTGCTCCACCCGGTTAACTTGCTGGTATTGTTGCCTATTTGGCTGATGCTGTACCGGTAAAGCATTTGCTCCGGTGAGTGGTGGCGGTGGTGGTGGTTGTTGCTGACGCAGCATATCTTGTGACGGTGGCAATACTGTTGAGCACCCTTGTGCTTGCGCATCCTTTACCGCTCCCTTTTGCATCAAGTACTTGGTCCAAGAACAATCCTTCGTCAGGTGATTTGACGGGTGATCCGGGTTTGGCGTGTGCCACCGGCAAGGTTGATCCATGGCGGCTTCCATGGTGTATTTTACGGGCTCCTGCCAATTCTTTTTCTGGCCCCAGGGTTTCTTTTCGACCCATTGCTTTTTTGGACCCGCCCATGGCTGCGATCCGGTTTTTTTGCCTTTGGCTGCCGCCGGCATCATAATTTTCTTGCACGGCAGCAATGTGCTGCGGAGCGTACCTTCGATCCGGGAAATCTTCCCTTCTCTTGTTGTTCCGGTTGTCCCGGTATGGTTCCTGTCGCTGCTCCGGCTCAGCTTGTACTGCAGGTTGCAATGGGTCTCCCAATGCATAGCTATCCGCCACGCGTATCATCTCTGCCAAGGTTGCTGGCATGCTTCTTCGCAGCTTTTGCCACAGCGGTGACCCTCTCCGGCATCCTTGACTGAACCAAGCAATTGCTTGTGCTTCAATCACTCCTTCACACGTGTTTCTTGTTGAATTCCATCGGGTAAGATAATCCCTGTCTGTCTCACCGGCACGTTGCTGGCATCAAGCGAGCTGTTGGGGCCAGTTTGGCCTCTTGTAAGTGCTACTGAAGTTGTTCACGAAGGCTTCCTCAAAGTCCAGCCATCCATTAATACTTCCTGCCGGCAAATTGTTAAGCCAAATCCGTGCAGGGCCTACCAGGTAGGACGGTATGATTCTCACCGCCCAACGCCAGTTTACTCCACCACCAGCTACATAGACAGCTGTGACATAATCCGCCAGCCAATCTTCCGGCTTGGTCGTGCCATCATACGTTTTTGTGTCTCGGGGCAGCTGGAAATTGCGTATCGGTGGCTCTTCTCCCATGATCCGTGGGCCAAAACATTTTGGGCTAGGAGGACCCTCAGACTCGATCATTTCAGAAAGATGTACTCTATCCAGCCTGTGCCTCGCGTCTTGGTCTGGCAAACATCTTTCCCCCAGGCGATCCCCCAAGGGGTTCCGGTAGACTCTTGTTCGTTCTACTTCGGAATCTCCCTCTCCGTATCTTTCCGGTTCCGCGGCTCTCGCCTGCCGGTACCTTGGTGGTGGCATTTGAAGGAGATATGCCCTAGAGGCAATAATAAAGTGGTTATTATTTATATCTTTATGTTTATGATAAAAGTTTATATATCATGCTATAATTGTATTAACCGAAACATTAGTACATGTGTGATATGTAGACAACAAGAAGTCCCTAGTATGCCTCTTAAACTAGCTTGTTGATTAATGGATGATTAGTTTCATAATCATGAACATTGGATGTTATTAATAACAAGGTTATATCATTATATGAATGATGTAATGGACACACCCAATTAAGCGTAGCATAAGATCTCGTCATTAAATTATTTGCTATAAGCTTTCAATACATAGTTACCTAGTCCTTATGACCATGAGATCATGTAAATCACTTATACCGGAAAGGTACTTTGATTACACCAAACACCACTGCGTAAATGGGTGGCTATAAAGGTGGGATTAAGTATCCGGAAAGTATGAGTTGAGGCATATGGATCAACAGTGGGATTTGTCCATCCCGATGACTGGATAGATATACTCGGGCCCTCTCGGTGGAATGTCGTCTAATGTCTTGCAAGCATATGAATGAGTTCATAAGAGACCACATACCACGGCACGAGTAAAGAGTACTTGTCGGAGACGAGGTTGAACAAGGTATAGAGTGATACCGAAGATCAAACCTCGGACAAGTAAAATATCGCGTGACAAAGGGAATTGGTATTATATGTGAATGGTTCATTCGATCACTAAAGTCATCGTTGAATATGTGGGAGCCATTATGGATCTCCAGATCCCGCTATTGGTTATTGGTCGGAGTGAGTACTCAACCATGTCCGCATAGTTCACGAACCGTAGGGTAACACACTTAAAGTTGGATGTTCAAATGGTAGTACTTGAATATGGAATGGAGTTCGAATATTTGTTCGGAGTCCCGGATGAGATCCCGGACATCACGAGGAGTTCCGGAATGGTCCGGAGAATAAGATTCATATATAGGATGTCATTTTATGTGAATTAAAATGTCGCGGAAGGTTCTATAGAAGGTTCTAGAAGGTTCTAGAAAAGTCCGGAAGAAACCACCAAGGAAGGTGGAGTCCACATGGGACTCCACCTCCATGGCCGGCCAACCCTAGTGGGGGAGGAGTCCCAAGTGGACTCCCCTTAGGGGGCCGGCCACCCCCCCATATGGGAGGTGGAACTCCCACCTCTAGTGGGAGTCCTAGCTTGGCTAGGTTTCCCCTCCATATGGAAGGTTTTGGTTTCGGGTCTTATTCGAAGACTTGGAGACCAACTCTTGGGAATCCACCTATATAATGAGGGGCCAAGGGAGGGGGCCGGCCACCCAAAGACCACAAGCTGGCCGCCCCATTGAAGTGGCCGGCCACCCCCTCCCAAACCCTAGCCGCCCCCCTCTCCTCCATATCTTCCGCGTAGCTTTAGCGAAGCTCCGCCGGAGTTCTCCACCGCCACCGACACCACGCCGTCGTGCTGTCGGATTCAAGAGGGGCTACTACTTCTGCTACCCGCTGGAACGGGAGGTGGACGTCGTCTTCATCAACAACCGAACGTGTGACCGAGTACGGAGGTGCTGCCCGTTCGTGGCGCCGGAACCGATCGTGATCAAGATCTTCTACGCGCTTTTGCAAGCGGCAAGTGAACGTCTACCGCAGCAACAAGAGCCTCCTCTTGTAGGCTTTGGAATCTCTTCAAGGGTGAGACTCGATACCCCCTCGTTGCTACCGTCTTCTAGATTGCATCTTGGCTTGGATTGCGTGTTCGCGGTAGAATTTTTTTGTTTTCTATGCAACGTTATCCTACGAGTGGTATCGCAGCCGTGTCTATGCATAGATGGTTGCACGAGTAGAACACAATGGTTTTGTGGGCGTTGATGCTCTTGTTATCTTTAGTTTGAGTACTTTGCATCTTTGTGGCATAGTGGGATGAAGCGGCTCGGACTAACTTTACATGACCGCGTTCATGAGACTTGTTCCTCGTTCGACATGCAACTTGTATTGCATAAGAGGCTTTGCGGGTGTCTCGTCTCTCCTACTATAGTGAAGATTCAATTTACTCTTCTATTGAAAACATTAGTATCAACGTTGTGGTTCATGTTCGTAGGTAGATTAGATCTCTCGAAAACCCTAAACCACGTAAAATATGCAAACCAAATTAGAGACGTCTAACTTGTTTTTGCAGTGGTTTGGTGATGTGATATGGCCATAATGTGATGATGAATATGTATGAGATGATCATTATTGTATTGTGGCAACCGGCAGGAGCCTTATGGTTGTCTTTAATTTTCATGTTGAGTAGTATTTCAAAGTAGTTGTAATAGTTGCTACATGGAGGACAATCATGAAGACGGCGCCATTGACCTTGACGCTACGCCGACGATGATGGAGATCATGCCCGAAGATGATGGAGATCATGTCCGTGCTTTGGAGATGAAGATCAAAGGCGCAAAGACAAAAAGGGCCATATCATATCACATATGAACTGCATGTGATGTTAATCCTTTTATGCATCTTATTTTGCTTAGATCGCGACGGTAGCATTATAAGATGATCCCTCACTAAAATCTCAAGATAATAAAGTGTTCATCCTTAGTAGCACCATTGCCAAGACTTGTCGTTTCGAAGCATCTCGTGATGATCGGGTGTGATAGAATCAACAAGTGCATACAACGGGTGCAAGACAGTTTTGCACATGCGGATACTAAGGTGGCCTTGACGAGCCTAACATGTACAGACATGGTCTCGGAACACGTGATACCGAAAGGTAGAGCATGAATCATATGGTTGATATGATGAACACTTTGAGTGTTCGCCATTGAAATCACACCTTGTCTCATGATGATCGGACATAGGTGCGGTGGATTTGGTTCGTGTGATCACTAAGACAATGCGAGGGATATTGTTTTGAGTGGGAGTTCACCTAGATTTTTAATTATGTTGAATTAAAATTTGAACTCAATTTGTCATAAACTTAGTCTAAACTTTTGCAAATATATGTTGTCGAGATGGCGTCCCCAATCAATTTTAACCAGTTCCTAGAGAAAGAAAAACTTAAGAGCAACGGTAGCAACTTCACCGACCGGTTCCGTCATGTGAGGATCTTCCTCTCGGCGGAAATCTGCAATATGTGCTTGATGCACCGCTAGGTGACCCTCCCGCAGAAACCGAAACCGATGAAGTAAAAGCTGTTTACGAGACTCGGAAAATTCGGTACTCTCAAGTTCGGTGTGCCATCCCGTGCGTACGGAATCCGATCTTCAAAAACGTTTTGAGCACCACGATCCTCATGAGTTGATGAAAGAGCTGAAAGCTATTTTTGAGACTCATGCGGCCGTGGAATGCTATGAAGCATCGAAACAATTCTTCAGCTGCATGATGGAAGAAGGCAGCTCCGTTAGTGAGCACATGCTCGCCATGACCGGGCATGCGAAGAAACTCAGTGACTTGGGAATAGTGATTCCTAACAGATCGGGGATTAATCGTGTCCTTCAATCACCGCCACCAAGTTACAAGAACTTTGTGATGAACTACAATATGCGTAACATGAACAAGGAGTTACCTGAACTCTTTGGCATGCTAAAAGCTCGCTGAGATTGAGATCAAGAAAGAGCACCAAGTGTTGATGGTCAACAAGACCACCAGCTTCAAGAAACAGGGCAAGTCTAAGGGAAAATTCAAGAAGGGTGGCAAGAAAGCTGCCACGCCTCCTATGAAACCTAAGAACGGCCCTAAGCCCGATGTCTGAGTGCTATTACTGCAAGGAGAAGGGACACCTGGAAGCGTAATTGCTCCAAGTATCCGGCTGATCCGAAGAGCGGCCTTGTCAAGAAGAAGAAAGAAGGTATATCTCGATATACATGTTATAGATGTTTATCTCACTCGGTTCTCGTTCTAGTACCTGGGTATTTGATCATCGGTTCGGTTGCTCATATCTGTAACTCGAAACAGGAACTAAAGAATAAACGAAGACTACTGAAAGATGAAGTGACGATGCGCGTTGGAAATGGATCCAAAGTCGATGTGATCGCTGTCGGCACACTTCCTCTACATCTACCTTCGGGATTAGTTTTAAGCCTAAATAATTGTTATTTTGTACCCGCGTTGAGCATGAACATTATATCTGGATCTTGTTTAATGCAAGACGGTTATTCATTCAAATCTGAGAATAATGGTTGTTCTATTTTTATGAATAATATCTTTTATGGTCGAGCACCACAAAAGAATGGCTTATTTCTGTTAGATCTCGATAGTAGTGATACGCATATACATAACATTGATGCTAAGCGAATTAAATTGAATGATAATTCTACTTATATGTGGCAATCGTCGTCTTGGTCATATTGGAGTGAAACGCATGAAGAAACTCCATACCGATGGATTACTTGAATCACTTGACTTTGAGTCACTTGATAGATGCGAAGCATGTCTAATGGGAAAAATGACAAAGACTCCATTTTCGGTATGATGGAGCGAGCTACTGACTTATTGGAAATCATACATACCGATGTATGTGGACCAATGAGCGTAGCATCGCGCGGTGGTTATCGTTATGTTCTGACCTTCACAGATGATCTGAGTAGATATGGGTATATCTATTTCATGAAACATAAATCCGAAACTTTCGAGAAGTTTAAGGAATTCCAAAGTGAAGTAGAAAATCAACGTAACAAGAAGATCAAATTTCTATGATCTGATCGTGGAGGTGAATATCTGAGTTATGAGTTTGGCATGCATTTAAAGAAATGCGGAATACTTTCACAATTGACACCGCCGGGAACACCTCAACGAAACGGTGTGTCCGAACGTCGTAATCGAACTCTCTTAGATATGGTTCGTTCTATGATGTCTCTTACTGATTTGCCGTTATCATTTTGGAGTTATGCATTAGAGACAGCCGCATTCACTTTAAATAGAGCACCATCAAAATCCGTAGAAATGACACCGTATGAATTATGGTTTAATAAGAAACCTAAGTCGTCGTTCCTGAAAGTTTGGGGTTGTGAAGCCTATGTAAAGAAGTTACAACCGGACAAGCTAGAACCCAAAGCGGAGAAATGCGTCTTCATAGGATACCCTAAGGAAACTATAGGGTATACTTTCTATCACAAATCCGAAGGCAAAATCTTTGTTGCTAAGAACGGAACCTTTCTTGAGAAAGAATTTCTCACTAAAGAAGTGACTGGAAGAAAAGTAGAACTCGATGAGATTGATGAATCTATACTCGTTGATCGAGTAGCGCAGTACCGGAAGTTGTACCGCACCGCCTACACCGGCAACAGAGGAAGCTAATGATAATGATCATGAAACTTCGAACGAGGAAACCATCGAACCTCGCAGATCGACAAGGGAACGTACCACTCCTGATTGGTATGATCCTTGTCTAAATGTCATGATTGTGGATAACAATGATGAGGACCCTGCGACGTATGAAGAAGCGATGATGAGCCCAGATTCTAACAAATGGCAAGAAGCCATGAAATCCGAAATGGGATCCATGTATGATAACAAAGTATGGACTTTGGTAGACTTACCTGATAGCCGAAAGGCTCGTCGAGAATAAATGGATCTTCAAGAGAAAAACAGATGCAGATGGTAATATTATTGTCTATAAAGCTCGACTTGTCGCAAAGGGTTTCCGACAAATTCAAGGAGTTGACTACGATGAGACTTTCTCACCTGTAGCGAAGCTAAAATCTGTGAGGATTTTGTTAGCAATAGCTGCATTTTTCGATTATGAGATTTGGCGGATGGATGTCAAAACGGCGTTCCTTAATGGAGACATTGAGGAAGAGTTGTATATGGTACAACCCAAAGGTTTTGTCGATCCTAAAAATGCCGACAAAGTATGCAAACTTCAGCGTTCAATCTATGGATCGAAGCAAGCATCAAGAAGTTGGAACCGACGCTTTGATAAGGTGATCAAAGACTTCGGATTTATACGAGTGTCATGGAGAGGCCTCGTATTTACAAGAAAGTGAGTGGGAGCTCCGTAGCATTCCCGATATTATATGTAGATGACATATTGTTGATCGGGAATGATATAGAACTATTAAGCGAGTGTTAAAGGTTATTTGAATAATAGTTTTTCAATGAAAGACCTTGGTGAAGCATCGTATATATTAGGCATCAAGATTTATAGAGATAGATCAAGACGCCTAATAGGGCTATCACAGAGTACATACCTGGACAAGATTCTAAAGAAGTTTAGAATGGACGAAAGTAAGAAAGGGTTCTTACCTATGTTACTAGGCAAGGTCTTGAGTAAGACTCAAGGACCGGCTACGGCAGAAGAAAGAGAAAGGATGAGTAATATCCCCTATGCCTCGGCAGTAGGATCTATCATGTATGCCATGCTATGTACTAGACCGGATATAGCACATGTTGTTAGTTTGACTAGCAGATATCAAAGTGATCCGAGGAATGGAACACTCGGACAGCGGTCAAGAATATCCCGAAGTACTTGAAAAGAACTAAGGATATGTTTCTTTGTTATGGAGGTGACCAAGAGCTCGTTGTAAGTGGTTACACCGATGCAAGTTGGAACACCGATCCTGATGACTCTAAGTCACAATCCGGGTACGTGTTTATATTGAATGGTGCTGCGAGTAGTCGGGCAAGCTCGAAGCGATGGCACGGTGGCGAAGTCTTCAACAGAATCGAGTACATAGCGGCTTCGGAGGCTTCATCGAAGCGGTATGGATGAAGAGGTTCATTGTAGAGCTCGGTGTGGTTCCTAGTGCATTGGACCCATTAATCATTTATCGTGATAACATGGGTGCCATCGCCAATGCACAAGAACCAAGGTCACACAAGAGGGTGAAGCATATCAAGCTGCGTTACCACTCGATTCGCGAATACATCGAAGATGGAGAAGTAAAGATTTGCAAAGTACACACTGATCTGAATGTAGCAGATCCGTTGACTAAAGCTCTCCCTAGGGCAAAGCATGACCAACACCAGAATGCCATGGGTGTTAGGTATATTACAATGTAATCTAGATTATTGACTCTAGTGCAAGTGGGAGACTCGAAGGAGATATGCCCTAGAGGCAATAATAAAGTGGTTATTATTTATATCTTTATGTTTATGATAAAAGTTTATATATCATGCTATAATTGTATTAACCGAAACATTAGTACATGTGTGATATGTAGACAACAAGAAGTCCCTAGTATGCCTCTTAAACTAGCTTGTTGATTAATGGATGATTAGTTTCATAATCATGAACATTGGATGTTATTAATAACAAGGTTATATCATTATATGAATGATGTAATGGACACACCCAATTAAGCGTAGCATAAGATCTCGTCATTAAGTTATTTGCTATAAGCTTTCAATACATAGTTACCTAGTCCTTATGACCATGAGATCATGTAAATCACTTATACCGGAAAGGTACTTTGATTACACCAAACACCACCGCGTAAATGGGTGGCTATAAAGGTGGGATTAAGTATCCGGAAAGTATGAGTTGAGGCATATGGAACAACGAGTGGGATTTGTCCATCCCGATGACGGATAGATATACTCCGGGCCCTCTCGGTGGAATGTCGTCTAATGTCTTGCAAGCATATGAATGAGTTCATAAGAGACCACATACCACGGTACGAGTAAAGAGTACTTGTCAGGAGACGAGGTTGAACAAGGTATAGAGTGATACCGAAGATCAAACCTCGGACAAGTAAAATATCGCGTGACAAAGGGAATTGGTATTATATGTGAATGGTTCATTCAATCACTAAAGTAATCGTTGAATATGTGGGAGCCATTATGGATCTCCAGATCCCGCTATTGGTTATTGGTCGGAGTGAGTACTCAACCATGTCCGCATAGTTCACGAACCGTAGGGTGACACACTTAAAGTTGGATGTTGAAATGGTAGTACTTGAATATGGAATGGAGTTCGAATATTTGTTCGGAGTCCTGATGAGATCCCGACATCACGAGGAGTTCCGGAATGGTCCGGAGAATAAGATTCATATATAGGATGTCATTTTATGTGAATTAAAATGTCGCGGAAGGTTCTATGGAAGGTTCTAGAAGGTTCTAGAAAAGTCCGGAAGAAACCACCAAGGAAGGTGGAGTCCACATGGGACTCCACCTCCATGGCCGGCCAACCCTAGTGGGGGAGGAGTCCCAAGTGGACTCCCCCTTAGGGGGCCGGCCACCCCCCCATATGGGAGGTGGAACTCCCACCTCTAGTGGGAGTCCTAGCTTGGCTAGGTTTCCCCTCCATATGGAAGGTTTTGGTTTCGGGTCTTATTCGAAGACTTGGAGACCAACTCTTGGGAATCCACATATATAATGAGGGGCCAAGGGAGGGGGCCGGCCACCCAAAGACCACAAGCTGGCCGCCCCATTGAAGTGGCCGGCCACCCTCCCAAACCCTAGCCGCCCCCTCTCCTCCATATCTTCCGCGTAGCTTTAGCGAAGCTCCGCCGGAGTTCTCCACCGCCACCGACACCACGCCGTCGTGCTGTCGGATTCAAGAGGAGCTACTACTTCCGCTACCCGCTGGAACGGGAGGTGGACGTCGTCTTCATCAACAACCGAACGTGTGACCGAGTACGGAGGTGATGCCCGTTCGTGGCGCCGGAACCGATCGTGATCAAGATCTTCTACGCGCTTTTGCAAGCGGCAAGTGAACGTCTACCGCAGCAACAAGAGCCTCCTCTTGTAGGCTTTGGAATCTCTTCAAGGGTGAGACTCGATACCCCCTCGTTGCTACCGTCTTCTAGATTGCATCTTGGCTTGGATTGCGTGTTCGCGGTAGAATTTTTTTTGTTTTCTATGCAACGTTATCCTACAGCATTTCCTCATACGCTGCCCTTGCAGCTCGATAATTTTGCCCGGTTTCATATCTACCGGCATGATTGTTTCCGGCATAGCCTCCCTTGGCATAGCCTCGACCTGCCCCTTGGTTTTTTCTACCGGCATCGTGTTGCCCGGCTTGTTGCTTTCCGGCGAGAACCGGATCATACACAGTCATCTGCTGTGCGTTCATCTCTTTTTCTCTTCTTCTGTCCGGATGGGGGGACGATGCCTGCCCATGGGACTTGCTTCCGGCATTCTTTGTTGAACGCGCGGATTTTGAGGCCGCAGCCTTGTTCAGCTTTAGCCGCTTGCTCAAGCATTCTGTCGCTCAATAGTTTCCAGCAGCTCTCTAACACGCTCTTGCTGTTTTGCCAAAGCATCTCCGAAAAGCAATTCACATAGCTCTACTGCAGCTTTAGCAGCTTTTATAGTTTTATCCGGACTACTGTACTTAGGTTTTTCCACGATGCTAACAGATGCAGAGGTACTTTTGCCGGCAAGAACTTCTTTGCGCAAATCCTGATCTAGGTTGCGAGCTTTTAGCCGGTTCTCCGGTATCCTAGCAGCATGAGCGCTAACAGAAGCAAAGCCATGGGCAGCGTTATACTTACGTAGGGTTAGGTTCAGCTCGCGCTGCGCCCGGACGATGTCGGCGCCATTTGCGAGCAGCTTCTGGCGTTGTGCCTCCAACTCCGCCTGAGCCGCTGCCGGGTCGATGTTCTGCGCGATGGGCATTGCCAGCACGTTCATCGCCGCTTGGAGTGGTGTTGCCGGTGGTGCGGAAGATGCTCCCGCAGCGCCAGCGTCGCGCTCCGGCCGGTGGCTTGGCCGCACGGGTCGAAGCCGCACGACCAGCACCTTCATCCACGCCTTCTTTTCCCCGCACCAACCACGCCAGTCATCATTACCTCGACGCTGCCGACGGCGCGGCCAGCACAGAGCCATCTTGGCGGGTCCGGTGCCACCAGCACCGGCGAGAGGCACTGGCGCACAGGGACGGTGCCGAAGTAGACGCGGTGGCTGCCAAACTCGATGGTGCGGCCGTTCTTGGGGAAGATGCCGCCGTTGGCGAAGCAGCTCGCGTTGTCGTTGATGAAGTCCATGTTGTAGATGAGCTGCACGAGCGCTGACACCGTACGCTCGCCGGCGACCTCGAGGATGCCCGCCCGAATGTGAACTCCTAGAAGCGCCACTTCATGCCCCACGGTGGGCGCCAACTGTCGTCGTGGTGAACAGACAGATGCCATAGGATGGCTTAGATTTTGGCCGAATGGACGCTAGAGGATTCGGGGGAGGGTTTGCGATCAGATGGGATGAACTTCCGGATGGTTTCCTCAAGAACTTAGCCAAGGCTAGGGGTTGAAGAAGAAAGACACAAGGAAGAACTCGCTCTAGATCACTTTCTTCATTGATTCTTACAGGTTACAGGTTTGTGCTTCGTGCATCGCTACCTACGTGCCCGTGAGGAGGGCTGCCCCCTCTCCTTATATAGGGGAGAGGGTGGCTTACATAGCAAGAAACCCTAACGGCATCTTTGACTAGACAAACTACTTTCCAAAGCTACTTTATAAAGCTACTTTAATCATAGATGACACCGGGTGACATAGGCATCCCAAATGGGCCTGCCGAATATAGTACCCAGGGTTTATTGAAGGCCCACTATCCGAAGAATAAGAAGATTCGGGAGCCCAAGATGTATTTAAGGAAAAGATAGAGTTGTAATAGGAAGTGTTATTTGTAATCTGGCGGGATGAGTTAGAAACCGTCCCGGACTCTGTAACTTGTACAAAACGAAACCCTCGGCTCCACCTCTTATATAAAGGGGGAGTCGAAGGACGAGGAGATCATCGAATCATTGTCTGCAAACCCTAGTTTTCATATTCGTCGAGTACTTTTCGGCTGAAACCTTCGAGATCTACTTGCCCTCTACTTCTAACTAAACCCTAGCCTACAATCCATAGGCATTGATAAGTTAATCCCTTGTCAATTGGCGCCGTCCGTGGGAATTAGAGGCGTAAGGATCTGATCTCGATGGCACGTTCAAGATCTTCGACATCGTCAACCGGAAGCAACACTATGGATCGAGGTAAACAGATCGCTACTGGTCTTGTTGATTTTGTTCCTCACCCACCCTCCCGTTTGGATGCATATGCGTATCTGGCGGAGCCCTTGGAGATAACGTTCGGAAGGTTCCACTTTCGCGTCGAGAAGGAAGGATCGTATCGTGTCGAAATTCCGATTTCGTCGGGATCGTCGGCGGTCGATTCTCGATTTTTCAAGCTATGCATCGTCAACCGAGTCGAAGAAGAAACTTCGGCAACACGTTACGTTAGCATCGAACAAGAGAGAAACTCGCCAAGATCTTCAGCGACACATCGTTTGAGTCATCTCATGGACTCATATATAAGCGATGGCTCAAGCGATGTCGACAGCTACGACTTCATCGACAAATCCATCACAATGGGCAAGGTCTTCATCAATCTCAACAATGATGTCACCAAACCCAACATAGATCCGAGTACCAAATATCATCGATTTATGCTATCGAAAATCAAGAGGAAACATCGGAGGCTTTCGACGAGTTGGGAAATCCTTTTGTCGATCCCTCAGATCTAAGGAGAGGTATGGGCACTAAATATGACGGGCCCACACCACGCGTCAGAGTTCAACTTCCACAGGCAGCTTGGGATAGAGCGGCAAAAGCCTTAGATGGTTCGGAGCCAATGACGACGACAGCCACAGCTCAAGAACTGCAAGCTTATCAATATAGGCTCGCACGAACTGCCCGAGAAATAGAAAAACAGACATGCCTGAGTTGAACAGAGAAAGGAGGCAGCTTCTGCATCCAGCAGGAGAAGGGCAGATCTAAGTGGACAATCTAGAGTTTCGGGTGATAGCCACAGGGAGGCTCGAAACAGAGGAAGATCAAGGTTACAACACATACCCGAAGCAGAAAGAGAACACTTGGTTCAAAACCTCGACATGTCTTTTATGTCGATAGATACAAGAGGAAATATTATCCCTAAGACACCAGAAGCTGGGTATATGGCGACACAAGCTTACATACTTGCATCCAGACCCCCCCCAGGAGATCCAAGGGAAACATTATACAACATGGCGTTAGCAGGGGTTGGAGCTATGGGGACAGCATTCGTAGCAACGCCTCCCGAAGGAGCAGCAAGGCAAAATAGTCCACGCACCCGCGGCAGCAACGGCGGCAGCTCCTGAAGGACCAAGTGGAGCAAGAGATACAGGAGCACAAGCAAGGGTCGATAGAGCGAGGCAAAGCAGAAGGGATCATCGGCAGTCCCCGGAGCTTAATGACGAGGATATGTGCGGTCTACCGTGCTTCACGAGAAGAGTCCGAAAAACTCGAGTCCCCTCAGGATTCAAGTTACCCGATCACTTCAAAAGTTCGACGGCCCGCAAGATCCGCAGGACCGGCTAATTGATTATCTCGAGACGGTGAAGCTAACCGGAGGAACTAGAGCAACAGCCATGCAAAGTATTCAGGTGCACTTAAGTGGAGCCGCACGATCTTGGATCAAAAAACTTCCGCCAGATCCATCGACACTGGGAAAGTTTCGAGGACATATTCGTCAAGAACTTCAGCGTCCACGTGCAAAAAACCCGCGTCGTTAGAAGAGCTGAGGGCATGTCGACAAAAGCCAGATGAGTCAATGAGAAAATATATCCAAAGGTGGAACATCATAAAAAACTCGGCAGAAAATATATCTGACGAGAGAGCAATAGATGCGTTTGTCGCAGGAATTAGGCGTGGGGATTTTGTCGAGGACTTGGGAAGAACCAATCCAAAAACAGTATCCGCGTTGATGGAGATAGCAAATAGATGGGCAGACGGAGAAGACGCTGTCCACAATAAACGACACAGGTCGCCTGAGGAGGACCGTGGTCGAAATTATCAATCGAGGCGACGATTTCCTCGGCAGCACTCGTAACTACGACGCTCCAGGGCAAATTTCGGCTGGATTCCGAGCCAGCGCAGGAGGAAACAACAGAGATGATTATCAGAGAAGCAATGAGCAGCGAAGCGACAATAGGGATGACTCCCGCAACAGACAAAATAGTGTGCCGAGGTTTCCAAGACCTTTCGTGTCCCCCGAGGAAATGCTGAACGGACCGTGCCAGATGCATTTCTTCCTCGACAAGCAACGGGAAAAGACAATCGTGGCACCTGCGAAAGACTGTCGAAATTTTCAGGCAATGTTCAGATACGCAGAAAATGCTCATGCTCGAGCAGCACAGAGAAACCCTCGGGAGCCTAGGAGCGAAGTTCATCTACCGCCACCTCCCGCGATTACAGAGGACAATCGACACCAGCTCAGAATAGCGGCAGCACCTGGCACCACCACCCTATGTTGATCCTAACTCCAACGGAGCAAGTGTCGATGATTCGAAGGGAAGGCCGTCCAACGAGCTCAAAAAGTAATCTCACGACAGGTGTTTATGGCAGAGAAAATGCCTCCACCAACAGCTGAGTACCTTAATTGGTCGTGACAAGATATCGGCTTCACAATAGCAGCATCATCCGCAGCAAGTTCCTCGACTCAGGGCAGTCAGCACTTATTCTGCCGGCAGTTATCGCAGGATTTGACGTTTCTCGAGTATTCATAGATGGTGGCAGCAGCTTAAACCTTATGTATGCAGATACATTGAGGAAGATGAACATATCCTTAGCAAATTTGAAACCAACAGACACAAGGTTCCACAACATCACACCGGAAAAACCAAGCTATCCATTGGGAAAAATCAATCTCGATGTCCAGTTTGGGACCCGAGAGAATTATAGAATCGAGAAGCTGGAGTTTGAAGTCGTGGATTTTCCATCGCAAGCACTCACGCCTTGTTGGGACGACCAGCATATGCTAGATTTATGGCAGTACCACACTATACATACCTGTTATGGAGATTGCCTGGACCCAAGGGACCAATCACGGTCAAAGGGAGTTTCGCCTTAGCTGATAAGTGCGACAAGGATTTCCATCGGTTATCGGAAACATTCGGGATGCAAGCTGAATACTTGGCGTCGAAAAGCATGACTGATTACGACGTATCGCCGACGTTGGAAGGCCAAACAAAGAATCAACTTTCAACACAGAGAAAAATTCTAAGGAGGTGCGATTCACCCGACAGATCCAAAAAGACGACATCCATTGCAAACAACATGGATATCGCATAGGAAAGCGCGCTCGTCGAGTTCCTCCGTGAGAACTGGAAAATCTTCGCATGGTGTCCAGCCGACATGCCAGGAGTACCCAGTGGAACTTGCCGAGCACCACCTAAATTTGGATCCAACAACGAAACCAATCGGACAACCTTTGCGGCGTTTTTCGGAACCAAACCGCAAAGCCATGCTTTCGAAATAAATCGACTAGAGGAAGCTGGTTTTATCGTAGAGATATCTACGAAGCCACATGGGTAGCTAACCCAAGGATGGTGCCGAAGAAAACACGACAGCTCCTTCGCATGTGCGTCGACTTTACGTGCCTCAACAAACATTGTCCTAAGGATCACTTTCCCCTCCCAAGGATCGATCAAATCATCGACTCCACGGCAGGTTGTGAACGTCTTTCCTTTTTGGATGCATACTCTGGTTATAACCAGATCAGATTAAAAGAAGATGATGAAGCCAAAACAGCGTTTATTACACCTTACGGCGTGTTTTGCTACAAGACAATGCCCTTCGGTCTAAAAAATGCGGGAGCAACATATCAGAGGATGATGCAGAAGTGTTTAGCAACACAGATCGGGAAAAACGTGCAAGTATACATCGATGATGTCGTTATAACGTCAAAAAAGGGGGCAACGCTGATCGAGGATCTCAAAGAAACTTTTGACAACCTCGACAAATTCTGCCTCAAGCTGAACCCGACGAAATGTTCTTTTGGCGTCCCAGCAGGAGAACTTCTGGGGTTTCTAGTCTCAGCAAGAGGGATTGAAGCAAATCCCGACAAAATACAAGCCATAGTAACAATGAGAAAGCCAACGAAGTTGAAAGAAATACAGCAGCTAACTGGGCGAGTCGCAGCTTTGAGCAGATTCGTCGCCGGGTTAGGAGAAAAAGCGTTACCATTTTATGCGCTGATAAAACAAGGAGATAAATTCCAGTGGAACGAAGAGGCCGATAGAGCTTTCGAGGATCTGAAGCGAAAAATATCGACACCACCAATCCTGGTGGCTCCAAAGGAAAAGGAACCTCTCCTGTTGTATATTGCAGCCACACCCCAAGTGGTTAGCACGGTGTTAGTTGTCGAAAGAGAAGAAGAAGGGAAAATCCATGGAGTACAGCGGCCAGTATACTTCGTGAGCGAAGTCTTGTCGCCCTCAAAACAAAGGTACCCTCAGTACCAAAAGCTAGCATATGGAGTGTTCACGACAGCACGAAAATTGCGCCACTATTTTTCGGCACACCCGATCATAGTGGTCAATGAAGCTCCCTTGTCAAATATACTCGAACAACCCAGAAGTTACGGATCGTGTCTCCCTTTGGGGAATAGAACTTTCCCTCGGGACATCACGTACGAAAAAGAAAAGCAATAAAGTCGCAAATACTGCCGGACTTCATCGCAGAGTGGATGGAGTTGCAAAATACGAGACCTCCGTATTTATCGAGAACCCGGACTATGAACTTTGATGGGTCCAAGAGACTAGAAGGGGCCGGCGCAGGAGTAGTACTCATATCACCCGAAGGCGACAAGTTGAAGTACATCCTTCGGATGACGTTCCCTAACGCATCTAATAATGAAGCAGTAATATGAGGCTCTCATACACGGGATGAAGATGGCGAAAGCCTCGTGGAGCAACTCGATTAAAAATCTTTGGCGATTCACGGCTGGTAGCTCAGCAAGTTATGAACCAATGTGACGCAATCAATGATAGCATGATGGCATACAAGGAGGTGTACAATGAGCTCGAGAAGTTGTTCGATGGATGCGAAGTAAATCATATTAGTAGATTGAGCAACGACGAAGCCGACGTTCTTGCAAACATCGGGTCGCAGATGCCTTGCGGTCCCACCAGGTGTATTTTGGGAAGAGATAACAGAGAGATCCACTGAGTCGACAAAATCAAAAAAGAAGGAGAAGAAACCCTCGGGGGCTACCAAGGAGAAGCAAGAGGAAGAAGAAGAAGAGCAAGACCTGGTCATGGTAATACAGATACCGTGGATGCAGCCATACATATCATACATCCTCAGGAAAGAAATACCCGACGATCCAGTCGAGGCAAGGCGAGTAATTCGACGCTCCAGAGCTTTCACAGTGATTAAGGGAGAATTATATAAGCGAAGTATTTCAGGCGTCTTGCAAAGGTGCGTCACACCTGAAGAAGGAAGAATAATTCTGAAGGATGTGCACGAAGGAATATGTGGCCACCACGCAAGTAGTCGAGCCATCGCAGCCAAGGTTTTTCGGGCAGGATTCTACTGGTTGACAACAATTGAGGACGCTAAAGACATAGTAAGAACTTGCGACGCGTGTCAAAGGTTTGCCGCAAAACCTCACTCTCCAGCAGCAGAGCTAGCACCAATACCATTATCATGGCCTTTCGCTCAATGGGGACTTGACATGGTGGGTAAATTACACAAGTCATGGCCAGGAGGAAAAGAGTATATGCTAGTAGCTGTCGACAAATTTACAAAGTGGATAGAAGCGAAGCCGATAAATTCACCAGATGGTGCATCTGCAGTAAAATTCATAAAAGGCCTCGTCTTCAGATTTGGAGTGCCCCACAGCATCGTCACAGACAACGGCAGCAACTTCACATCCAATGAATTCAAAGACTATTGCGAAGAGGTGGGTATCAAGCTGAACTTTGCATCAGCTTGCACATCCTCGTACTAATGGGCAAGTCGAGAAAGCCAATGGCATCATCCGCAATGGCATCAAGAAGCGCTTGTTAGGACCACTAGAAAAAGCTCGACATACCTGGCCTCGAAGAACTACCAAGTGTGTTGTGGAGCATCCGAACAACACCAAATACAACTGACACAGAAACTCCGTTTTTTCCGGTCCATGGAGCGAAGCGTATTGCCAATCGAGATAGAGCACAACTCTCCACGCGTCGTGGAGTATGATGAAGAGACGTCGAGAAAAGCGCTAGAAGATGATGTCGACGCACTTGATGAAGCTCGAGATGAAGTACTGTCTCGGGTAACCAAATATCAACAGGACTTGAAGAATTACCACAGTCGACGTTTGCGGCCAAGATCTTTTCAAGTGGGGGACTTAGTTCTTCGGCTCACGCAAAAAAGTCATGAAAAACTCGAGTCACCATGGCTTGGTCCCTATATCGTCACAGAAGTAATTGGAGGAGGAGCATACAGAATAAAGGACAAGAAGACAGGGGTGGAGGAGCAAAACCCCCGGAACGTGGCGCAACTCGAGCGGTTCTACGCCTAGAGCTAAAATATAGTCCTTGTAAAAACTTCAATGTACCGAAACGCCCACGAGTTTTCAGTACGCACTCTTTTCCTTTTTGGGGCACCGAGTGGGGCCGGGAAAGGTTTTTAATGAGGCGGGCTCGTGGTGCTGCAATATAATAAAGATAGTGGAGATATACTTCTTATTTTTCGACACGCTCGGGGGCTCAACGCCCAAGTCTCAAAATACATTCAATATAGATTCACGGAAATATTTCGCCTTGGTACATCAATACCTCGCCAAATATAAAAACAGAAGCCAACAATCATAAATATAGTGTACACATCAAAAAACTTAAATGCTTTGGTCTAAGAACCTCGCAATACAAATATAGAACTTCGACATCAAAGATACTCGAAGACTGGCAATCTATTCAAAGGAAAAACAAGGATATCTTATTGCAACAGGAAAGATAGATTTCAAGGAAGAACCTTCGCCCAGTTAGGCTCGGGGGCTTCGGCAATATAGAGGGCTTCGGCAAACGTACAATAAGTTCCTTCGGAAGTAAAAAAGAGGAATAAGCTACAAGGTCCAATATAATACAAATCAGTTAAATCCCAAGATACTATCTACAGACAGGCCTCTGGTTGTTTTATGTTCAGCATAAGAACCCTTGGTAAAAAACTCTGAGTCCATCCGAAGAAGTTCATCTATCATTGATTCGGCAACGGGAGCTACCATAGCATCGATAGAGTCGATATCATTTTTTCGACGAGTTTTCTTGGCCAGGCAACCAGCAACAATCTTCGACAGGTCCAACTTTGGATAACAGATGTTTATCATGATCATGGCAAATCTCGCTCCAGCAGTGAGTTGAGCTCGCACAAAGTTATGGATGCGGGAGCATCTCGAAATACCTCCAATAATTCGGGAAGAGTTTTTGGAACCTCGTTTCGCGGAAATAAATTCCTATAGACAAGGGTTAATGTCGCCGTGCAAAAGCTGAGAAAATCGCGCACTTGGCAAGCACGATCTTGGAACCTAACAATTTGTTGGGTTCTGTTCAGGAGTGGACCGTAACAAACACCCATGATTAAGGGAGAGATTAACAAGAAGATTTGTCCTCTCATTTACTCTCTGATCTTCGGCAGCAGAATCAAGAACTGAGCCTGTTAAAAGCGACATGGCAAGAAATTGGAAGAAAGGCACAGCAAGATAAAGAGGAGGCATCTAAATAAAACAAAAACGTACCTAGCATATCCGTGCTAGCTTCCGACGATTAGCTCAAGCATACTATTTTCTCGGGTTGTGGCTCCCTTGGCTTCCAGCACAGCAGCATCCCTAGCAGCCATAGCTTCTTGGGCTTGATGAAGAGCAAGTTTTTCTCCTTCAGAGGCTCTCCGAGATTGCTCCATCATGGCCAAAATTTGCTTCTTCATAGATTGAAGTTGTTGTCGAAGTTCTTGCAAATCCTCCGACAGATGTCCGCTAGATGAACTCTCGAGGAGATTACGGTCGACTAGTACTTTCTTCGAGAAGGAAGATGCAGGTGAAGCAGCGGCAGAACAAGGAGGGGTCGAGTAGTTATCAAATATTAACTGGAAAAGAAAGGCCCAGGATCAATGAAAAGCACGAAGAGAAATTTCATTCCTTGCTAGAAAATTTACACAGACATTACAAAAGAAAGTTTTCCAGGGGGACTAAGAGGGTAATTGTCGCCAAAGCTAAAATGGCGACAAGAGCAAAAGAAACAGAAAAGGAAACAAGGAGGCATGCAACTAGACCTCCGGCCTCGAGGAGCTAGGAGTCGAAGATGGCTTGATCCCGAGATACGCCAAGATCTTCTTCGTGTTGGGCTTGGCCGCCTTGATCAGCGACCTCCATCTCGACTGCTCTATCTGATCGGTGTCGCCAACCTTCATCCAATCAAGCGTCTGTTGGCTGTCAGCAACCATGGCAACAAGTATTCTCGACAAGCAACCTTCATATTCTCCCGACGCATCTTCAGTCCAAGGTCTTCCGACGAATTGAAAAGCTTGGCAAGGGCAAGGAAAGTCGAAGGTTCTTCCTTCTTCGGGAAGAAGTAGGGGAACAACGCCGACAAACTCGCACTGGCATTGGCCACGCCTTCACGAATTTCGCGTCCATGGAACTCCAGAAGATAAAGTGCGTCAAGGAGAGGGTCATTGACGGGATCTTCCAGATCAAAATCTTGGTTGGTTTGGGCTGCCACACGAGACAAAACATTAGTCGAAAACCAAGAAACAAGAAGTACAATAAAATAGAAGGGACGGGTGATATTACTCAGCGTACGTCGACTTTGCGATTTCAAACGCTTGATGATCCCTTGTTCTCGAGAAGCTTGTGCAGCTTTCTGCTCGTCTAAGGCAGATTCAGCATCTTTGAGCCTTCTCTGCAGTTCCTCGACACTAGCGGCCTTTGCTTTGGCATCATCGGCCTCAGCTCTAGCTTCGCTAGCAGCAAGTTCGGCTTTCTCGCGAGCCGCCTCACTTTGCTCTAGTTTGTGAGCAAGAGCGTCGGCACGCTTGTTGGCCTCTGCAAGTTTCTCTGTCAAGATAAAAAAGGGGAAAGAAGGATCAAAAAATAGCGACAAACACAAAGGAGAAAAAGTCAGGAAGGACAGTAAATATAAAAGTTACTACCTTCGGCTCTGTCGGCATACTCGCGGTACCCAATAAATTGGGACCCGATGCGGATAAGATCCTTGATCATAGGGCTGTCGAAGAAGAAGAACGAAGGGGAAAACATCGGCATTAAAAAAAAAGGGGGTCCACAAAAGCAAAATAGAAGAAATATAGACATTGACAAACTTACATCATCCAAGAGCTGCGACGAAGAGCTGCCCAATTGAGGAGGAGGCTCAACGATCATTTCAACCCTTGCCCTTTTTGGTGAAGGGACAAGGGGGCTTGATGGTGGAGTAGTGGTGACGACGCTTTGTTGAGGAGGCGACGTTTCATCTCCTTCAACTAGCGTGTCGGAAACAAGTACAGTTCGTGACGTGCTTGTCCGAGGAGCCACGTCAGTGACTGGTACTTCTTCTTCCTCATCACTAGTGAACAAAAATCGACAGTATAAAAAGCAAGACAAGATAAATATTTCGAATACAAAAAAAAGGGGGGGGGGAGAGATAAAGTCGACTTACGAGCTGATGAGGGATTCAACATAAGGATCGTAAGCTGCCTTCGGATGAGAAGGAACAACTTCTTCAGCCTTAGAAATGCCGTGAATCCTCGGCATCGGTCCTTTTCCTTTTGTTCCTTGGAGAAACAGCGGGAGGAAGGGATTCAGCCGATTCACTGGCTTCAGACTCAACTTCTTTCTCATGAGAAGCCGCAGATTTGTGAGAACCCGCGACTTCACTTTCAGGAACAGAAGAGCCTTGAGTATCTTCGGCAACAATGCTCATTTCTTCGACTTCTCCATCCTCAGGAAGAGGAGGAAGGGAAGCCATAGTAGGGTGATTCTACAAGAAAATAGCGACAAAGGGAAAAATAGAGAGATATCAATGCAATGAGATGCAGGGAAATTCAGAACAAGATAAAATTCGAGAAGACAAAATACCTCGGGAGAGGATTGGTGGAGCTCGTAGGGTTCCACGCGACAAGAGGAAGGAATAGGGTCCTTCTTACTCAGCGAGGTAATTCTTCGAATAAGCTTCTCCAAGTCCTTCACGTAAAGATCATTGGAGAGCCTATTGGCGTCATTGGCACCGTAGTACGTCCAAAGGGGATTTTTGCGAGCCCGAAGAGGCCGCACTCTAATCCTAAGAAAATAGGCAGTGATTTGGACACCAGATAATTCTTTGCCTCGAGTATTTTGAAGTCGATGAATACGAGACATAAGAGCTTCTGTCGCCTTTTTCTCTTCTTCGGAAGCTTCGGCGTCCCAGGAATAGCGGCGTTGAATTTTTGCGTTTCCGTCGAAAGGAACTATGTTGTGTTCCACGGAATTGGCGCTTTCTTCGTGTATATAGAGCCACCTTTTGCGCCATCCTTGGACAGAGTCAGGAAATTTGACATCGAAATAATCGACATCGGTTCGAACACAGATAACTACGCCACCTATGTTGTAGGTGGCGTTGTGAGCGCCATTGCGGCGAAGGCAGAAAATGCGCTTCCAAAGAGCCCAATTGGGAGCGACTCCAAGAAAGCATTCGCAAAGTGTGATGAAAATGGAAATGTGAAGGATGGAATTGGGGGTCAGCTGGTGCAGTTGAATCCCATAGACAAAGAGAAGACCGCGGAGGAAATCATGGATTGGGGTAGAGAGGCCGCGAATGAGATGATCAACGAAACTAACCCGATACTCCATTGGAGGCTTGGGGTAGCTTTCTTCGCTGGGAAAGCGGATGGCGTCTTCCTTCTTCATCAGGCCGAGCCTCTTCAGCATATTGACATCTTGGTTGGAGATTTTGGATCTCTCCCACTCAAGATCTTCAGCGGCCATCTTGGATTCCGGAGTGCTGTGGCGAGTCAGACGCGCACGCGGTGGCATCAACGGCAATGGGCAGAGCAATGTATGCGCGTGCGGAAAATTCGAGAGAGTTGGGCGCAGGGGAAGATTTGCGAAGAGGAACAGGTGTGCGGCGCAAGCGAGGGGATGAACGGAGGTTGAAGAAAGGTTTATATAAGAATTGGGTCAAGCAGTGTGCCGTTGGATGAAGAAATCGTGTGGTGAGAATAGATCTTCTAGATACAAGGGCAAAAAAGTATTTTTACTGAGATAGGCGTTACCGTACGTGCGCCAGAAAAAGCGGAGGACGTGTGTCCCCCACTTGCACGACGTGTCAACATGGTGGGAATGATGGACCCACAAGGCAGAAAAATCTCGACCATTAATAGAGCTGAAGAAAATTTGACAAGGAAAGATATGTCGGCAAGAGAAATAAAGGAGAATGGCGACAGGAGAAATTATTAGTACTTCGAGAGCTTTTGGTCAGAAACAAGTTTTTGCCCAAATGCTCGGGGGCTACTTCGATAAAAAGTAAAATTTCGAGTATGACAATATAGAAAATGTTGAGCCTACAGTCAAGCACAAGTTCTTGGCTGTAGCCTCGGGGGCTACTCCCATCGGGAGCGCTGTTCGCGCACCCGAGAGATAAAAAAAAAAAAAGGAAAGAAAAGAGAGAGAAGAAGAAGAAGAGAAAAGAGTTCATATTGAGAAATAATGACAATATAGTGACAAGGTGGACTAAAATGTTGAGCCTACAACCAAGCACAAGTTCTTGGCTGTAGCCTCGGGGGCTACTCCCATCGGGAACGCTGGTCGCGTGCCCGATGAAATTAACAAAGGAAATATAGAACAGCAAGAGAGTATATTTCGAGTTATAATTAACTCTACATATACTCCCATCGGGAGAGTAATATAAGTCATATTTGACTCAATAAAATGTGCCATTCCAACAGCCGGAAAAGCACTCGACAATATATTCTCAGTAACGCCAAAGTTGCGATCAATTTCCGAATGCCGCAAAATTGCGAAGGTAAGACCCCGGATCCATTCTCGCTGGGCGTGGCATCGCCAAAGACCGCGCTCTGCTATTTTTATCCGTATCAACGAGATACGAAGAAAAATCCTAACGGACGCGTTAGGTACCCGATAAATTTGACTCGGGACTCGACGAATGGTAAGACCTTAAGCGGCACTCGTCGAAGTTTACACCAGTATCCCGAGATCATGTCCAGGGACGTGATTTTGAAGTAGGTTTTTGCGGATTGCCACTAGAGCAGTTAACTAGTACCTGATCCGTCAGATGAACTAGCCCCAACTACCAATATCCCTGTACAATATAGAATTTTATGAGAAAAAATATAAAAAGTTAGAGCTTTCGAGTAAAAATAGACAGTGGAGATTTTCCCTGACTCTATGATTCAAGCAAAATCTCGGGGGCTACTGACATAGGCATCCCAAATGGGCCTGCCGAATATAGTACCCAGGGTTTATTGAAGGCCCACTATTCGAAGAATAAGAAGATTCGGGAGCCCAAGATGTATTTAAGGAAAAGATAGAGTTGTAATAGGAAGTGTTATTTGTAATCTGGCGGGATGAGTTAGAAACCGTCCCGGACTCTGTAACTTGTACAAAACGAAACCCTCGGCTCCACCTCTTATATAAAGGGGAGTCGAAGGACGAGGAGATCATCGAATCATTGTCTCGCAAACCCTAGTTTTCATATTCGTCGAGTACTTTTCGGCTGAAACCTTCGAGATCTACTTGCCCTCTACTTCTAACTAAACCCTAGCCTACAATCCATAGGCATTGATAAGTTAATCCCTTGTCACCGGGGTCCTCTTTAATCAGGGAGGCTGACGTCCTCCGGCTTCTTTCTTCGTCATCCTTATCTTTATCATCAGCCCTTCGTTTAAATCTACTTTGCTTAGCTCATCTTTGTCTTCTAGCTCTGGAGAGGATCTTTGACCAGTCCTGCCGACATGCTCTTCTTTTCGGTGGCCCGGTACCTTTTCTATCCGGTTCCGGTATACCTCTCCTGAGGATACCGGCTTAGTCCCGCTCAGCCAAACGCCTATCTTGTGCTCCGGCATAAACATTAAACCGGTATCCTGATGGCTTAAACCATCCGGTTTGGCATGCCTTTGGCATACCGGGGGTCATCCCCCCAACACTTTCTTCCTCCTCTAGCCCCACTGCCCCTGCCCCTGCCCCGCGCGGCCGGCCGGCCGCCGCCCCCCGCCGCCGCCCCCGCCCGCCGCCACCGGACCGCCGCCGCCACCCGCCGCCGCCCCGCCGGCGCGCACGCCCGCGCGTGGCCCCCGTCGCCCCCGCCCACCACAGCCTCCGCTAGCCACCGGCCGTGGGCCGGCCGCCCCCGCCCACCACGGCCCCGTCTCCACCGCCCACCACGGCACCCGCCCGCCACCAGCCGAGGGCTGGCCGCCCCCGCCCGCCACAGCCTTGGCCATGGCGGCCTCTGCCCGCCACTGCCTTGGCCACGACCGCCCTCGCCTGCCACGTCCGCCCTCGCCCGCCACGGCCGCCCCCGCCCGCGAGAAGACCTGCAGGCACTGCAGCGCGGCAGCCACGGACGCTCGGCGGCGTGGCGGAGGTGGTCGCACGTTTCTCCAGCGGGGCCCATGGCGGAAGCAGTTGCAATTTGGTGAAAATTCAGCGCGCCACAGGTGAGGGGTTGGCCCTGTATTCAGCCTCCCACCCTGTACTTGTAAGGGGCGAGGAGCCGCCCCGTAGCCAAAACTGTAAAAATTCGATACAGGGAGTTGATTTACGGGGTCTGCTAGACGGCTGGGTAGAGCTCTACCCCGTATATCGGCGGTTATTTTACGGGGTTGGGCGTTTTAAGGGGTCTGTTAGACATGCGAGGGTCTGCTAACTCGTCTATTTGTATCGGTTCGGTTGTATCTAACTCTATTTATGAAGCTCGACAAAATCCTGTTTCGAGGAGTGTGTACTCACTACTCATTCAGCTGACACGGAGTGTACTCAAATCTGCAGGAATCGGTCGTCTCCAAGCTAGTCGTCGTTCCCTGCGGATCGCGCATGCCAAAAGTGGCCGGCGTAAAGCGATCAAGTCAAGTTGGAGGGAGGGGAGCTGAACATAACACCGCGTTTTTTCTCGCAAGGTAGGAGTAGATATCGGGGCTTTGGAGGCCTTGGCAAATGGCGAGATGGAAGGAGTCCGACAGCAACGACAAGGATCGGTGTAAAAGGGGGTCAACGCACCAGGACAGGGGAGAAATCGGGGGGCATCTTGGGTGAAAGCAATGGCGGCGGGAGTAGAAAGTCTGCGGCTCCAAGCCGTTCCACGCGCGCGCGGTTGGGTAGGTTCTTATTGCAACTTGATGCGTTGATGGGAGAACTCATCAGCTGTGCAAATGAAGTGCATGCATGTTTCATGCAGAGAGGCGAAGTCGTTGCTTATCTGATCACCCAACGGAATCAAAGGGTTGTGATGCTCGCGTCTGTAAGACTGTAACTAAGAACATGGAAGAAAGTACTCCCTGCAATCTGGAAGCAGATTTGGTGCATATGAGCACCAGTGTTTTCAGTTTTCAAAATATTTAAAACTATATATCTGTATTTTAAAAAATCATCACGTTTATTCTATAAAAACATACACATGTTCTGAATATTCGTGCGAAGTTTCGGTAAAAATTACATTGTATTTTGAGCCTATAGAAGAAAAAAAACAAGTTTGTGGCTAGTGGTAGATATTTATCAGAAATTTATCTTTTTTGTATAGCTCAAAATACACCATATTTTTCTCCAAAATTTTGACCGTACCTTCGAAATATTTATATGTATGAAGGTATTTAATTTTAAGTTTTTTCAAATTCAAAATATATGATTCGTAAACACCAGAATACTAATGCTGATGTGCCAAAGACACTTTTTGCTGCAATCCAGATTAATTGACACAGCATATAAATGGATTTATACTGGGAGGACGAGGTATAACGCAATAAACACTTAGTATTGGATGAGGTGTTTCTCGTCCCGAGCACAAATGAGCTCGTTTTGTCGACCGCGCAAGCCAGGTCAGGTAATGTCAAATGCAATGTGTAGAAACGGAGTGGAATAGTGCCAAATCGAAACCCTAATTAGAGTTAGGGTTGGCAGCGAGTGCGCGAGGCGGCGAGGAGAGAATCGAGCAGGACCAGAAGGCGTTGCGGCGGAGCGCGAGTCGAAGGCAACCCATGGCGACGACAGAACCACCGGAGGTAGCCAGAATGGAGCAGCGACGGCGGAGGCGACATAGGCGGTACGAGTCGCGTGAAGGTGAGCATGAGTGCGTGGAGTGAGAGGGTGAGGGGTACGGGTTCGACCAGGTCAAGCTTGTGGGCTGACTGGTGGGGCCCATTGCTATTTCTAACAAACTAAAAGAAATACCAAAATTAAGTCCAAATATAAAAGTAACTCAGAAAAATAAATAAAAATCATTTTTAGAATCCTCACAACTCGAGGAGTTCAAATATGATATTTAGGTGATTTTAGGATGTCTTGAGAATTTATAAAAAAATCAAGGGAGGTTCAAAGCTCTAGGGGCAAAATGGTCATTTTGAAAAATCTGAAAATTTACTAAAATATTTTGCAAGACTAGCATAATATTTTCGCAAAAGATTTATAATAATGAAATCATGACAATTATTAAATCCATTCAATACATTCCTAAATTTTCTGAAGGAATAAAGAAATACTCTAAAATAGAATTATTATAAATAATTCTTGGGTAAAAGTAAAACACACAAACAAGGGGTAAATAACAATTCAAACCCTAAAGCATGCCATAATTATGCTTAGTAGCATAAGTTGCTTCTTCAAATAATGTCTTATTAGACAATAATATTGCTTTTGAGAACACGAGGTCCAAGGTCAAGCTGAGACTTTCAACTGCACTATATTGCAATCACAAGGCAAGTTTAGCGCTTGCGCATGTCCTTGATTAGGCAAATTCTTTACTCTTCTTATTTTTCATTGAAAATCAAAGTATTACTTCCTACATTATGAATATTACTAAGGGCTTGTTTAGTACTAGAGTTTTAGTAGAGTTTTAGTGGGGATTAGCGGAAATAATCCGCTCCAAACTTCAAATCCCCACTTATCCCAATACATGTTTGGTGCTAGAGTATGAGCGAGTTTAATCCCTACTTATCCCCACTTTTATCCAAATTTTAGTGTAATTTTTTCAATCCACAATACTCTACCCCTACCTAGTGGATTGGGGATGGGGTTTTGTGGAGATTGGGTGACAGCAGAGATTCACCCAATACTCTAGAGTATTATCTCCACTAATCTCCACTAAAACATTAGTACCAAACAAGGCCTAAGTGGTGGGTGATGGAACCATGGTATGAGATGATGGTGCATGTTCCATTAGATTTGGGTATATCATAGGTTCCATTACATTTGGGTATATCATAGGTTCCATTATATTTGGGTATATCATATAGGAATGTCTTCAAGTGGTTCTTGCGCCATACATAAAGCGTTAACCATGAGACTTGGTATGGGATAAAGAATTCATCTGTTTCTTTTTTCCTTCCGTACGATTTCGGATGTCTAGTATGAGGGCTAAGAGAAGCCATTGGTTTGGAATAAATAGAAATGTTCCCATCCCTATTTACGAGGTGTCGTATACTAGGATGTCTATGATAGATTATAGACGGCGTCGAACGGTGAAATTCCACAAAGAGTGTGAGGTCCTAGAAAAGAGTAGTGATTGGTTTTGGTCAGCAGCTGGGTCCCATACATGAGAAGTATGGACGGGAAAGTACGCCCGGTTGACAACAAGGATGTTGGTCTCGTGTCACTACCTATTCCAGGAAGGAATTGCAAACGTGGCATTCTAAACAACCTGTGAAGGCCGGCGGACATAGTTTTTTAGAATAAAATGCATTAGCATACGACTTCATGGTTAACGGCTACATAAAACACCTAAGTTAAAACTGTTGAGTACGGTGTACTCATCCCACATCTTAAACTCTTGCTAGACTTGGATATCAGTAAAGCGGTGGCTACTGGAGAACCATCCTAGAGAGGGGATATCTACTACGAAGAACCAGCTCTGTCCGGAGGCACTGTAGGGTGGACTATGGCATAGTATACGGATAAGAAGGACTAGAAGGAGAAGAAGAGCAGTGAAGACTTATTTAGAAACAATTAGTCGAGCATCATCAAACACTATAAGATAGGCTGATGAGCTATCATGGTATTTAGTTTAGTCGTACCATTAGTTCGTAAGTTACTTAATTTAGATTTGAGCCTTATGAGAATCCTCGTTGGACCGAGGAGGATCTTGAAGTTTTTTTACACTTCTAGCTTGTAATATTAAGTGTGTAATATTGGATCCGCAATGTTTTTGTTATACTAATCTGAGGGGTGCAATAATTATGAAATGGTACATTTATAAGTGTTATATCAACAACTTGTACACTACAAAATGTAGTGGTGTGACAGCACTTTGTACTGAACCGCATTCATGTACCCAGACAAAAATAACTTAAAGATATAAAATTATCTCTATAAAATTAATATCATTAGAAAGTGTTTTTTCACACCAATCCGGTGATATCAATTACGTACAATATAAATATAAAATTATTTAAGTTTTTTTTGGAACTGCTGATGTGCCACAGCTTCGAGCAGCACGGAACTAACCGGTTGGCAGCAGGCAGTACTCATCGGCCATCCTCCAATACTCGCCGAATAAATGGCCTCTCCACTAAATCCATCACATGCGCAAACTAGACAGCGAGACAGACAAGACAACCGCACACATCCATGGATACATCAGATCGCATCCGCTGGAGATGCAGGAGAGGAGGTAGGCGCACGGGTGGTTCGCGATAATTCTCTACCAGAGTTGGTGACGAGTCCAATGAGAACTCATTAACCGACCGGCTTAATTAGCCAACGCCGGCCGCGATCGGACCAGTGCCTAGTAGGTGCAGGTAGCTAGCTACGGAACTGATGGATCGTGTGATGTGAGTTAGGGCTCGATCCAGGACGTGTGGCCGGCAAGTACATCTGTACATGCATTGAGATCATATGGACACATCGAAGCCATGGATGTGCAGCGCGCTACCAAACCTTGTGGTGGTTGACGGTAGCTAGCCCTCCCTCCATTAATGGGAGCTCACCGGAAAACAGTATCTGATGAGACGATCGCTGTCCGCTCACCGACCTGCGCAGCTATCCTATCATGGTCGATCCGTTGTGACACGCCGGGAGAATTGCGATGTCCGGAGAATCGTCGGGCTGTGGCCTGTGGGCGTGAGGTGTCCCGCTGACCAAATCATGGCAGGCAACCATGATAATGTTGTGTAATGCTGTGCAGCATAAGTGCATAACCGATCGATCATGGATGAGTGCAGTGGGTAAATTCCTCGATCGCTTCATGACAATTATTCCTAGTTGAAACATAGAGTGGTTGCTTGTGTTAGTGGTGCTGCTTGTTCGATTCTTTGGCTGCAAGTCTCTCGTTAACTAATCTAGTACTGCTCTTGCTACTAGTTACGATGATATCCTTGGCAAGTGCTTCAGAGACCTGAAGAATCGAATGGAATGATGTGCCACTACATCGGGAATGTTTGTTGCAATGAGTGGCCGGTTGTTACGATAGAGCGATCAGATGCACATTGTTTTTAGTTTTGCTTCCTCTCGTTGAGCAACCATGTTGGCATGGCATGCATGTTGGTCTTCTCCACTCTGTACTTCCCTAGTTTTCTAATCATTGGACAAAGAAAACTTCGCGCTTACCTGACGGCTCCTTCCACTTTCTCACTACATACTTTTAGGGCGGACAAAGAAAGCTACTCCACCAGTTGAGTTTTTAGTACCCCTCCATCTCAGAATAGGTTTTAGTTTTGTTTAGATACAGATGTATCTAGAATTCTAGATACATATTAGTTATAGATACATTCTGTGTCTAGAAAAAGTTAAGGCGCCTATTTTAGATGGAGGGAGTATGTTGAGTACTTCTATTTCTGAACTCTTAGTTTTGGAGCAAGAGCTCTGGCATAGGAATGCAGCATTTTGTCCATTCGAAATATTACCATCGGAGCATAATATCAGCTGATCAAGATATTCCCGTCCGTTTGATCCCTATATGAGCATATATTACCTTCAATATTTCTGGAAAATCGACTTGTAGACCATCTCTAAGGATGTTTCATTCAAAATTCTAGCATATTTCAAAATTTCGTAACCAAAGTTCTCAAAAAGACTTGAAAATTTTAGTGCATGGTTACAATATATTTCTATCACGCTAATTTTTTAATGGGAAATTGAACTCACAACTAGCTTCTGAAACGTAATGGCAAATATGTTGTCAAAATAGTTTACTTAGACCAGGCTTTGAATTGGGCCCATTTATACTACCAAACAAAATTTGTTAATTTTGGTTCTTGAGCGGCGAGTTAAAATCGTAATAGAAAACCCTAAATGACAGTCAGACGTAGCTACAATCGATCCTGTTACGTGTGTTACTTACTCTCCCAACCTTCTTCTCGCATGTCTCCACACAAAGCGCCATGTTTGGTTTTACCGATGCGCATGACTAGGCCGCACTATCTCCCACCACTACAATCCTTCCTCCTCATCAAGATCCACTCCTCTTATCTCTCTGTTCTCAGTCACCACCCCCATGGTCTCCGTCACCGGCGCCCAACTCTCACAACAGCACGGTCTCACCACTGTTGCAGATCCCGCGGGCTCCCGATGTCTCTTCATCCATATGTCCTCCCGCTGACACGCTGGTATAGAACGACGAGGACTCCACGTCTTTGGAGCAAATCTGGGCCTTCACAACCATCAACATCCTCGGTCGGCTCCATCGCATCCGAATAAGCTTGATGCATCTTGTCCAACTACATCAGAACCGGCTGTTATCACCAGAATTTGACCGAGTCAGAGGTGGGCCGCGATCAAGATGGACTTGAAGAATGTACATGGAAGAAATACGTGAATCGGCCTGTTATGCAAAGTTTGGGCTAGTTTGCCCGTGTATCTGTAATATAGTAGGATACGTGTCGGTTAGTTAGAGTTTGTCTCGTGCACGGTGGGGATTATTCCCACGTTAGAAAGTCTACGGACTATAAATATGTATCTAGGGTTTATGGAATAAACAACAATCACGTTCACCAACAAATCAATCTAGGCGCATCGCCAACTCCCTTGTCTCGAGGGTTTCTTCCGGGTAAGCATCATGCTGCCTGCGATCTAGGCAGTACAAGTTTATTCGTCGTTCATGCGTTGCTCGTACTGAAGCCTTTTTGATGGCGAGCAACGTAGTTATCTTAGATGTGTTAGGGTTAGCATTGTTCTTCGTATCATATGCTGTCGTAGTGCAACCCTTAGACATCTAGCCGCCCTTACACCTATTTTAGGTGTAGGGGCGGCACCCCGCTTGATCATTATTTAGTAGATCCAATCCGTTATGGTTGCTCCTTGTTCTTCAAGGATTAGTTTAATATCTGCATAGTTAGGCCTTACAAAGGGTTGGAGGATCCAGCGGCGTGTAGGGTGTAGTTTGCTAGCCCTAAACAGGATGTTCCGGGGATCAACTTCGTGTTGGTTTTTAGGCCTTGTCTAGGATCGGCTTACGATCACCGTGCGCGGCCGCGAGGCCCAATCGTGAGTAGGACGTTCCGATTATGCGGTGAAAACCCTAAATCGCCATAGATCGTTTTAGCTTTATCTTGATTAAGCAGGACCACCATATATTCGTACACCTCGTGCGAATCATGGGTGGATCGGCTCTTTGAGCCGATTCACAGGACAACTCCGAGAGCCGATCGAGGCTCGTATTTAATGTTTACGTGTATGCCATGCAGGAAACTAAGCGAGGCATCTTCATCACCTTCCCGACCGTGTATAGGTCGGGTGGCACGCCCTGCACCAGCGATCGGACGTGCGTGCCGGAGTTCCGTGCGGGCCGTCGCTCGGAGGGACCAGGGGCCAGCCCGCAGCCCTAAGTTGCTCCCGGCTCTCTCGTGTTGCCCGTCGCTGCTCGCCGGTGGGTTTCTGACCGCAACACATTCTGGCACGCCCGGTGGGACAATCTTCGACATCAACCACATCGCCATCTACATCTGAGATGGCGGACGGCACTCCAGTCACGTACGAGGATCTGACCGAGAAGCTCAAGAAGAAGTACGACGAGGTCGAAGCGATCCTCGAAGCCGATCTCATCGGCTCTTTTCGCAGAACCCGCTCACATGGTATTCACTGAACGGCTTGGGCCTCTCCCATCTAAGAACAAGCAAGCTGACTCCTCTCGGGGAGAAGACCTCGAGGGGCTAAAAGATGATTGTGAAAGAGAAGAGGACAGATGCCACCGGCCAAGGTGGTGCCCTGATAGACTCAGCCGTTCCCAAAGGCGTAGGGTTCAGCGACGGCGTGGCTTAGAGGAAGCCGAAAGGTAGTATCTGCACGCGCTAAGGAAGGTGCGGCCTGATCTGGCCGCAAAAGTCCGACGAACCCTGGACGAAGAGGGTCGACCACAAAGGAGAGTATGGCGCCCCAAACGAAGGAAAGCCGGTGATGAGACATCGGCTGGCACAACGAGATGTAAGCCTCTTTTGAGCAATACAATCAAGATAGGGGCCAATTCCAGCAATCGCCCCGTAGTATCCTTTCCATACGCTTCGCCTGCGTCCAGCGTCGATCTAACAGGTGACGGAAGGCTGGGGTATGGGTTTACATCGGCTTGCGAGCTCAAGGAAATCGGCATTAGTCCGGACTGCAGAGCCAATGTTCAGGTATAGCCCTATCGATAACCGCAGAGCCGATATCTGCAGTAACCTGACAGATTCGGCTCGGGGGGGCACATAATCAGGTAGACAGACGCATGGGCAATAAAAGCCGATGGAAAATCGGCCAGTAAAAAAAAATATAGCAAGTACAGCTGAAACAGAGTCATCGACTTCAGAAGATCAAGTTCAGTGAAACATTTGTCTCTGAAGGCCCTACTGGAGAAACGCGCCGAGGGCGTGAAGGGCGTCAGCACGGATGCGATCCACCTCGGCGATCTCAGCCTCGTCGTCCTCGTCTTTACCCGTCACCGACCGATCGCTCAGTAGTACGAATTTCAGCCAGATCGGTCTTCAGATCGGCAGTGAGGCCCTTTGCTTCCTCTTGAGAACGGGCAATAAGGGCTTCCTTGTCTTGGATAAGCTGCTTGGTCACCCTGACCCTCTCTTCAAGGCTCTCCAGTTCCTTGCGCAGGGTCTCGAGTTCGGCGCTATTGGCAGAAGTGTCCGTTTTGGCGTCCAAAGCAGCCTTCTTCTCGTTGAGCCGTTGACACTTGTCTGCAATATCGGCTCTCAATGGAAGCTGGGTGTGGCGAAGAGTAATCCTTTGTCGAGCCGATTGCACCCTTGACTTGAAGACCGACAGAGTAACAACTGGCCAGAGCTTCACTTGCAGTGTCATAGGGAGATGGGGCTGGATGTCTTCGAGGATGCCTTTGACTTCCTCGGAATTTTCAATCAGGGTCTCAATTGAGGAAGAGAGCAAATCCTTGAGACGCTGGAGTGGACCATGGATCGTGCTAGGACTGGGCTCTCCACTTGCCTTGGAAGTAGTTGGTTCGATGGATTCTGGATCGAACGTCAGCAAGCTCGAGAGATCACAACCCTGACAAGGCAAACAAAGTGAGTTTAGCATACAACGAAGAAAGTGATAAAGCCAAGGAAAGGGGGTCTACCTCTCCCAAGGCAGGAGGAGCAGCCGATGTAGTGATAATCGGCTTTTCTGTGGACTTGGCTAGGTCAGCCACTTGGCCAGCCGCGATCGTCGAGGTGGCTAGGTCTAGCGTGGCGGACGGCATCAGTACCTCCTCGACGTCTTCGCTGGAGGTTTCCTCGGTCTGCAGGAGGAAGTGGTTAGCCGATCCAAATGGCAATGGGTTAGCATGAAGTGTAACCGGGGAGATAATTACATTTGAGACCTCCTGGCTTGATGGAGAAGCTCGTGGGTTGTTACGAGCCCTTTTAACGCATCGACGCTTCACGCGTGACCCCGACTTGGTCGGGGCTTGGGGAGCAGGAGGCTCGGGAATCGACCTCTTCTTAGAAGCCGGCGCTGGCGAAGCCGTCTGGCTCTGGGTGGTGGACCTCTCGGAATTGCCCGAGCTCGAATCCCTCTGGCTGGATTCTACGGCCCCGCTGGAGGTTTCTTCGGTGGAAGTCTGTAGAAAAGAATACGAGCGTGTTGCAAAAGACCGGGAAAGCGGATAAATGTGGACAGGGCACGAATCAACTTACGTGCAAGCTTTTTGGGCAGGAGCTTTGCGCTTCGGGGTCTTCTCGGCAGCCACCTTCCTCACCGCCGTCCTCGCCCGAGTCGAGGCTCGGGGGCAAGCGGCCCCGAAGATGCTTTACTCTCGGAGCCGATTTCGGTGAAATCGGCCGACTCGCATTATGACTTTCTTCGTGGGTGGCGAGCTCCGGCGTAAGAGAACCACTGGGGCCGGAGGAAGGAATACGAAGGGGGAGCCATCGGCTTGCGTGGGAGCTGGGCCATCTTGTTGCTACCAGGAGATGGAGTCAGGTCACAGACAATCACCATAAGCCATTACAAGAAGTGTTTAAGTAATGGTACCTGGTCTGCAGGGACGTCATACTCGGCATCAAGTTGTCTCAGCAACGGTCCTAGAGCCCTTCTGAAGACATGGGTCTTCCACATGGACCACCAAGTCTCGAAACCATCGGTAGTGAATGAGAAACGGAGGTCGTGGGGAATTGGAATGGCCAAAGCATCAAAGAAGGTATAACACCTTTGGCCAGTAAGGATGTCGTGCGGTTCAGCTACGCTTGCCGTCGGGTGGTGTAAGAAGAAGTGTGGAGGCACCTGCCCAAGACCAAGCTGTCGGGCTACCACTACCGGTTGGTAACACTCATAACCAGGCTTGATGATCCGGTTCGAGGTACTCATGCCAACGGGGAGAAAGCAAGGACGAATCATGATAGAATACAGATGCTGGGTGCTAGCGTCATCGGCAAAGTTATCCAATTGAAAGGAGACTGGGTTTTCAAAGTTCTCCGATTCAGTATAAGGAAAGAACAGGGGGTTGTCCAAACCTTGGAAGAAAATCTTGAACCACCCCGCTCTGCTTCCTTAGGGATCAGCCTGCTGCCTGGGAGACCATACAAAGCTTGGCCGTAGCTGGTGCATCGGATATCCTTTCCATTAGCATCTGGAAAGGTGCAGGTGGTCAAAGGTGGGAAGTCTGGGATCTGGTTCTGAAAGTATAGCTGCGCCCATAACTGAATAAACCACCAGGGGCCGCCAGTTTTAACTGTCTTTTGAGAGAACAGTTTGACAGACATCAGTTGAAGAGATCGATAGACCTCTCCAAGAAACAGTTTGCCTAGGCCAAGTTGGGTGCCTTTGGCAAGTTCATAGGCCAGGGAAAGGTAATTCTTGGTAGGGGCAAGTGATGGGCCACAGAATACGAAGTGCTCCAACCAGAAGTTCAGGAAGGCTGTGTGTTCTCTCTCTGTCACAGGGCCCTTGGTTTTCATATAACGATTGAGGTAGGCACCCCAGCTGGTACACTCTTTTTTAGAAGAAAGGGTGAAAGGGACTTTCGGCAGTTTGAATGCAGAAGGGCTTGGGGATGCAATGTCTAGGCCTGTGATCATGGCCACATCCAGCAGAGTTGGTGTCATAGGGCCATGGCCAAACATGAAGCAGTTCGGTGCGTCGGACCGTAAGTAGCCGATGGTTTTCGGAATATTTTCATTCTTCTCAAGGGGAGACAATGATAATGACAAAGCATCGGCTATCCCTATGGCTTCCTGAGTGGCATAATGGGTTTTGGATACTCTATTGTACCATGCCACCCAACCCTCGAGAGGATTAGGCCGGGCTCGCAGGCGGTCGGCCCGGGAAGTCGGATCTAAGTTCGATTCACGAAGGGGATTCTGTTAGCTTCGCATGAAATTAAGAGGGCGGGACTCTCGGAAGAACGAGGACCGAGGCACATAGAATTTGCGAGAGAAGGATGTGGCAGTAGGATGTCTGAAACCTAAATTAATAATGGAACAAAACATTAATTCAGGTGTTTGCTATTAATCCTAATGTCGAATGGCCAGAGGAGGTTAAGGATTACCTTCAGATCGGAGACCATGGCGTTGGTATTGGATGATTCCGCCATTGGATGCGCTGTAGAGTTGGGGGCGGCGTGGTCGAGATCTGGGATGCAGGTGGCCGTGAGTTGGAACTACTCAGGCGGCGATTTGGGGATCTGAGTTTGCTTTCTCAGACGGAGGTCGCAGGTTACCGTTTGGAGGGGCGGCTAGGTCGACCTTACTCGTGTTTTTATGGTAGAGACCGATGCGATGCCATCGGCTCTTTTGGGAGATCGTTTGACTTTGACTATCGGCAAAAAGTTGACTGGAAATATTTCTTCATTAATAAAAGGAGGGTTTTTTACAATGAAGAGCCGATTGCTCAAGAAAAGGGGAACAAAAGAAGAGCCGATTGTTCGCGTACTACTGATCCTATTTTACTAATCCTCGCTGCCCTCGTCGTCGGCGTCGTAGCTGCCGCCGGCGCTGCTTCGGGAGAACTCCTCGTCATCGCTGCCCCAGCCTTCGGCCGGAGCTTCTTCCTCTTCGTCATCATCGTCGTCTTCACTGTCCGCCCAAGCACGGAAGCGCTTCGCCGGCGGGTACCCAGCGGAGGAGGAGGAGTCGTCTTCCTCCTCTTCTTCCTCTTCCTCCTCGTCTTCCTCTTCCTCCTCCTTATCGGAGGAAGTGGGATTCCTCCATGAGTAGAGGTCATCCTCGCTCTCGCTCTCCAGTTCCCCTTCAATGAGAAACTGGAGGTCGCCCTCCCCATCAGTCAGGGGCATGTCGCCATCTGACATGAAGTCGAAGTCCCACTCGGGCTCTGACATCGGCTCACTCGAGGAAGAAGATTGGAAAGAGAGGCCGGAGGAGATGGAGGAAGAAGAAGACATTGCTACAAGGAAAGAGGGCTTTTCGGTGCCGATAGCTAGAACAGAGGAGGGGGATAAAAAAGCGAATCAGTCGGCACAGTTAAATAAGGGGGAGCCTAATGGAGATTTAATGCCATTGCAGTTTCCAAGGAAGTGGTGCTAAAGCTATCAAATTTTGCAGAGAAGTTGAGAAGACAAGGCATCATGATGAAGGATACTGCGACGGTTCTGCTCTGCCACGACATGACCCGACGAAGAAAAACAGAGTGATTTTGGAATTATCAATTCCAAAACCAGGGGGGCATGTGTTATCACCAGAATTTGACCGAGTCAGAGGTGGGCCGCGATCAAGATGGACTTGAAGAATGTACATGGAAGAAATACGTGAATCGGCCTGTTATGCAAAGTTTGGGCTAGTTTGCCCGTGTATCTGTAATATAGTAGGATACGTGTCGGTTAGTTAGAGTTTGTCTCGTGCACGGTGGGGATTATTCCCACGTTAGAAAGTCTACGGACTATAAATATGTATCTAGGGTTTATGGAATAAACAACAATCACGTTCACCAACAAATCAATCTAGGCACATCGCCAACTCCCTTGTCTCGAGGGTTTCTTCCGGGTAAGCATCATGCTGCCTAGATCGCATCTTGCGATCTAGGCAGTACAAGTTTATTCGTCGTTCATGCGTTGCTCAGTACCGAAGCCTTTTTGATGGCGAGCAACGTAGTTATCTTAGATGTGTTAGGGTTAGCATTGTTCTTCGTATCATATGTCTGTCGTAGTGCAACCCTTAGACATCTAGCCGCCCTTACACCTATTTTAGGTGTAGGGGCGGCACCCCGCTTGATCATTATTTAGTAGATCCGATCCGTTATGGTTGCTCCTTGTTCTTCAAGGATTAGTTTAATATCTCGCATAGTTAGGCCTTACAAAGGGTTGGAGGATCCAGCGGCGTGTAGGGTGTAGTTTGCTAGCCCTAGACAGGATGTTCCGGGATCAACTTCGTGTTGGTTTTTAGGCCTTGTCTAGGATCGGCTTACGATCACCGTGCGCGGCCGCGAGGCCCAATCGTGAGTAGGACGTTCCGATTATGCGGTGAAAACCCTAAATCGTCATAGATCGTTTTAGCTTTATCTTGATTAAGCAGGACCACCATATATTCGTACACCTCGTGCGAATCATGGGTGGATCGGCTCTTTGAGCCGATTCACGAGACAACCTCGAGAGCCGATCGAGGCTCGTATTTAATGTTTACGTGTATGCCATGCAGGAAACTAAGCGAGGCATCTTCATCACCTTCCCGACCGGGTATAGGTCGGGTGGCACGTCCTGCACCGAAGCATCGGACGTGCGTGCCGGAGTTCTGTGCGGGCCGTCGCTCGGAGGGACCAGGGCCAGCCGCAGCCCTAAGTTGCTCCCGGCTCTCCTGTGTTGCCCGTCGCTGCTCGCCGGTGGGTTTCTGACCGCAACACCGGCGCCAACATACATGGGCTGCTCCATCGCCTCATCCGGCAACCGGCAAAATCGACCATGGCGGTGCCTCCATGGTCATTGGGGAAGGCCTCATTTTGGAGGATTTTGATCGATGCTGCACATGTTGTTTCGTTTTACTACATTTGCGCATAGTTTTTGATGTGTAAGCAGGGCAAAGTACTACGATGATTTTTCTGTGTATGCTACATGCATGTTCCTGTAAAGTTGGATAAGATAGGCAAAAAATGTTGGATGTATTGCAGAGGAATGTTGCAAAGTGATATCGCATAACTGAAAACGATACATACATTAAAAAATGTTACATTTGAGATTTTTTTGTAGAATAATTGGCTGATTCTCAAAGAAATGTTGCAAAACAGTGTCACATTTTAGAAAATGCTACACACATATAAAAAAATTGCTAATTTCGGGATTTTTTTTTCTACACTGACATTTTTGCGGCATAACATCAAGCAATATTTTTTTTGTTCCATTTTTTAGCGACTTAGAGAAAATGTTGCAGACCGATGCTAGATAGTCTGAAAAAATTGCTACATGCAAAATATTTTTGCTACATTGATCGGACTCGCAGCGAGATTCACCAGTTAAGTGCATCTGACGGCTCTATGAGCCGGTTGATTCACCCTGTGACTGCCATCGAGCAGATGTAGTTGTCGCACTCTCGAGCGTGCGTGATTCAACTACGCGCGCAGCTCTCCAACACCAAGACAGGTGAGCTTCTCGCGAGTCGCGACGGCCTACTTCAGCCGACGAGATGGCGGCCGCCGGCAAGCAGATGGAAGATGATGACCTGACCTCTCAGATCTTGGCGGGGCTGGACGCGGATTACCAATCCGTTTTTGTCGGCCATCTCAGCATCAGGACGCGCCGGCACGCCTCTCACCTTAGCGACCTCTTCGCCGAGCTTTTGGTCGCGGAGGGCAGGCTTGAGGCCGGCGCAGAACCCGGGCGCCCAGCTCGGTAGCTAGGGTGCAGCCGTGTCGTCGATCTCATATGTACTGGCCTTCGTCCAACGGCCTGAAATATCTGCAGGCCGCGCTGTCGGCCTGGCGGCAGCTGCACACCTCCCCGCCGCGGAAGCCGAGGTGGTGGCAGAGGCAGACCGGCTGCTGCGAGTGCGAAGTGGGCGTGTCGGCCGCCGGCGGGCCGACGGAGAGGTCGAGGTTGAGGTCGGGGCACCGCGGCTCGCCCATGCTCGTGGCGCCGCTGCTGCCGCCGTCCGAGGGCGAGGACTCGACCGGCGCCGGCGAAGATGGCGTTTTCTTCGTCGTCAGGGCGAACATCGTGGCGGGCGCCCTAGTCGGCACTGCTATGTTCTGCGGCGGCGCCGGGCGGTACGACGGTGCGTTGGCGCCGTCGGCCGTGATAGGGCGGTGCGTGTGCGGGTCCATGCCGCGGGAGAGTAGCTTGCGCTTGATGTGCGTGTTCCAGTAGTTCTTGATCTCGTTGTCCGTCCTGCCCGGCAGCTGCCCGGCGATCAGAGACCACCTGAACGAAACATTACCGTCGTCAGCAAAGAATGCAATAGCAACAGACCGGCGATCGGCAGTGAGTGTGTTGGAGGACGATGAACAGGGGCTTACTTGTTGCCGAGGAGGGCGTGGAGGCGGATGATGAGCTCGTCCTCGTCGCCGGTGAAGTTGCCGCGCTTGAGGTCGGGGCGGAGGTAGTTCATCCAGCGGAGGCGGCAGCTCTTGCCGCAGCGGAGCAGGCCCGCCGACTTGGGCAACGAGCGCCAGCAGCCCTCGCCGTTGGCCCGGATGTAGGCGATGAGGCGCTGGTCCTCCTCCTTGGTCCAGGCGCCCTTGTTGGTGTGCTCCTTCTCGCAGCACGGTGACCTCCCCATGCCGTTCAGACCGGAGCTAATCAAACTTCCTCTCTCGCAGCAGGGCGGCGGGCGGGCATGCAAGAGCAGAGCAGAGGCAGCTAGGTCGCTCCTGTCGCTGAGGCGGGCAGAGTGGATGCGGAGCTGTATATATGGCGCCTGCGCGCGTGCTGGGTGAGCGTGCTGTACGAGTTGGTTGTGGCCTTCTTCTTCTCCGATCGCCATTGACTCGGCGGCATGTAGTGAGTTTGACGTGGTGGGGTGGGTTGGGTGGTGGTTGCGGGCGGGGGAGGCGGTGCGGTTGCGCGGTGGAGCCTCCGTGTTTTTGATCCCTTGTTGGTACTACTCGGTTTGGTAGCTAGAATTTGTTGAGGATTTTAAATCCATGGCAGACGTCGCTGCTAGGTGCGGGTACGGTTGGATGCTCGTGTTTATGAGTAGAAAGTTGGTACGTACCCGTGTTGGATGGATGACAGAAAGACGGAACACATTGACTGACAGGCATTATACTGGAGTACTACAATATACCAAAACAACATAAATGCAAGGAAAACTTGTCAACTCGATCAAGCTCTACTGTGATCAGATTTTATCATATGATCAACTGATTTTTGGTATACTATCCGGTAAAGTTAGTAAAGAGCATGACCACTGGCGCCCTTGCAACTATGTCCGGAAACAATGCTGACACGTGCGTTTTGGAGAACCGATAGAAGCGCTCTTTGGGGACGGGTGACTATTGGTAAAATAGTCGGTCCCAAGCATCACAACATCCTGCATCCATTGTTGCGTGTTCTTCTTCTTCTTCCCCAGCCTAGAACATCCCTGCCGAGGTGAAGCACTAATCTTTGGTCATAAATGAAAATGACAAAATATGATCATCAACTTCTCGTCTTCACTGGTGGCAGCATCGACTTCATATTGCATCAGTTGATGCATCAAACATCTCATCATCTCTACCCATAGTCTAGTTCGAAGCAAGTAAATAAACGAACGCTCCACTAAAAAATGGAGAAAATTTTCCTAACATTGGCTTCATCTTTACTTGGACATTCGGCCAAACAATTCGTGGGAAGGGTGGCCGTGAGGTGCTTTTAAACGTCGAAAAGCCACATCGTTGAGCTGCACATGTCGGTCGAGGTGAGGGGTCATCGCAAACTACAAACAACGGCGGGCGGCGGCAGCAGATGACTCATCCGGAGATGGGGTGGCTTCCTACTATGGCGGGGTGGGTGAGGAGAATTGGCGGTGGCTATGTAGTGTTTCCGATCATCTATGATTGCCGGACTAGACGATGTCGAAGCGAGGATGGGGTGATGGCGTATTGGCGGCAGAGCCAAGGGAGAGAGAGAAGAGGGTGTGGGAAAACGCCTTCAGTCATTGGCGAGTGGAGCCCGTCTGTCTATTCCATACGCTGTCATGCTTGCTGCAGCCCACGAGCCAGCCCTTATATATGGATCGAAGCTTGTGCAGGCTAGCTGGACAAAATTTTGGAAGCGGCCCAATGCCGGCATCAATTTGGGGCGGACGGTGGGAGGGTGGCACCTATACCCCCTCCCGTGAGCAGTGCACGCACGCAGGGCTCCCCGTTGCCCGTTCGTGTTGGGGCAGCCTAGCCACCCAAGGAAAGGTTCTTTTGTGATTTTTTCTATTCCTTTTTCTGAAAAAATAAGATTTAAAACCTTTTAGATTATAAAAACTGTCCAAAGTTCAAAAGGTTCAAATTTAAAAATTATTTAAATTCAAAATTTGTTCAAATGTTAAATTTGTTCAAAATTTGAAACATTTTCAAATTTAAAATTTTCCAAATTTAAAATTGCTCCAAATTAAAATTTGCTTGAATTGAAAATTTATCAAATTTTAAAAAATATGTTAAAAAACCGAAAAAACAAAACAAAAGACAAAAAAACGTAAAATCAAAAAAAGGAAAAATGAAAACCAGTAGAAAACAGACCAAACCGGGAAAAGAACCGCAGAAAAAACAAAATAAGAACCAGATGGGCCGCGGCCCGCTCGCTCTCACGGACGTTAATCCGGAGCCTGTTTTCAAGTGGGCGCCTCGAAAGACCGTTAGGGAAGGCATTCGGTACCCTGTGGCCAGGGCGGATTCTCTACCCTGCAAGAACCAAGGCAGAGGTACAGTACCCTGACCTGACAATCTTGATCCTTGGATCGAAAATGAAAGGCAGAGATTGAGACAAACACTGTAGCAACGAAGCACTGCAGAGACGACACTGTAGCGACGACTCTGTTCATTGGTCCCTGTAGCGACTGATCTGAATCGTCAGATTCGAATCCAACGGCCGAAAGATGATGGCAGGGCAGAGGTATTGTAGCTCTCTACCCTGCAAGAAGCAAGTCAGAGAATCCAGGGCGCCCTGTGGCGATGCTCCAGTTCAGCTGATCTCCAAAGCTACCTTGACGAGCCATAGCTCCTCGAATTACGCGAAGCTTCGGAGGCGGAACGACCAACCTTTACGCGCGGCAGTTGCACAAACATCCTACTACCGCGCGCATCACCATCTTCTAGAAGGGCTCAATAATTTAGGACTTTGGGGGTAGGTAACGTGTACTAACCGGTTACAAGTTTAGGTCGAGTTTGGTGGAGTGGCCTAGCTCACCTCAGCTCGGATCCGATAAAGAATCATCAGCTAGTGAATAAAGCCGTGCTGTGCTGCCGCCCGGGTCAAAACTAACGTGCCAAGCTACCCTTTTTCGTCGTACGCTAAAGAAAAGAGCCTTTCTTTGGTTTGCCCCTTCACGTCCGGCACCGCTTAATTTGGTCGTGATGTTGGGTCGGGTCGACGGCTCCCCGTCCACGCCATGCATGATACTGGAGAGATGGAGGATGGAGCATGCTGACCAGTTCTGAGAAGAAAAAAAGAAGTGATTATTTGGGAGCTTCCGTGAACTCGTCCTCCAAGCTTACTTCCGAGTGTAGTACTCAGTCAACGGCACGGAGTGTATTTTCATTCTGCAGGAATCTGTCGTGTCCAAGGTTAGTCCTCGTTGCCCGTGGACCGCGCATGCCAAACCTCGCCCGTGTAAAGCGATCTAGCAGTAGTCAAGTTGGAGGGAGGGGAGCTGCCGAGCTGAACATGACACCTCGTGACTCGTGTTTTCTCTAGCAAGCTAGTACGTACTGTAGATAACTGGATACCATGGGCGACCTAGGCGAGACATGGACGGGGTTTTTAAAAACAAAAACCACCAAAATATTCATAATCCTCAACAAGAGTACAAGAAAATCCAAAAGTCATAAAAAGGTCTTTGGACCAATTAGCGACAACTAAGCACTTGAATGACCCAAAGGCGCCCTTTGTCCTCACCCCTCTCGCCTTGGCGTCGTGCAAAGCTTATGGCAGTAGAGTGTGTTGTAGTACACGGGCGGGAATTCGTTGTGCTAACCTCTCAAAGGACCAGCGCACGAGAGCAGCAGACGAAAAGAAACGTAGATCAAAAGGAACACAACGAGTCCGGTGAGATTCGCCGGACACAAACCTCCGCACGCCCTCCAACTGTTGTGAAGTGTATATGTGGATTGCCTAGCCCTTTCCATCAGTTCGGAATTTTGGTTCAAGTGGCTAGTGCGTACGGCTTAACATTGTATCGAGCCCGCGTGTCTCGAGTTCAAATCCTAGTTTTCGCAATTAAGCCTAAAAATTGTTGTTGCCCTCTCTTTAGCCACCGCTGTTTCGGTGTGCTCTTCTTCTTTCACGTGTTGACTTTCTCTTCTCCCGTCACACGCGAGTGCGGGTGTTGTGAAGTGTATATGTGGATTGCCTAGCCCTTTCCATCAGTTCGGACTTTTGGTTGAAGTGGCTACTGCATGAAGCTTAACATGACGCATCACCGAAACAGAGGCTGGAAGGGAAGGGCTTTATTCCTTCTTCAGGAAGTCGACACCGTCACGCCTTACTAAATAAGACACGAACCCAAAACAAACTGAGAAAACAAGAAAAAATAGGACCCTTTTACAAACAAGTGCAGTGATCCACCGCGCTTTCACGGCTCCGAAGCAGATCGGTGGCAACACCCACGGGAGAGGAAAACCCTTAGTCGCATCTCGTCTTTATTCGTGGCTTTTTTCTTCTCCGCCGTTCCTTCATCAACCGATGATTGGTTGAAACTCATCCAAACTTAGTTCCGAGTGTACTCAGTCAGCGACACGGAGTGTACCGATGCGCTCGAGCATGGAGGAATCGGTCGTGTCCAACCGTCCAAGTCGTTGTTGCCTGCGGATCGAGCATGCCAAAAGTGCTCGGGGTAAAGCGATCTTAGTCAAGTTGGAGGAAGGGGAGCTGAACACCGCGTTTTTTCTATCGCAAGCTATACACGCCGCTAGTAGATATCATGGGCGATCTTGGCGAGACATGGACGGGTCGGAAGCCGGTGCTTTCTTGGGAGGCCTTGGCGAATGGCGATTCGAGTGGATGGACTGAATCCGACAGCAACGAAATGGATCGGTGTAAAGGGAGTCAGCGGTACGTTGGGAGCACGAGCAGAGGGGAGAAAACGAAATCGGGAGCATGGTGGGCGAAAGCAATGGCGGGCGGGGCAGAGAGTCTTGCGGCTCCAAGTCGCTCCACGCGCGCGCGGTAGGGTGCAGATGCATATGCATGCACGCGCGAGAGGCCTCCCAAGTCGTTGCTTATCTGATCGATCGGCGGCAGCAATCAGAGGGCCAGGATGCTGCTCGTGTGTGTAGCTAACAAAGAAAGGAAGTGCAGAGTTTTCCATGCCATCGAGCTGCAACTTGGCATCTCGATCAGCTCATGGTGCAAGAGACTCATCGACGTGTGGAGAGAACTCCAACGCGATCAGCTTATCCTACGGAGTAGTTTTCTGTCACCCAATGACCCAAAGGCCTCCATCGAGAACTAACTGAACTACTGAAGCACGTGCGCGTAGTAGCAAGCGCAACAAAAACTCATTCCAGGCAGCCGAGTTCAGAGCAACTCTGGCATATACGCTAAAACAAGCTTAAAAAATACTGTAAAAGTTTGGAGGGTTTACAGCTTTGCCTCCATTTGACCCGCCGATAAGATCCTGTATCCACGAATCGGCCCATAAATAGTTTACAGTGCCTCGATAACTCACACTCACCCACGCTATATATAGCGGTCTATGCGGCAGAAACATGCTAAATTCTTATTTCCGCACCGCCGCATCCACTGCTTCGCTGCCACCCTAGGATTCCTTCGGTGAGCAATTCCCGCGCATCCACCGCTCCGCGATGTTTAGGCGCAGAGTATTCGGACAGGTGGGCGACCGGATATTGGAGCCAACAGCGCATCCCCGCGACGCGGCGGAAGCTCCCGCGGCAACCCCACTGAAGAGCACGCATGAAGAAGTGTGTTGTGAAGAAATGGACGAACCGCGGGCTCACACCGCCTCTCCGCGTGTACCCCCACAATGCGTAGGAGGGAACATATTCTTCCTCGTGTCGCCGTCATCGCTCCCCCATCCCCTCCGAAGATGATTGTGACACAATGGTGGAGGACAAAGAAGCACCAGCGCCTATGAAGAATGTCAACGAGGCGGACTACGTCGACAACGACAAAGCCGAGCGCGCGGCATTGGAGAAGCAGCGGCGCCACTCGGAGCGGAGAGGCTGCGACGACACGGCAGCGCAAGGAGGACGAGGAGCACCGGGACATCATCGCCTAGGTGCAGGTGTACGAAGCATTCCAGAAGGAGCTCGCCATTCACCGCGTGAAGAAGGAGGTCATTGACCTCGACTCAGAGTAGCTCACCGCCCCGGTGAGGTATCCCAAGGCCGAATTTTCGTAAATTAGTGTTGCGGTAGGTTTTAATTTGCGTCCGTGCTGATTTTGCGTTTGTATAAAGTATCTCATGAACTTGAATCGCGAAGAATGTAGGGACGAACTGGAATAGTTGGTGTTTAAAACCTCCCGGGAACAATGTTTTTCGAATTCTTCAGTTCCGAGTATGGTGGTCTGGTCTGCGCTTCGTCGGTTTCGGCATGTATATATTCGCGTTGTCGATATTTTAGAGTTCGGAATTTAGCGCCCGTGTTAGAGCAACTCTAATTCTAACACGGGCAGGTGCGACGTGACTTGGTCATGAACTACTGACGTGCCACAGCTTGGAGCAGCACCAAACTAATCGGTTGGCAGTAGGCAGTACTCATCGGCCATCCTCCAATACGCGCCGAATAAATGGCCTCTCTGAACTATCACACATGTGCAAACTGCATCACAGACAGCGAGCCAGACAAGACAGCCGCGAACACACATCCATGGATACATCAGATCGCGTCCGCTGCAAATGTAGGAGGAGAGGAGGTAGGCACACGGGTGGTTTGCGATCATTCTCTACCACCTGTTCAGTTGGTGCCGAGTCAAATGAGAACTCATTAACCGGCCGGCTTAATTAGCCAACGCGAACTGTCTTGGCCGCGATCGGACCAGTATCTAGTAGCTGCATCTAGAGCTAGCTACCCTCCTTGCCCGATGGGTTGGAGCAACGCAAATGCGAGACGTGGCGATGGTGAACCAACCAGGCAGACACTGATCGCCTGATCGGTCGATCGTGGGAGTTAAGGGCACGGTCCAGGACGTGCGTGCGGCAAGTACATCTGTAATCTGTACATGCAGCGTTGATCATCTGGCCAGATCGAATCGGAGGGATGTGCAGGGCTACCAAACCTGCGGTGGTTCACGGTTGCTAGCTAACTAGCCCGACCTCGATTAATGCATGGGCGCTTACCACAAAACAGTATCCCATCAGTCCATCGCTTACCGACCTGCCTCGCCGGGTAGCTGCGTAGCTATCCCGTCATCATAAACTCGATCGATCCGTTATGACACGGGCGCCATCCGCTCCGAATAGAGCCCTCACATCTTGATCTTGCTCGTTTGTTTCGCGAAGCCCCGAGGGAGAATCATCTCTCTGGGCGTGAGGTGTCCCGCTGACCAAATCATGGCACGCAGAGCAGGATAATGTTGTCTATTGCTGTGCAGCATAACCGATTGATCATGGATGGATGAGTGCAGTGGGTTAGCTCCTCGGTTATACACGCTTCCTGACAATTATTCTCCCTGTTTCGAAAATACTAGAGCTGTTTGCTAGTGCTGGTGGTGGTGCTTGTTCCATTCTTTAGCTGCAAGTCTGTCGTTAATTAATCTACTAGTACAACTCCTCAATACGTATGATGATGTCCTTGGTAAGTGCTTCAGGAACCTGAAGAATCAAAAGCGAATGATACGCCTCTCCATCCGGAATGTTTGTTCCAATGAGTGCCCGGTTGTTGCAACAGAATATGTTTAGTTTGCTTGTTCTGGTTGAGCAACCCTGATCAATTCCTCCAATTTGTAGTTCCTAATCATATATTGGACAAAGAAAACGGCGCTTACCTGACGGTTCCATCCACGGTCTCCGTAGGTGGTACTCATGAGATGGATAAACAAAATAACGGCTTCCTCCTTAGGGCATGTACCCGTCGTGGTTATCAGCATATAACCTTCTCCTCTCGAAACTGTAGTGACGATGCCGGTGAAATTAGAAAACTATGTCAGCTGAGTTTTGTAGTATACGCATGTTGAGTACTGTAGTACTTCCTCCGTCCATAAATAGATGCCAAAGATTTATTTAAATTTGGATGTATCTATACACTAAATTGTGTCCAGATACATTTAAATTTAGATAAACTTTTAGCATCTATTTATGGACAGAGGTAGTACTTTTGTTTCTGAACTCATAAATTTGGAGTAAGAGCTCAGGCATAGGAAATTAGGAATGTAAACATTTTCTCCATTGCGCAAAGCCGTTGACAACCGGAATTAATATTACTATCGGATGATAATATCAGTTGATCATGATATCCAGTCCGTTTGATCCAGGTATGAATCATATATTTAAAACCCTTTAATGATTATAAGAATCAGTCCAGATCATCTACGAGGATGTTTGGTTCAAAATTCGTAGTGTATTTCCAATAGTCTTGGAAAATTGAGTACATAGTTACATTGAACCTCTCTCATGCTGTACATTTTCTATGAGAAATTCAACGCACAACTTATATGAAACAAAGTGGCAAACATGTTATGAAAGTAGTTTACCTAAATTGGGCTTTAAAATTCTTTAAAATCGGCCCATTTAGATGGCCACACAAAAATTTGTTATCTTCACGTCGCTTACCATGGGAGTAGGCGAGTAGCTACTTAATATGGGCCTATTATTGGGTTTAGCCCAACCGAAAAAATCATGAATTCTAGTGATGCATATGTTTTTTTCAAAAAAGAAGACATGGATCCCCATGTCGCCGCCTCGCGCCAACAACTGTGCTGGGCCGCCACCCCGACATCCACCAGCCATGACTCATGCCGAGTGCAACGAGATGCCCACAAACTAGCTCTCCAAGATGATGCCCCCATGAGGGAAGCAATAAAGACGCCGTCGTCGCCCACTCTAGGCAACCAGAGTATGAGTTTTCACCCGAAGTGCCCAAGCCAATCACTTTGAGAGGAAGATGAGCTCCCCGATGACGGCTTCAAATGAGACGATGCCGAACGAGCGATTTAGTTGCCGACACCAACCCTAAGTCGAAAATAGGTTTTTGTCCGGCTCATATCCTCAACCATGGGAAAAACTTGAAGATCTGGAGTGCACAACATCCAAACTATATCGTTGTGCACGTCGCGTCACACTCAGCAATTGTAAATAACTAGCACACCAAGGGTCGGGCTTCACACTAGCCGCCATTGTCGCCACCGCACCTCTGCTTCATCCGCACACCAAGGACGGCCAGAAGCAAACAACGGTGAGACCTGGCTAAGGAGCACCAGATGTGCCGCATCCCACCCCTTGCCGACGTCCTACGACCACTGTCGCAATACCGAAAAGGAGGGGTGTCATTGGCTAGAGCCACCACCCTTCCCCTTCATGTCGGCGAGCTACCACTTCAGGCGACCACTGTTCTAGCCGCAACAGATATGCGCGGAAGCTCCTAACACCGAAGCCACCCCACCCTGAGCACGACCTTCGCCCTTATCATCGTGGCGTAGACGCCACGCGAGCTGCCTCCACCATCACCTCGCCCCGACGAGACATCCTTCCACAACGAGAAGCCCCCCTCCTTGGTCACCTTTGGCAGCAGGGCAGCCATCGTACGGAGGAGGGCAGCGGCGGCAGTGGCATGGGAGGTCTAGGCGGGATGAAATCATAGAATTATTACTTAGAAAATATATTTTTAATGTGAAGTTGCCAAATGTATGAATATGTTTGTTTCACCTTAAGACAGACAAACATTGTGCTAAAAGAAAGGAAAGTAATCCGGTGATTTTTTTAATAAGACATTTTTTTTATTTCTAGAGATAATATTCGCTTTTGAGAAAAAAAAAGTCACAAATCATACACTGTCGGGGCGCCGTTTCCCGAGAGGAAGAAATCAAGCTAATGTTTCCCGAGTGGAAGTAATCGGGCTAGTGTTTCCCGAGAGGTCAAGATTCTGTGATCCCGCTGCTGCGTGGAGCAGGCTTAGCTGTAATCGTGGCAGTCCTCCCCGAGTGCAGCCTGTCGGGGAGAGCTATCCCGATTAGTGTCCATCGGGCTATGGGCACCCGATTCTTGTGGTCGGGCTACATGTACCCAAGAATACTTGAAAACCTTAACAGCGGAGTTGTCAATTCAGCTGCACCTGGAAACAGACTTGCTCGCAAGAGTTTATCAGTAGTAACAGTTTTATAGCAGTAGCAGTAGTGAAATAACAAAGCAGCAGTAACAAGAGACAGCGAGTAGTAATTATAGTAAACAACAGGATTAAAATACCGTAGGCACGGGGACGGATAACGGCGTTGCATGGATGAGAGAAACTCATGTAACAATCAAAGCATGGCATTTGCGGATAATAATAAAACGGTGTCCAAGTACAAAGCAATCAATAGGCATGTGTTCCATATATAGTCGTACGTGCTCGCAATGAGAAACTTGCACAACATCTTTTGTCCTACCAGGCCCGGTGGCAGCCGGGCCTCAAGGGAATCTCATCGGATATTAAGGTACTCCTTTTAATAGAGTACCGGAGCAAAGCATTAACACTCCGTGAACACATGTGATCCTCACATCACTACCATCCCCTCCGGTTGTCCCGATTTCTGTCACTTCGGGGCCATTGGTTCCGGACAGTGACATGTGTATACAACTTGCAGGTAAGATCATAAAACAATGAATATCATGATGAAACAATAACATGTTCAGATCTGAGATCATGGCACTCGGGCCCTAGTGACAAGTGATGGCGTGTAACTCACACGTTCGTTGGGAACCCCAAGAGGAAGGTATGATGCGCACAGCATCAAGTTTTCCCTCAGAAAGAAACCAAGGTTTATCGAACCAGGAGGAGCCAAGAAGCACGTTGAAGGTTGATGGCGGCGGGATGTAGTGCGGCGCAACACCAGGGATTCCGCGCCAACGTGGAACCCGCACAACACAACCAAAGTACTTTGCCCCAACGAAACAAAGGAGGTTGTCAATCTCACCGGCTTGCTCGTAACAAAGGATTAACCGTATTGTGTGGAAGATGATTGTTTGCGTAGAAACAAGAAAACAAGTATTGCAAGAGATTGTATGCGATGTAAAGAATAGGACCGGGGTCCACAGCTCACTAGAGGTGTCTCTCCCATAAGATAAAAGCATGTTGGGTGAACAAATTACAGTCGGGCAATTGACAAATAGAGAGGGCATAACAATGCACATACATGTCATGATAAATATAGTGAGATTTAATTGGGCATTACGACAAAGTACATAGACCGCTATCCAACATGCATCTATGCCTAAAAAGTCCACCTTCGAGTTATCATCCGAACCCCTTCCAAGTATTAAGTTGCAAAACAACGGACAATTGCATTAAGTATGGTGCGTAATGTAATCAATAACTACATCCTTAGACATAGCATCAATGTTTTATCCCTAGTAGCAACAAGACATCCACAACCTTAGAACTTTCTCGTCACCGTCCTGCATTCAATGGAGGCATGAACCCACTATCGAGCATAAATACTCCCTCTTGGAGTTAAGAGCAAAAACTTGGCCTGAGCCTCTACTAATAACGGAGAGCATGCAAGATCATAAACAACACATAGGTAATAACTTGATAATTAACATAACATAGTATTCTCTATCCATCGGATCCCGACAAACACAACATATAGTATTACGTATAGATGATCTTGATCATGTTAGGCAGCTCACAAGATCCAACAATGAAGCACAATGAGGAGAAGACAACCATCTAGCTACCGCTATGGACCCATAGTCCAGGGGTGAACTACTCACTCATCACTCCGGAGGCGACCATGGCGGTGAAGAGTCCTCCGGGAGATGAATCCCCTCTCCGGCAGGGTGCCGGAGGAGATCTCCGGAATCCCCCGAGATGGGATTGGCGGCGGCGGCGTCTCAGTAAGGTTTTCCGTATCGTGGCTCTCGGTACTGGGGGTTTCGCGACGAAGGCTATTTGTAGGCGGAAGGGCAGGTCAGGGGGCCACACGAGGGGCCCACACTATAGGTCGGCGCGGCCAAGACTTGGGCCGCGCCGCCCTATAGTCTGGCCACCTCGTGGCCCCACTTCGTCTCCTCTTCGGTCTTCTGGAAGCTTCGTGGCAAAATAGGACCCTGGGCGTTGATTTCGTCCAATTCCGAGAATATTTCGTTACTAGGATTTCTGAAACCAAAAACAGCAGAAAACAACAACTGGCACTTCGGCATCTTGTTAATAGGTTAGTTCCAGAAAATGCACGAATATGACATAAAGTGTGCATAAAACATGTAGATATTATCAATAATGTGGCATGGAACACAAGAAATTATCGATACGTCAGAGACGTATCAGCATCCCCAAGCTTAGTTCTGCTCGTCCCGAGCAGGTAAAACAATAACAAAGATAATTTCTGGAGTGACATGCCATCATAACCTTGATCATACTATTTGTAAACATATGTAATGAATGCAGCGATCAAAACAATGGTAATGACATGAGTAAACAAATGAATCATAAAGCAAAGACTTTTCATGAATAGCACTTCAAGACAAGCATCAATAAGTCTTGCATAAGATTTAACTCATAAAGCAATAATTCATAGTAGAAGCATTGAAGCAACATAAAGGAAGATTAAGTTTCAGCGGTTGCTTTCAACTTATAACATGTATATCTCATGGATATTGTCAACATAGAGTAATATAATAAGTGCAATATGCAAGTATGTAGGAATCAATGCACAGTTCACACAAGTGTTTGCTTCTTGGGGTGGAGAGAAATAGGTGAACTGACTCAACATTAAAAGTAAAAGAAAGTCCCTTCAAAGAGGAAAGCATCGATTGCTATATTTGTGCTAGAGCTTTTATTTTGAAAACATGAAACAATTTTGTCAACGGTAGTAATAAAGCATATGAGTTATGTAAATTATATCTTACAAGTTGCAAGCCTCATGCATAGTATACTAATAATGCCTCGCACCTTGTCCTAATTAGCTTGGACTACCGGATCATCGCAATACACATGTTTTAACCAAGTGTCACAATGGGGTACCTCCATGCCGCTCGTACAAAGGTATAAGGAGAAAGCTCGCATTTTGGATTTCTCGCTTTTGATTATTCTCAACTTAGACATCCATACCGGGACAACATGGACAACAGATAATGGACTCCTCTTTAATGCATAAGCATGTGGCAACAATTATTGTTCTCATATGAGATTGAGGATATATGTCCAAAACTGAAACTTCCACCATGAATCATGGCTTTAGTTAGCGGCCCAATGTTCTTCTCTAACAATATGTATGCTCCAACCATTAAGGTGGTAGATCTCTCTTACTTCGGACAAGACGGACATGCATAGCAACTCACATGATATTCAACAAAGAATAGTTGATGGCGTCCCTGAAACATGGTTATCGCACAACAAGCAACTTAATAAGAGATAAAGTGCATAAGCACATATTCAATACCACAATAGTTTTTAAGCTATTTGTCCCATGAGCTATATATTGCAAAGGTGAAGAGTGGAAATTTAAAGGTAGCACTCAAGCAATTTACTTTGGAATGGCGGAGAAATACCATGTAGTAGGTAGGTATGGTGGACACAAATGGCATAGTGGTTGGCTCAAGGATTTTGGATGCATGAGAAGTATTCCCTCTCGATACAAGGTTTAGGCTAGCAAGGTTATTTGAAACAAACACAAGGATGAAGCGGTGCAGCAAAACTCACATAAAAGACATATTGAAAACATTATAAGACTCTACACCGTCTTCCTTGTTGTTCAAAACTCAATACTAGATATTATCTAGACTTTAGAGAGACCAAATATGCAAACCAAATTAAGCAAGCTCTAGGTGTTTCTTCATTAATGGGTGCAAAGTATATGATGCAAGAGCTTAAACATGAGCACAACAATTGCCAAGTATCACATTATCCAAGACATTTTAGTAATTACTACATGTATCATTTTCCAATTCCAACCATATAACAATTTAACGAAGAAGAAACTTCGCCATGAATACTATGAGTAAAGCCTAACGACATACTTGTCCATATGCAACAGCGGAGCGTGTCTCTCTCCCATACAGTGAATGCTAGGATCCATTTATTCAAACAAAAACAAAAACAAAAACAAACCGACGCTCCAAGCAAAGCACATAAGATGTGACGGAATAAAAATATAGTTTCAGGGGAGGAACCTGATAATGTTGTCGATGAAGAAGGGGATGCCTTGGGCATCCCCAAGCTTAGACGCTTGAGTCTTCTTAGAATATGCAGGGGTGAACCACCGGGGCATCCCCAAGCTTAGAGCTTTCACTCTCCTTGATCATATTGCATCATACTCCTCTCTTGATCCTTGAAAACTTCCTCCACACCAAACTCGAAACAACTCATAAGAGGGTTAGTACACAATAAAAATTAACATGTTCAGAGGTGACACAATCATTCTTAACACTTCTGGACATTGCATAAAGCTACTCGGACATTAATGGATCAAAGAAATTCATCCAACATAGCAAAAGAGGCAATGCGAAATAAAAGGCAGAATCTGTCAAAACAGAACAGTTCGTAAAGACGAATTTTAAAATGGCACCAGACTTGCTCAAATTAAAATGCCCAAATTGAATGAAAGTTGCGTACATATCTGAGGATCACGCACGTAAATTGTCATAATTTTCTGAGTTACCTACAGACAATTAGGCCCAGATTCGTGACAGCAAGAAATCTGTTTCTGCGCAGTAATCCAAATCTAGTATGAACCTTACTATCAAAGACTTTACTTGGCACAACAATGCAACAAAACTAAGATAAGGAGAGGTTGCTACAGTAGTAAACAACTTCCAAGACTCAACAAAACAAAAATTGCTGTCGCAAAATAAACACATGGGTTATCTCCCAAGAAGTTCTTTCTTTATAGCCATTAAGATGGGCTCAGAAATTTTAATGATGCACTCGCAAGAAATAAGAGTTGAAGCAAAAGAGAGCATCAAGAGGCAAATTCAAAACACATTTAAGTCTAACATGCTTCCTATGCATAGGAATCTTGTAAATAAACAAGTTCATGAAGAGCAAAGTAACAAGCATAAGAAGATAAAACAAGTGTAGCTTCAAAAATTTCAGCACATAGAGAGGTGTTTTAGTAACATGAAAATTTCTACAACCATATTTTCCTCTCTCATAATAACTTTCAGTAGCATCATGAGAAAACTCAACAATATAACTATCACATAAAGCATTCTTATCATGAGTCTCATGCATAAAATTATTACTCTCCACATAAGCATAATCAATTTTATTAGTTGTTATGGGAGCAAATTCAACAAATTAGCTATCATTATTATTCTCATCATCAAATATAGGAGGCATATTGTAATCATAATCAAATTTATCCTCCATAACAGGTGGCAACAAAAGACTACTATCATTATAATCATCATAAATAGGAGGCAAAGTATCATCAAAGTAAATTTCCTCCTCAATGCTTGGGGGACTAAAAAGATCATGCTCATCAAAACCAGCTTCCCCAAGCTTAGAATTTTCCATAGCATTAGCAACAATAGTGTTCAAAGCATTCATAGTAATAACATTCCCATTAGCATGCATATAAAGTTCAATGGGTTTTTTAATTCTCTCTTCAAACACATCATGTCCTAATTCAAGATAAAGTTCATAAAGATCTCTCATATTTTTGTTGTTTTCCATTATGCCTAACTAGTGTAAACAAGAAACAAAAAGATGCAATTGCAGGATCTAAAGGAAATAGCTTCGAGCACAAACACAACGGCGCCGTAAAAGTACTTTACCCGGAACCGGAGTATGAGTGCCTTTTACCTTTCCTCCCCGACAACGGCGCCGGAAAAAGAGCTTGATGGCGTGTAACTCACACGTTCGTTGGGAACCCCAAGAGGAAGGTATGATGCGCACAAGCAGCAAGTTTTCCCTCGGAAAGAAACCAAGGTTTATCGAACCAGGAGGAGCCAAGAAGCACGTTGAAGGTTGATGGCGGCGGGATGTAGTGCGGCGCAACACCGTGGATTCCGGCGCCAACGTGGAACCCGCACAACACAACCAAAGTACTTTGCCCCAACGAAACAAAGTGAGGTTGTCAATCTCACCGGCTTGCCGTAACAAAGGATTAACCGTATTGTGTGGAAGATGATTGTTTGCGAGAAAACAAGTAAAACAAGTATTGCGATAGATTGTATGCGATGTAAAGAATAGGACCGGGGTCCACAGCTCACTAGAGGTGTCTCTCCCATAAGATAAAAGCATGTTGGGTGAACAAATTACAGTCGGGCAATTGACAAATAGAGAGGGCATAACAATGCACATACATGTCATGATAAATATAGTGAGATTTAATTGGGCATTACGACAAAGTACATAGACCGCTATCCAAGCATGCATCTATGCCTAAAAAGTCCACCTTCAGGTTATCATCCGAACCCCTTCCAAGCATTAAGTTGCAAAACAACGGACAATTGCATTAAGTATGGTGCGTAATGTAATCAATAACTACATCCTTAGAAATAGCATCAATGTTTTATCCCTAGTAGCAACAAGACATCCACAACCTTAGAACTTTCCGTCACTCGTCCTGCATTCAATGGAGGCATGAACCCACTATCGAGCATAAATACTCCCTCTTGGAGTTAAGAGCAAAAACTTGGCCAGAGCCTCTACTAATAACGGAAAGCATGCAAGATCATAAACAACACATAGGTAATAACTTGATAACTAACATAACATAGTATTCTCTATCCATCGGATCCCGACAAACACAACATATAGTATTACAGATAGATGATCTTGATCATGTTAGGCAGCTCACAAGATCCAACAATGAAGCACAATGAGGAGAAGACAACCATCTAGCTACCGCTATGGACCCATAGTCCAGGGGTGAACTACTCACTCATCACTCCGGAGGCGACCATGGCGGTGAAGAGTCCTCCGGGAGATGAATCCCCTCTCCGGCAGGGTGCCGGAGGAGATCTCCCGTAATCCCCCGAGATGGGATTGGTGGCGGCGGCGTCTCGGTAAGGTTTTCCGTATCGTGGCTCTCGATGCGGGGGTTTCGCGACGAAGGCTATTTGTAGGCGGAAGGGCAGGTCGTGGGGCCACACGAGGGGCCCACACTATAGGTCGGCGCGGCCAAGACTTGGGCCGCGCCGCCCTATAGTCTGGCCACCTCGTGGCCCCACTTCGTCTCCTCTTCGGTCTTCTGGAAGCTTCGTGCCAAAATAGGACCCTGGGCGTTGATTTCGTCCAATTCCGAGAATATTTCGTTACTAGGATTTCTGAAACCAAAAACAGCAGAAAACGAAGAATCGGCACTTCGGCATCTTGTTAATAGGTTAGTTCCAGAAAATGCACGAATATGACATAAAGTGTGCATAAAACATGTAGATATTATCAATAATGTGGCATGGAACACAAGAAATTATCGATACGTCGGAGACGTATCAACAAGCATTAAGCATAACAAGTTGCAACAATATCATCAAAGTACCAATTACGGACACTAGGCACTATGCCCTAACAATCTTATGCTATTACATGACCAATCTCATCCAATCCCTACCATCCCCTTCGGCCTACAGCGGGGGAGTTACTCACACATGGATGGGGGAAACATGGCTGGTCGATGGAGAGGCGTCGGTGGTGATGATGGCGATGATCTCCTCCAATTCCCCGTCCCGGCGGAGTGCCAGAACGGAGTTTCGTGATGTGGCGGCGTTCTGGAGGGTTTCTGGCAACTTCGACTTCTTGGTCGCGATTTTTAGATCGAACCTCTTAAGTAGTCTAGAGGAGGGCGTCGGAGGCCGGCCGAGGGGGCCACACGCTAGGGCCGCGCACCCCCCTCCTGGGCCACGCCGCCCTAGGGTGTGGGGCCCTCGGGCCTCCACCTGACTTGCCCTTCTGGCTCCGTGAGTCTTCTGGAAAAATAGGACCTTTCGCATAAATTCCGAGGATTTTCCCCGAAAGTTGGATTTCTGCACAAAAACGAGACACCGGAATAGTTCCCGCTCGAAAACAGCGTTAGTCCGTGTTAGTTGCATCCAGAATACACAAATTAGAGGCAAAACAATAGCAAAAGTGTTCGGGAAAGTAGATACGTTTTGGATGTATCAACTCCCCCCAAGCTTAGCTTATTGCTTGTCCTCAAGCAATTCAGTTAACAACTGATGCGATAAAAGAACTTTCACGAACACATTTGTTCATATGATGTATATATTCTCATGATATGGCTAACACTTAGGCAGTTCATAATAAGATACATGCAAATAAGATCATCTAACAGCAATGTCAATCATGGAAAGGTACCAACAATTAATAATAAGCATCATGAATCATGTCTATAAGCAGGATTGCAATGTTCATAAAAGAGTATGATAAAGTGGTATCTCGCTTGCCCATATTTGATCAGCAAAACATAAATGCCCAGGCACCTCTGAAGTTCATAGAAAGACTAGTAATAGTGATTGTCAAAGATAAAAGCATCAAAGTTATACCGCAATCAATCATATTTTGGGACAAGCATATTATACTAAGAATGACAAGCTTGTGCTCTCAAGATAGTGCTCAAAGAAAGGAGGGAGACACAACATAAAAGTAAAAGATTGACCCTTCGCAGAGGGAAGCAGGGATTAACATGCGCTAGAGCTTTTCATTTTTAAAACAGGAGTAAAATTATTTTGAGAGATGTTTGTTGTTGTCAACGAATGGTAATGGGTACACCAACTACCTCGCCAACCGGACTTTCAAGAGCGACTCCCATGAAAGACGTTATTTCTACCAGCAAGGTAGATCATCCCTCTTCTCTTTTGTTTACACACGTATTTTAGTTTTTATTATGAGTGACACTCCCCCCAACCTTTGCTTACACAAGCCATGGCTAACCGAATCCTCGGGTGCCTTCCATCAATCTCATACCATGGAGGAGTGTCTATTTGCAAAATTAAGTTGCTTACTGATGAATCGGAGCAAAACATGTGAAGAGAATTATTAATGAAGTTTGATTAATCGGGACTGGGAACCCCATTGCCAGCTCTTTTTGCAAAATTATTGGATAAACGGATGTGCCACTAGTCCATAATGAAAGTCCGTCAAGAGTAAATGATAAGGTTGAAAGTTAAACACCACATACTTCCTCATGAGCTATGAAACATTAACACAAATTGAGAAGCATTTTGAAGGTTTTAAAGGTAGCGCATGAGAATTTACTTGGAATGGTTTGAAATGCCATGCATAGGTATTTATGGTGGACACTTTGGAACAACTTGGTTTTTAGGTGTTTGGAAGCACGAGCAGCGTTCCCGCTCGGTACAAGTGAAGGCTAGCAATAGGCCGGGAGCGACAAATCAAGAGAGCAAGAGCTCGTCATAATCATGCTTGCGGCAAAATAAATTAACGGAGGCATAAAAGTGATACAAGAACTCTGAAGCAATGTAAATCATCGAGGCTTAATTGACTTTTGTTCAGTCATATGCATGCGTGAGCATGTGCCAAGTCGATATAAATGAATTATTCAGAGGAGGATACCACAATGTAATACCTACTTATGAATAAAACAATGCAAGCAAACATCCATGACATGCTACTCATATTAATAAATTGGAGCTAAACATGAGAGATCATGAACTACTAAACTTTCTTAAATGACATATACCTCACATGAACCAACTAAGCATGCTCACATGGATGAGTATATGTACAAAAATGAAAACAAATAGAGTTCATACCAGCCTCTCACCACAATCCAATTGTCGTAGATCGTCATTATTGTTTTTCACTTGTGTAGCTTGGATAATATGAAATGAAAACCACGCTCCAGCCACCGAAGACCATTGAACTCAAAATGAACTTTACAAAACCAAAGAAGAACAGAAAATATTTTTGGTGTTTTCGAATTGGAAACAAGAACAAAAGGAAACAAGCAAACAAAGCAAAATCTTTTTGGATTTTCTTATAGCAAACCAACAATAGCAAATAAAGCAAAATAAATGCAAAAACCAAAACAAACAAATGGTGAAGAGAAACAACAGAAATATTTTTGGTCTTTTTGTGTTTTAGGAAAGAAACAAAGCAAAAACAAGAAATGGCAAACTAGAAAAGACACATAAACACAAAGCAGCAGGAATTCGTCAAACTTGACAGCAGTATAGTACTCGATTTTTAAGAAATTCTTCCACTGCTCAAATCAAAAAGTTTTCAACTAATGAAAGTTAGATAACAGCCTGGGGAACATGCACAAAAATTGGATTCGCAAAATATCGTTCTGGCTATTTTTGGGAATTTTTTTGGTAACAGTCCAGAATCTGTTTTCAGGCAGCACTTCCCCAAATATCATCTCCCTCTCATTAGAAAACCACTCAAAGAAACTAAACAAGTATACACAAGTATCCAGCAACCATAATATGCAAAGAATGAGTGATGCCGGTATACCTCCCCCCAAGCTTAGGCTTTTGGCCTAAGTGAAGTTCAATCCCATGGTGTCGAGGAAGTAGCATCTCCGTAGTACGACGAAGATGGATCATATTCCGGGTATGTGCTAGAGAAAGCACCCGGATACGTGACGGTGTAGTCGTAGGAGGGCTCGGCGTCCTCGGAGTCATGCTGCTGGTGGAATCCTTGTATCTTCAGTTTCTCCTTGATACGTCTCCGACGTATCGATAATTTCTTATGTTCCATGCCACATTATTGATGATATCTACATGTTTTATGCATACTTTACATCATATTCATGCATTTTCTGGAACTAACCTATTAATAAGATGTCGAAGAGTCAGTTGTTGTTTTCTGCTGTTTTTGGTTTCAGAAATCCTAGTAAGGAAATATTCTCGGAATTGGACGAAATCAATGCCCAGGGGCCTATTTTCACACGAAGCTTCCAGAAGACCGAAGAGTCAACGAAGTGGGGCCACGAGGTGGCCAGGAGGTAGGGCGGCGCGGCCCAAGCCCTGGCCGCGCCGGCCTGTCTCCTGGGCCCCTCGCGACGCCCCTTGACCTGCCCTTCCGCCTACAAATAGCCTTCGTCGCGAAACCCCCAGTACCGAGAGCCACGATACGGAAAACCTTCCGGAGACGCCACCGCCGCCAATCCCATCTCGGGGATTCGGGAGATCGCCTCCGGCACCCCGCCGGAGAGGGGATTCATCTACCGGAGGACTCTACGCCGCCATGGTCGCCTCCGGAGTGATGAGTGAGTAGTTCACCCCTGGACTATGGGTCCATAGCGGTAGCTAGATGGTTGTCTTCTCCTCATTGTGCTTAATTGTCGGATCTTGTGAGCTGCCTAACATGATCAAGATCATCTATCCGTAATGCTATATGTTGTGTTTGTTGGGATCCGATGAATAGAGAATACTATGTTATGTTGATTATCAATTTATATCTATGTGTTGTTTATGATCTTGCATGCTCTCCGTTATTAGTAGAGGCTCTGGCCAAGTTTTTGCTAGTAACTCCAAGAGGGGGTATTTATGCTCATGTCTCCGTGAATGCGGGGAGTGACAGAAACCTCTAAGGTTATGGATGTGCTGTTGCCACTAGCGATAAAACATTGATGCTATGTCCGAGGATGCAGTTATTGATTACATTACGCGCAATACTTAATGCAATTGTCTGTTGTTAGCAACTTAATACTGGAAGGGGTTCGGATGATAACCTGAAGGTGGACTTTTTAGGCATAGATGCATGCTTGGATAGCGGTCTATGTACTTTGTCGTAATGCCCAATTAAATCTCACAATACTCATCATAATATGTATGTGCATGGTCATGCCCTCTCTCGTCAATTGCCCAACCGTAATTTGTTCACCCAACATGCTATTTATCTTATGGGAGAGACACCTCTAGTGAACTGTGGACCCCGGTCCAATTCTCTATACTCGAAATACAATCTACTGCAATTGTTCTACTCGTTTTCTCGCAAACAATCATCTTCCACACTATACATCTAATCCTTTGTTACAGCAAGCCGGTGAGATTGACAACCTCGCTGTTTCGTTGGGGCAAAGTACTTGGTTTGTGTTGTGCAGGTTCCACGTTGGCGCCGGAATCCCTGGTGTTGCGCCGCACTACATCTCGCCGCCATCAACCTTCACGTGCTTCTTGACTCCTACTGGTTCGATAAACCTTGGTTTCTTACTGAGAGAAACTTGCCGCTGTGCGCATCACACCTTCCTCTTGGGGTTCCCAACGAACGCGTGTCGAACGGAAAGACAACACGTCAACCACACGCATCAAGCAAATTTCTGGCGCCGTTGCCGGGGAGATCAAGACACGCTACAAGGGGAGTCTCCACATCGCAATCTCTTTACTTTGTTTTTGTCTTGCTTTACTTTATTTACTAGTTTGTTTGCTGCACTAAATCAAAATACAAAAAAATTAGTTGCTAGTTTTACTTTATTTACTGTCTTGCACTCTATATCAAAAACACACAAAAAAATTAGTTACTTGCATTTATTTTATCTAGTTTGCTTTATTTACTACTGCTAAAATGGGTACTCCTGAAAATACTAAGTCGTTGACTTCACAACCACAAATAATAATGATTTCTTATGCACACCTATTGCTCCACCTGCTACTACAGCAAAATTCTTTGAAATTAAACCTGCTTTACTGAATCTTGTTATGCGAGAGCAATTTTCCGGTGTTAGTTCCGATGATGCTGCTGCCCATCTCAATAACTTTGTTAAATTATGTGAAATGCAAAAGTATAAAGATGTAGATGGTGACATTATAAAATTAAAATTGTTCCCTTTCTCATTAAGAGGAAGAGCTAAAGATTGGTTGCTATCTCTGCCTAAGAATAGTATTGATTCATGGACTAAATTCAAGGATGCTTTTATTGGTAGATATTATCCCCCTGCTAAAATTATATCTTTGAGGAGTAGCATAATGAATTTTAAACAATTGGATATTGAGCATGTTGCACAAGCATGGGAAAGAATGAAATCTTTGGTTAACAATTGCCCAACCCATGGACTGACTACTTCGATGATCATCCAAACCTTTTATGCAGGACTGAATTTTTCTTCGCGGAACCTATTGGATTCAGCTGCTGGAGGTACCTTTATGTCCATCACTCTTGGTGAAGCAACAAAGCTTCTTGATAATATGATGATTAATTACTCTGAATGGCACACGGATAGAGCTCCACAAGGTAAGAAGGTAAATTCTGTCGAAGAAACCTCTTCCTTGAGTGATAAGATTGATACTATTATGTCTATGCTTGTGAATGATAGGACTAATGTTGATCCTAATAATGTTCCGTTAGCTTCATTGGTTGCCCAAGAAGAACATGTTGATGTAAACTTCATTAAAAATAATAATTTCAACAACAATGCTTACCGGAACAATTCTAGTAACAACTATAGGCCATATCCTTATAATAATGGCAACGGCTATGGTAATTCTTATGGGAATTCTTACAACAATAATAGGAACACACCCCCTGGACTTGAATCTATGCTTAAAGAATTTATTAGTACACAAACTGCTTTTAACAAATCTGTTGAAGAAAAGCTTGGGAAAATTGATATACTTGCTTCTAAAGTCGATAGTCTTGCTGCTGATGTTGATCTTTTGAAATCGAAAGTTATGCCTCGTGAGAATCATAATAATAAAATTGTTACTACAGCAAATGCCATCCAAGTTAGAATTAATGAGAATATAAGATTGATGGCCGAATTGCGTGCTAGGTGGGAAAGAGAAGAAAATGAAAAAGAAGATAATATAGCTAAAGTTTGGACTATTACCACCACTAGTAATGCTAATGCTATATATGTTGCTGCACCTCCTACTATTAATAATAAAATAATTGGTGTTGGCAATGTTTTACTTCAAATGCAAAGCGCGAAAAACTGCCTGAAACTGCTAAAACTGCTGAAACTGCCTGTGATAAAACTGCTGAAATTTTTTCCAACATTGGGGATGATGATCCCATTGCTTTAGATTATAATGGTTTGGATTTTGATGATTGCCACATCTCTGAAGTTATAAAGTTCTTACAAAAACTTGCTAAGAGTCCTAATGCTAGTGCTATAAATTTGGCTTTCACGAAACATATTACAAATGCTCTCATAAAAGCTAGAGAAGAGAAACTAGAACGCGAAACTTCTATTCCTAGGAAGCTAGAGGATGGTTGGGAGCCCATCATTAAGATGAAGGTCAATGACTTTGATTGTAATGCTTTATGTGATCTTGGTGCAAGTATTCCGTTATGCCTAAGAAAATCTATAATATGCTTAACTTGCCACCATTGAAAAATTGTTATTTGGATGTTAATCTTGCTGATCATTCTACAAAGAAACCTTTGGGGAAAGTTGATAATGTTCGCATTACCGTTAACAATAACCTTGTCCCCGTTGATTTTGTTGTCTTGGATATTGAATGCAATGCATCTTGTCCCATCATATTGGGAAGACCTTTTCTTCGAACTGTTGGTGCTATCATTGATATGAAGGAAGGTAATATTAAATATCAATTTCCTCTCAAGAAAGGTATGGAACACTTCCCTAGAAAGAGAATGAAGTTACCTTTTGATTGTATTATTAGAACAAATTATGATGTTGACACTTTGTCTCTTGATAATACTTGATATACACTTTCTGCGCCTAGCTGAAAGGCGTTAAAGAAAAGCGCTTATGGGAGACAACCCATGTTTTTACTACAGTACTTTGTTTTTATTTTGTGTCTTGGAAGTTGTTTACTACTGTAGCAACCTCTCCTTATCTTAGTTTTGTGCATTGTTGTGCCAAGTAAAGTCGTTGATAGTAAGGTTCATACTAGATTTGGATTACTGCACGTAAACAGATTTCTTTGCTGTCACGAATCTGGGCAAAATTCTCTGTAGGTAACTCAGAAAATTATGCCAATTTACGTGAGTGATCCTCAGATATGTACGCAACTTTCATTCTATTTGAGCATTTTCATTTGAGCAAGTGTGGTGCCTTAATAAAATTCGTCTTTATGAACTGTTCTGTTTTGACAGATTCTGCCTTTTATTTCGCATTGCCTGTTTTGATATGTTCGATGGATTTTTCGATTCCATTGACTTTCAGTAGCTTTGTGCAATGTCCAGAAGTGTTAAGAATGATTATGTCACCTCTGAACATGAATATTTTGATTGTGCACTAACCCTCTAATGAGTTGTTTTGAGTTTGGTGTGGAGGAAGTTTTCAAGGATCAAGAGAGGGAGATGATACAACATGATCAAGGAGAGTGAAAGCTCTAAGCTTGGGGATGCCCCGGTGGTTCACCCCTGCATATATCAAGAAGACTCAAGCGTCTAAGCTTGGGGATGCCCAAGGCATCCCCTTCTTCATCGACAACATTATCGAGTTCCTCCCCGAAACTATATTTTTATTCCATCACATCTTATGTGCTTTGCTTGGAGCGCCGGTTTGTTTTTGTTTTTGTTTTGTTTGAATAAAATGGATCCTAGCATTCTTTGTGTGGGAGAGAGACACGCTCCGCTGTTGCATATGGACAAGTATGTCCTTAGGCTTTACTCATAGTATTCATGGCGAAGTTTCTTCTTCGTTAAATTGTTATATGGTTGGAATTGGAAAATGATACATGTAGTAATTGCTAAAATGTCTTGGATAATGTGATACTTGGCAATTGTTGTGCTCATGTTTAAGCTCTTGCATCATATACTTTGCACCTATTAATGAAGAAATACATAGAGCATGCTAAAATTTGGTTTGCATAATTGATCTCTCTAAGGTCTAGATAATTTCTAGTATTGAGTTTGAACAACAAGGAAGACGGTGTAGAGTCTTATAATGTTTACAATATGTCTTTTATGTGAGTTTTGCTGCACCGCTTCATCCTTGTGTTTGTTTCAAATAGCCTTGCTAGCCTAAGCCTTGTATCGAGAGGGAATACTTCTCATGCATCCAAAATACTTGAGCCAACCACTATGCCATTTGTGTCCACCATACCTACCTACTACATGGTATTTCTCCGCCATTCCAAAGTAAATTGCTTGAGTGCTACCTTTAAAATTTCTATCCTTTACCTTTGCAATATATAGCTCATGGGACAAATAGCCTAAAAACTATTGTGGTATTGAATATGTACTTATGCACTTTATCTCTTATTAAGTTGCTTGTTGTGCGATAACCATGTTCCCGGGGACGCCATCAACTACTCTTTGTTGAATATCATGTGAGTTGCTATGCATGTTCGTCTTGTCTCGAAGTAAGGGAGATTTACCACCAAAATGGTTAGAGCATTGCATAATGTTAGAGAAGAACATTGGGCCGCTAACTAAAGCCATGATCCATGGTGGAAGTTTCAGTTTTGGAAAAATATCCTCAATCTCATATGAGAAAATTAATTGTTGCTACATGCTTATGCATTAAAGAGGAGTCCATTATCTGTTGTCTATGTTGTCCCGGTATGGATGTCTAAGTTGAGAATAATCAATAGCGAGAAATCCGATGCGAGCTTTCTCCTTAGACCTTTGTACAGAGCGGCATAGAGGTACCCCTTTGTGACACTTGGTTAAAACATATGCATTGCGATGATAATTCGAGTAATCCGAGCTAATTAGGACAAGGTGCGGGCACTATTAGTATACTATGCATGAGGCTTGCAACTTGTAGGATATAATTTACATAACACATATGCTTTATTACTACCGTTGACAAAATTGTTTCTTGTTTTCAAAACCAAAGCTCTAGCACAAATATAGCAATCGATGCTTTCCTCTTTGAAGGACCTTTCTTTTACTTTTATTGTTGAGTCAGTTCACCTATCTCTCTCCATCTCAAGAAGCAAACACTTGTGTGAACTGTGCATTGATTCCTACATACTTGCATATTGCACTTGTTATATTACTTTACATTGACAATATCCATGAGATATACATGTTATGAGTTGAAAGCAACCGCTGAAACTTCATCTTCCTTTGTGTTGCTTCAATACCTCTACTTTGAATTATTGCTTTATGAGTTAACTCTTATGCAAGACTTATTGATGCTTGTCTTGAAGTACTATTCATGAAAAGTCTTTGCTATATGATTCAGTTGTTTACTCATGTCATTTACATTGTTTGGATCGCTGCATTCATTACATATGCTTACAATAGTATGATCAAGATTATGATGGCATGTCACTACAGAAATTATCTTTGTTATCGTTTACCTGCTCGGGACGAGCGAAACTAAGCTTGGGGATGCCGATACGTCTCCGACGTATCGATAATTTCTTATGTTCCATGCCACATTATTGATGATATCTACATGTTTTATGCATACTTTACATCATATTTATGCATTTTCTCGGAACTAACCTATTAACAAGATGCCGAAGAGCCGCTTGCTTTTTCTGCTCGTTTTTGGTTTCGGAAATCCTAGTAAGGAAATATTCTCGGAATTGGACGAAATCAACGCCCGGGGGCCTATTTTCACACGAAGCTTCCGGAAGACCGAAGAGTCAACGAAGTGGGGCCACGAGGTGGCCGAGGAGGTAGGGCGGCGCGGCCCAAGCCCTGGCCGCGCCGGCCCGTCTCCGGGCCCCTCGCGACGCCCCTTGACCTGCCCTTCCGCCTACAAATAGCCTTCGTCGCGAAACCCCCGCACCGAGAGCCACGATATGGAAAACCTTCCGGAGACGCCGTCGCCGCCAATCCCATCTCGGGGGATTCGGGAGATCGCCTCCGGCACCCTCGCCGGAGAGGGGATTCATCTCCCGGAGGACTCTACGCCGCCATGGTCGCCTCCGGAGTGATGAGTGAGTAGTTCACCCCTGGACTATGGGTCCATAGCGAGTAGCTAGATGGTTGTCTTCTCCTCATTGTGCTTAATTGTCGGATCTTGTGAGCTGCCTAACATGATCAAGATCATCTATCCGTAATGCTATATGTTGTGTTTGTTGGGATCCGATGAATAGAGAATACTATGTTATGTTGATTATCAATTTATATCTATGTGTTGTTTATGATCTTGCATGCTCTCCGTTATTAGTAGAGGCTCGGCCAAGTTTTTGCTAGTAACTCCAAGAGGGGGTATTTATGCTCGATAGTGGGTTCATGTCTCCGTGAATGTGGGGAGTGACAGAAACCTCTAAGGTTATGGATGTGATGTTGCCACTAGGGATAAAACATTGATGCTATGTCCGAGGATGTAGTTATTGATTACATTACGCGCAATACTTAATGCAATTGTCTGTTGTTAGCAACTTAATACTCGGAAGAGGTTCGGATGATAACTCTGAAGGTGGACTTTTTAGGCATAGATGCATGCTCGGATAGCGGTCTATGTACTTTGTCGTAATGCCCAATTAAATCTCACAATACTCATCATAATATGTATGTGCATGGTCATGCCCTCTCTATTTGTCAATTGCCCAACCGTAATTTGTTCACCCAACATGCTATTTATCTTATGGGAGAGACACCTCTAGTGAACCGTGGACCCCGGTCCAATTGTCTATACTGAAATACAATCTACTCGCAATTGTTCTACCGTTTTCTCGCAAACAATCATCTTCCACACTATACATCTAATCCTTTTGTTACAGCAAGCCGGTGAGATTGACAACCTCGCTGTTTCGTTGGGGCAAAGTACTTGGTTTGTGTTGTGCAGGTTCCACGTTGGCGCCGGAATCCCTGGTGTTGCGCCGCACTACATCTCGCCGCCATCAAACTTCACGTGCTTCTTGACTCCTACTGGTTCGATAAACCTTGGTTTCTTACTGAGGGAAACTTGCCGCTGTGCGCATCACACCTTCCTCTTGGGGTTCCCAACGGACGCGTGTCGAACGGAAAGACAACACGTCAACCATGCGCATCACTCCTCCACCTCCTCCTTAGAGCGCGACCATGGTTTCCTGTCAATACTGAACAAATCTGGCTGGGGCAAAGGGATTTCCTTCTCATCCCCGTCAGCAAACAACATTCTATAGACCAAATTATCTGAAGTGGAATCAGCGGTAACAAAATGATGGCTCTTCATTGCAGCAATATCAAGCCTCCTAGGAGTTAATGGCACATCATTAGAGTCAAGAGGAAGTTGTAAATGTGTTAAAATGCGCAATGCAATAGTTCCTCCAAAAATAGGCCCCTTGTTAGACAAGCGGCGAGCAATAAGAGAACCAAGATGATAAGGTGTATCTCCAGTAAGTGCAGCAATTAAGAAAGCAAGATGGTAGCTAGAAATATTGCTAGTGTTCTCCCTACCAAGAATGCTAGTAGCAATGTAATAGGCAAAATACTTAATGGCGGGGAGTTGGATATTCCTTATCTTGCCACGCTGAATGGTACGACAATCATCATTGGTGATCCCTCGATAGAGCTCCAACAAGACCCTGGGGTTGTCCTCAATCTTCCTCGCTGTACCTATTACCCAATGCAACACAAAAGTCTTCCAATTTCATAGTAATAGCATCACCATAAATCTTGAATGCAACTGTCGGGCCATAGTGCTTGTTGTGGAACTTGAAGCTCTCAACAAAGATTTTGGTGAGCATGTAGTATTGCTCCCTTTCATCTCCCACGTAGGCGGCTAAGCCCGCCCTGTTGACGAGGGTAAAGAAATCATCCAACAACCCTGCATTACTCAGAAAATCATAACATGGGAAAGATGAAGCATTAGGAACTCCATTGTCTTCTTCGGGCTCGAACCTTGGTGCGACGACATCCTCATTGTAGGATCGCCTGAATCGGGTGGCGGTCCTAGAGGGCCTTCCGGTGCTGGTTGTCTGTCTCTCAAACACTTCTCCAAAGTTGAAATTATCCATCTTCCTTTTCTGAAATTTTTCAACAAACATTATAAAATTTGATTTGGTGACATATAGTTGAGGGGAACTACCATAGGAACTTGCTAGAGTACTAATCATGCATCAAAACCAGCTTATACATCTTAGAACAAGCATGCAAGCTCACTAAATATGTTACCTACAGCAGCAAAATATTCAAGATATACTCAACCAAACAAAATTCTACTTGGATAATCGGAGGAGTCACATACCGGAGAGCAAATGTGCCAAATTTCAGACAGAAATCTGGGCTGAGCAAAGAGATCGAGAAATCCTGAGCTCTTGAGCAAAAACGCGAGTGAGAGAAAGCTGGTGTTGATTTTTTCGGGAGAGAGAAGAGTGTGGGAGGAAGAGATGCTGAAGTGGGGCAAAGGGGGACCCACACACCAGGGTGGCGCGCCCCCCTTGCTGGCCGCGCCGGCCTGTGGGGTGCCACCCTGGGGTGCCCCACTGGTCATCCCCAGGTGCTCCCAGGTGCATTTTTGAAAAATAGGACCAACGGTATAATTTTTGTGAATTTTTGAAAACTTTGAAAAATGCACATTTCTGGGTATTAAGTTTATTATTACTGGCCAGGAAATTTTTTGAAATCTCTAATTAACCAAGGAACTTTGCAAAACAAAAGTGCTACAGCAAGTAGAACAAGTGGAGGAAGAAAGAGATGTTGTTTACCTTCTCTATGCATATAAAAAGTATTTGTTAACAAGGTTGATCAAGTCTTGCCACCAAATAAATTTTACATAGCATAAGAAGAAATAAACCTCAAATCAATCATGTTACCTTGAATTGTATTGATATGGATCCAATCATATGGCTTTGATATCCTTCTTTAGGCTCATATATAGGACAATCAATAGTTCCAACTTTGATAGTTCTCACATTAGAAATAGTATTAACTCCACATACTTTATCAATCCTCTTGGGGAAATAGACGGTATGCTCCTTATCATCAACATTGAAAGTAACTTTTCCTTTATTACAATCAATAACAGCCCCTGCGGGGTTAAGAAAAGGTCTCTGATACGTCTCCGATGTATCGATAATTTCTTATGTTCCATGCCACATTATTGATGATATCTACATGTTTTATGCACACTTTATGTCATATTCGTGCATTTTCTGGAACTAACCTACTAACAAGATGCCGAAGTGCCAGTCCTCGTTTTCTGCTGTTTTTGGTTTCGGAAATCCTAGTAACGAAATATTCTCGGAATCGGACGAAATCAACGCCCGGGTTCCTATTTTGCCCGGAAGCATCCAGAACACACGAGAACCGCCGAGAGGGGGCACGGGGCCACCAAACCCTAGGCCGGCGCGGCCAAGGGGGGCCCGCGCCCCCTATAGTGTGGGCCCCCGAAGTCCACCGACCTTGCCCTTCCGCCTATTTAAAGCCTCCGTCGCGAAAACCCTGATACGTTCGACGAAACCAGAGAAAACCTTCCAGAGCCGCCGCCATCGCGAAGCCAAGATCTGGGGGACAGGAGTCTCTGTTCCGGCACGCCACCGGAACGGGGAAGTGCCCCCGGAAGGCTTCTCCATCGACACCGCTGCCATCTCCACCGCCATCTTCATCACCGTCGCTGCTCCCATGAGGAGGGAGTAGTTCTCCATCGAGGCTCGGGGCTGTACCGGTAGCTATGTGGTTCATCTCTCTCCTATGTACTTCAATACAATAATCTCATGAGCTGCCTTACATGATTGAGATTCATATGATGATGCTTGTAATCTAGATGTCGTTATGCTAGTCAAGTGAATTTTACTTATGTGATCTCCGGAGACTCCTTGTCCCACGTGTGTAAAGGTGACAGTGTGTGCACCGTGTGGGTCTCTTAGGCTATATTTCACAGAATACTTATTCACTGTTATGAATGGCATAGTGAAGTGCTTATTTATATCCCTTTATGATTGCAATATGTTTTGTATCACAATTTATCTATGTGCTACTCTAGTGATGTTATTAAAGTAGTTTTATTCCTCCTGCACGGTGTAATGGTGACAGTGTGTGCATCCGTGTTAGTACTTAGCGTAGGCTATGATTATGATCTCTTGTAGATTATGAAGTTAACTATTGCTATGATAGTATTGATGTGTATTATTCCTCCTACATAGCGTGAAGGTGACAGTGTGCATGCTATGTTAGTACTTGGTTTAGTCGAATTGATCTTTCATGCACTCTAAGGTTATTTAAATATGAACATTGAATTGTGGAGCTTGTTAACTCCGGCATTGAGGGTTCGTGTAATCCTACGCAATGTGTTCATCATCCAACAAGAGTGTAGAGTATGCATTTATCTATTCTGTTATGTGATCAATGTTGAGAGTGTCCACTAGTGAAAGTCTAATCCCTAGGCCTTGTTCCTAAATATCGCTATCGTCTGCTTGTTTCTTGTTTCATTGCGTTACTACTGCTGCGTTACTACTGCTTGTTTACTGTCCTGGGCAAAGCACTTTTCTGGTGCCGTTGCTACTATTTATTCATACCACCTGTATTTCACTATCTCTTCGCCGAACTAGTACACCTACTAGGTGTGTTGGGGACACAAGAGACTTCTTGCTTTGTGGTTGCAGGGTTGCATGAGAGGGATATCTTTGACCTCTTCCTCACTGAGTTCGATAAACCTTGGGTGATCCACTTAAGGGAAACTTGCTTGCTGTTCTACAAACCTCTCGCTCTTGGAGGCCCAACACCGTCTACGAGAAAAGGAGGGGGCGTAGACATCGATCTCCCAAGAATAATAGACATATTATCATCTTCGGGCATTTCCAACACAACGAATCAGTTAATATCAAGCGGTTATTAGTAACTTGAACAGGAACATCCTCACATATACCAACAGGAATAGCAGTAGATTTATCAGCCATTTGCAAAGATATATCAGTAGGTATCAACTTATCTAAATAAAGTCTCTTATAAAGAGAAAAAGGCATAACACTAACACCGGCTCCCAAGTCACATAGAGCAGTTTTAACATAATTATTCTTAATAGAACAGGGAATAGTAGGTATACCTGGGTCACCCAACTTCTTTGGAACTTTGCCATTGAAAGAGTAATTAGCAAGCATAGTGGAAATCTCCTCATTGGGGATTTTTCTTTTGTTAGTAACAATATCTTTCATATACTTTGAATAAGGAGGCAATTTAATAGCATCGATCAAAGGGATTTGCAAGAATAAAGGTTTCATCCAATCGCAAAATTTATTATAGTGTTCTTCTTCCTTTGATTTTAGTTTCTTAGCAGGAAAAGGCATTTGCTTTTGCACCCAAGGTTCCCTTTCATTACCATGTTTCTTAGCAATAAAATCTTCTTTAGTATACTTTTTATTTTTATCATGCTTGTCAGGTTCATCTTCAACCTCTTCTTTATCAGAAGCATCATTCTTATCATTATCATTACCATTATCATGTTCATTACCACTTTCAGTTTCAGCATCGGAAATAGAAATACTATTAGGATCATTAACAAGTTCAGAGGATTCTACAACATTTTTATGTTTCTTCTTCTTCTTTTTCTTAGAAGGAGCACTAGGTTCAATTCGTTGAGAATCTTGTTCAATTCTTTTTGGATGCCCTTCAGGATATAGAGGATCCTGGGTAGAGACACCACCTCTAGTTGTTACTTCATAAGCATGTTTCTCTTTAGAATTATTTTTTAACAAGTTATTTTGCACTTTAGTGAGTTGATCAATTTGAGTTTGAACCATTTGAAAATGTTTAACAAGCATCTTAACATCATTGGAGGTTCTCTCCACAATATCATGTAAATTGCTAATAGCTTGAGAATTTTCCATTAGATGATTCTCTACTCTCATATTAAAATTTTCTTGCTTAACAATATAATTATCAAACTCATCTAAGCATTGAGCAGGAGGTTTCGAATACGGAATATCTTCCCTAGTAAAGCGTTGAAGAGAGTTTACCTCAATCATGGATGAAGGGGGAATTATCTCACATGTATCTTCTATGGGAGGTAGATTCTTCACGTCTTCGCATTTAATACCTTTCTCCTTGAGAGACTTCTTGGCTTCCCTCATATCTTCATCATTCAATTTAATTAAACCCCTCTTCTTCAATATTGGCGTTGGAGTTGGTTCAGGTGTAGTCCAATCATCATGATTCCGGCCTATTTTAGCCAATAATTCTTCAGCTTCGTGCGGAGTTCTTTTCCTGAAAACACAACCAGCACAACTATCCAAATATGCTCTAGACTCAATGGTTAGTCCACTATAAAATATATCAAGTAGATCATTTCTTTTCTAAATCATGTCCAGGTCGAGCTCTGATAAGAGAACAAAATCTTGCCCAAGCCTCAGGCAATTTCTCTTCATCTCCCTGGTCAAATCTATAAATTTTCTGTAAAGCAATATGTTGAGCACTAGCAGGAAAGTACTTTCGAAAGAAAACATCACGCAAATCAGTTGGACTTTTAATAGAACCAGGAGGCAAATTATTATACCAAGTTTTAGCATCATCCTTTAATGAGAAAGGAAAAATTTTAGCGACAAAGTAAGTACGCATCTTGACATCATCAGAAAACAAGCTACTCATAGAAGAAAGTTCAATCACGTGTTCTACAGCACTTTATTTTTCAGTACCACAAAAGGGTGCTTTCTCTACAATAACTATATGAGATAGATTAAGAGAAAAATCATAATCTTTATCCTTAATGCATATAGGAGATGTGGCAAATTCAGGATTAGGAGATAGCTTATGTCTAACAGTATATTGTGCGAGAAATTTTTTAATTTTTCTTGCATCAGCAGTAGCATTGCATCTATTAATAAAATCATCATTAAGCTCCACATAATCTTCATCAGGATCATCACTAGAATAATCAAGTTCAGGTGAATTAACAGGTGTAGTAGCATTTTCATTAGGAGTTTCAGCATTTTCAATTTGTCTAGACCTAGCAATTGTAGCATCTAGAAAGGATCCCAATGAACCACTATCATCAAGCACAGCAGAAATATTATTATGAGAATTTTCAGATTCAGCAGAAGTACTAGCAAGTGAAGCTTGCGGCGGTGAAACAAGTTGACTTATCACAGATGGTGAATCAAGAGTAGCAGAGGTACTCAGAGTTGTACCTTTTCTTGTAGTGGATGGTAATATGGCGACTTTAGGATCGCGAGTTTTACCCATGATGGAGAATTTGCAGCGAACAATATCAATCCAAGTGAACTTCCAAATAAAGCTATGCTCCCCGGCAACGGCGCCGAAAACAGATCTTGATGACCCACAAGTATAGGGGATCGCAACGGTCTTCGCGGGTAGTAAAACCCAATTTATTGATTTGACACAAGGGGAGACAAAGAATACTTGAAAGCCTTAACAGCGGAGTTGTCAATTCAGCTGCACTGGAAACGAGACTTGCTCGCAAGAGTTTATCGATAGTAACGGCTTTATAGCGATAGCAGTAGTGAAATAACAAGCAGCAGAGTAACAGAGACAAGCAGTAGTAATTATAGTAAACGGCGAGGATTAAAATACCGTAGGCACGGGGACGGATAACGGGCGTTGCATGGATGAGAGAAACTCATGTAACAATCAAAGCAGGGCATTTGCAGATAATAATAAAACGGTGTCCAAGTACAAAGCAATCAATAGGCATGTGTTCTATATATAGTCGTACGTGCTCGCAATGAGAAACTTGCACAACATCTTTTGTCCTACCAGCCGATGGCAGCCGTGCCTCAAGGGAATCTACTGGATATTAAGGTACTCCTTTTAATAGAGTACCGGAGCAAAGCATTAACACTCCGTGAACACATGTGATCCTCACATCACTATCATCCCCTCCGGTTGTCCCGATTTCTGTCACTTCGGGGCCATTGGTTCCGGACAGCGACATGTGTATACAACTTGCAGGTAAGATCATAAAACAATGAATATCATGATGAAACAATAACATGTTCAGATCTGAGATCATGACACTCGGGCCCTAGTGACAAGCATTAAGCATAATAAGTTGCAACAATATCATCAAAGTACCAATTACGGACACTAGGCACTATGCCCTAACAATCTTATGCTATTACATGACCAATCTCATCCAATCCCTACCATCCCCTTCGGCCTACAGCGGGGGAATTACTCACACATGGATGGGGGAAACATGGCTGGTCGATTGAGAGGTGTCGGTGGTGATGATGGCGATGATCTCCTCCAATTCCCCGTCCCGGCGGAGTGCCAGAACGGAGACTTCTGGCTCCCGAGACGGAGTTTCGCGATGTGGCGGCGTTCTGGAGGGTTTCTGGCGACTCCGACTTCTTGGTCGCGATTTTTAGATCGAACCCCTTAACTAGTCCAGAGGAGGGCGTCGGAGGCCGGCCGAGGGGGCCACACGCTAGGGCCGCGTTCCCCCCTCCTGGGCCTCGCCGCCCTAGGGTGTGGGGCCCTCGGGCCTCCACCTGACTTGCCGTTCTGGCTCCGTGAGTCTTCTGGAAAAATAGGACCTTTCGCATAAATTCCGAGGATTTTCCTGAAAGTTGGATTTCTGCACAAAAACGAGACACCAGAACAGTTCTGCTGAAAACAGCGTTAGTCCGTGTTAGTTGCATCCAAAATACACAAATTAGAGGCAAAACAATAGCAAAAGTGTTCGGGAAAGTAGATACGTTTTGGACGTATCAAACAACTCCGCTAGCGGCCAAACTTCAGTACCTGTACCAGCTCCCACATCAATAGAACCAGCAGCAACACCACCAGTAGCACCAACTAACCCATCTATAGACCAGGTGCTTCTACTGCATTTGGTGATGAAATAACAAAGAAAACGGACATGAAATCACTATTAAATGGGAGAAGATAGCAGCAGAATCGAGAGGAAGCGAGGAGGAGGAAGAAGGAAGCGAGGGCGACGACAGGCCGTCAGTCTGATTTAAAGTGGGTGAGCCACTAATCGGGGACTACTTCCCCGATATGCTACATCGGGATTCCGTCGCCCGACCGCTCTATCGTTGGCCATGCCGACAGCACCCGCGTGCCTTTTCAGGTTAGCGATTCCCGACGCCGACCAGTGGGGGAACAGGAGGCCGACAACTGCTCTTCACCGACCGCGCGCGAAGACGTCCTTGGAATCGCAACCTATCGGGAATCGTTGCCCCCCGACAGTGTATTATTTGTGAAACTCGCCAAAAACGAGTATCATTTCTGGAAATAAAGGAAAAACATTATTGCTAAAAAGAATTCACAGTAATCCGCACATAGTTTAGATGAATAAAGAAAGTAGTAGTGAAATACTATTTGAAAGCTGAGATGCACGTAGGTAGAGGTGCACGGCAAAGCAGCAAGCGTGACAAATTATCCGGCTGGAAAAGGCAGTGTCCCAAAGTGCGCATACACCGGTTCCAGCGACACGCTCTCCGAAACCGGCAGCGACACGAGCCCATTTTCCGCGCGTAAACAATTGGGGCGCCCGTGCTGCCCCATTCCCCGTGGTCCGCAGCAGGACCCACCCGGCAGCATCCCGTGAACCCCTCCCCGGTCAGGTCAGGTCCACCCGAGACCGCTACCTCGGCCTCCTCCCTTCCCGCTTCCCGACGACACACCTCACCACAGGGATAACTCCCATCCAAAAACCCTCCCCAAACCCTAGCCCCCACCCCGCCCATTCATGACCGCCGCCGCCGCCGCCGTAGATGCACAGGCTCCCCCTCCCCCTCCTCCCCGCCGCGTCCACCTTCATTGACGCCACGGCGCCCTTCCTGCTCCCGACCTCCTCCATGCCCGCCCTCCGCCTCGGCTCCCCGGCGCTCCTCGCCGCGCGCCGGGGCCCGCTCCCCTGGCTGCGCTGCGTCGGCGCGCCCAGGCGGGGCATGTGCTGCTCCCTCGACGCCTCCAGCCGCGCCGGGGACGGCGGCTCGGAGGAGGAGGACGACGACGAGAAGCGGCGCGGGGCCCGCGCGGCCGCCGAAAGGAGGCTCAGGGGCGGCACCGGCAGCGGCGAGCTCCTCGCCATCCCCGGCGTCGGGCCCCGCAACCTCAGGAAGCTCGTCGACAACGGCTTCGAGGGCGTCGCGCACCTCAAGCAGCTCTACAGGGATAAGGTGCGTGTTCGGTGTTCCCCTGCTTCGGTTGGATTAATTAATTTGTGGAGGAAATGCTCCCCGAAACGTGCATTCATTTCCGTTACGCCCCCAAGGCAGCCATACCATTTCTCGCCCGTCGACATTGGAATCCGTTAAACATGCACACCTGAGCCTAATCGTTTCGGTTTAAAACTCGTTGCATCTATGTTATAGGGTGATTATCTGCCGCATCGGGCTCATGCTGTGCATGCACCCACATGTAGTCTGTTCCAAGTGTTGATACATGTTATGGTGAAAGACTGAAAGTTAAAGCATGCCATCAGGAGTGAAAAAATATCCGAGCGGCCCATTCGATGTTACAGAGAGGCTCACTTCTCATTTGCTAATTCGTAAAGCATAGATGAAACACAAAAAGACGCTCCGAGGAGCACTGTATGTAAATATTCTTATATGCGACTTTGGTATGTTGAGCTTCTCAAATCTCTTACAGGGTCGTTGTAGGCTTGTGGTTGTACAATCTTGAAATGGGATATTATCCAAATTAAAGTAAAATAATGAATACACTTTTGAAGAAAGAATGAAACGCTTTAAGTGGATTATTGAGCATGCAAGTGTGTTCTCACACAACATATTCTTCTGTTCTCCTTGCATAACTACTAGCAGCATTTTTTTGTACACCTACATGCATGGGAAACCCAGCTCTTCTGTTCTGAAACTACACAGGTCGACTCCATGTTCCATCATCTTCCTTTCGATTTATGCTAACTCTAGTTAATCTCATTATATAAATCATAACCGAAGATTGGTTATGTCACATAATCTTGTGTGTTCTGATAAGCAAATTACTGTTTCGTTCCAGAATAGACTTTTCAATACTAAGTCGTGTGAGAGTTTCACAAATGCTATTAGTATATGATGGCTTCTCGCTACTCTGTTCTTTTGTCTGCTGTGGTTGGTTATATTATCCTGTAATTTTGCGGACTTATCTTGAAGGCTGTTCTCTGAGCCCACGCTGACATTTTGTTAACTTACATGCATGTGCAGTTCTTTGGGAAGTCTAGTGAGAAGATGGTTGAGTTCTTACAGAGTTCGGTCGGCATCATACATAAGAACCACGCTGAGAGTATAACTTCATTCATTAAAGAGAGTGTTGTTGAGGAGCAAGAAGATACCAACTCGTCTAAGCCCCCTCAGAAGAAGAGGCTAACCTTTTGCGTGGAAGGAAACATTAGTGTTGGCAAAAGCACCTTCCTTCAGAGGATAGCTAATGAGACTATTGAACTACGTGATCTTGTGGAAATCGTACCTGAACCTGTTGCCAAGTGGCAGGATGTTGGCCCTGATCACTTCAATATACTGGATGCCTTCTATGCTGAGCCAGAACGATATGCTTACACGTTCCAAAACTATGTCTTTGTGACAAGGGTTATGCAAGAAAGGGAATCTTCAGGTGGAATAAAACCTCTCAGACTGATGGAAAGAAGTGTTTTCAGTGACAGGATGGTAGGTCTATCTTATTTTCTAATGCGCATGATTGCATCAACAAAGTATTTCTTTTCCCTTTCTGAGTCAGTAGACTAGTATGTACCATGAAACTAAATTACAATATGCACCAGGTATTTGTCCGTGCTGTTCACGAAGCTAAATGGATGAATGAGATGGAGATCAGCATCTATGATTCCTGGTTTGATCCAGTGGTGTCCTCTCTCCCAGGTCTTATCCCAGATGGATTTATCTATTTAAGAGCCAGCCCAGATACTTGCCATAAAAGGATGATGCTCCGGAAAAGATCAGAAGAAGGCGGTGTTAGTCTTGACTACTTGCAAGGTCTGCATGAGAAACATGAGAGTTGGCTATTTCCTTCGAAAGGAGGAGGCCGTGGTGTTTTATCAGTCAGTCAGCTGCCAATGCATATGGAGGGCTCCTTGCCTCCAGGAATACGGGATCGCGTTTTCTACCTGGAAGGAGATCACATGCATTCTAGTATCCAGAAGGTACATGCTATCTTTATTTGCTTCTCTGGTACTAAGGCTTCTCATTATTTATGTTTACGAGTTGTTGCTAACTTGCTATGCAGGTTCCTGCTCTGGTCTTGGACTGTGAACCTGACATTGACTTCAACAAAGACATACAGGCTAAACGACAGTGAGTTTGCAAACCTTCATTGCGCAGAGTGCATTGTTTCTAACATCAGTTTTATTTGTGAATTAACCAACTTAATAAACCCTATTTGTCTTTTATTTTTGTGTCCATGTGTTAGTTTACTTTTGATTGGGCTATTTCTTTGCTATGCTGTGCTATTTGTTAGTTATTACATCCGTTCCGAAATGTAACTTTTTAAAAAGGCTTACATTTCGGAACCGAGGTAGTACTGGATATCCACAGCAGAAAGTATCAGTTGAAGTTTATGTTCGATAAGGCTACTGCTATGCTTTGCTAGTTACTTGTTACTGGATGTCCACATCGGCAAGTAGTAGTGGAGGGCCTGACTCCTATATACTTCTGAAATTCTGTATTCCCATTTAATATTTCTACCTTTTTCCCCTGCAGATATGCTCAGCAAGTTGCCGAGTTCTTTGAATTCGTGAATAGCAAAAAGGAAGCTCCATCTGAACAAACAAGCACCGAGAAGGACCGTATGAATCCACAGATCATGTTCCCTAACAAAGGCGGCTTGTGGGTCCCTGGAGGTGTACCCCCTTTCACAGGCTCGGCAATGAATCTGGATTTCAGGAGAGCCATGTCTTCATATCTCCCAACCTAAGACTTCAGATTCACAAGTACTTGGGCCTGTTTGGTTGAACTCTTGGGAAGTCGTAATGTTAACTTTTTACCTAAACTGGCTTATGGAAGATCCACTGGTGTGGCAAGCTTAGCTAACAAGATGAGCCTATGACACATGGCCATGTGGCTAAGAAAGTGGTGAACCATGTTTGTGGTAGTGAGCCAAGCAAAGACACTCCTCACTGACCTTTGTAGAAATCGCTGATGCTTTTCTCTAGACCTAGCTTGCCTAATGCTAGCCGACGATGTAAGATAGTATGTCCGTCTCCATCTTGTAAATTGATCTCACTGGTAGTTTCATGTTTAGTGGTAGCGTTAGCTTCTGTTTTATCTGAACTACGGTGATAAGCCATGTCTGTACCGCATGTTTTGTTGCTGGTTGCTGGCTGCGTTCTGTTGAGAGGATTCAGATTTCAGAACTACTACATCGTTGTTGGTTAAAGGCTCTGCCTACCCTTTTTTTACTGTGATTTTGTCATCTGGAAGGTTACCTCGTGGGTTAAAATGGTACCGGCCGTGGTTACCAATGATTAACTTTCCAGAAAGGAACAATTACTCTTCAAAAAAAGAAGAACGGAACAGTTCTACAAGATTGTGATTTGTTGATGTGGCTTCTTACTGTAAAGCTAGCATCAGTTAAGAACTTAATATGGTTGTTTCGGCAAGCAAATCTGTTTGTTTATTACTATGGTGATGAGAGATAATTATAGGTGATTTTGGTGATGTGGAGAAAAGAGAATGAGGAGAGAGAAGGAGGCTGTCTGTAAAGTTACAGACAGTCATAGTCTGTAGGCTTCTTAGAGCATCCCCACTCGTTGGCGCTTCCCACGCCCAAATCCGGCGAAATTTTCGTCCGGATTGGAGGAAGATTTGGCGTGGGGAGCGCCGAAGTTTGAGCCGTCCCCCCGGCAGGAAACCCCCAACCTCGACCATTTGACATATTTCAAACAAATTCAACATAAAATTTAACAAGTTCGGCGAACAAGAGTACGAAAATTGCTGAAACAAATTCGGCGATAATCAGTACAATGTTTAACAAGTGCTGAAACAAATGAAGCACACAATTTCACAATTTTTCAAACAAATTAAGACAGACTAGTTGGCGTTGGCGTTGCCTCGGAGCCTCCATATGTGTTCCACCAGATCATCTTGCGACGAGTCGATGCATTGTAGAGTCTCGAATCTCCCGGCGCATAGCAATGAAGGCGGCCAATGATGGAGGCACCTGGTGATTAGGGCTGTGCAAGAGGACCCTCTCTCTCATATGGTGCTTCTTGCTCGGCCGGAGGAACCGGATGCTTTCGCTCATTTTCAATAATCATATTGTGTAGGCACACACAACGAGTTCATCACCTCCCACATCTGATCTTTGGACCAAGTCATAGCGGGGAACCGGACGACAGCAAATCTCTGCTGGAGGACACCAAATGCACGCTCGACGTCTTTTCGGCAAGCTTCTTGATTCTTGACAAACTCGCAAAGTTTGGGAGTGCTAGGGTTGGAGATAGTCTTCACAAATGTTGCCCACTTTGGATAGATACCGTCTGCAAGGTAGTATCCTTTGTTGTAGTGCCGACCATTGATCACATAGTCCACCGGGGGAGCATGACCCTCAACAAGCTTGGAAAAGACCGGGGAGCGAGTTTAGGACGTTGATGTCATTGTTGGATCCGGGCATACCAAAGAAAGAGTGCCAAATCCGGAGATCATGGGTAGCCACTTGCTTCAAGTATCACGGTGCAGCCTTTTTTGTGACCCTTGTACATTCCCTGCCACGCAAACGGACGGTTCTTCCATTGCCAATGCATGCGATCAATGCTTCCAAGCATCCCCGGAAAACCCCTAGCTTCATTTGTTGCAAGGATCCTCCGAGTGTCTTCGACGGTGGGTGATCTCAAGTAATAGTCCCCGAACAACTGCTATGACGGCCCTGCGGAACCGGTAGAAACAATCAAGGGCGGTGGACTCCGCCATCCGAAGATAGTCATCTGCACTATCACCGGGAGCTCCATACGCCGACATCCTCATAGCCACTCGTGCACTTCGCGGTGACGAAAATCCAACCAAACCGAGTGCAATCCGCCTTGCATCCGAAGTAGGGATCAAAGTCTCGGATGGCATACACAATTTGCGAGAAATAGCTTTCTGCTCATCCTGAAATGACGCCGGAAAACACTCTCACCGTGCAATGGATTGTCGGCGAAGTAGTCGGCGTACAACATGCGGTAGCCCTCCATTCGCTGTCTCGGCTTGCACTTCCGGCGACCCGGTGCCGACCCACCACGTCGACCAGTTGCCAGTCCGGCGTACATGCTTGCCAAGCAACCGAGGATCATCATGTGCTCGTCGTCTTGGGCGGCTGCTGCCATCTCTTCTTGCATAAGCTCGACGAACATCTGCTCCTCCTCTTCGTCCGAGTCCATGGCCGGCGAGGCAAATGGACGAACACCGACGGGCGTGGTCGAGGCAACCCGAGCCGCGAGCGACGAGGAGCAGGCCAAAGTCGAAAAACATGCCGGCGGAAGAGCAGCCAGATAGGCCGTCGTCCAAAGACGGCGGAATATAGGCAGGTGGGGAAGGAGGGGCGGCGGAATCGGGGCAACAAGCCGGCGGGGTGGTGCCGACGGCGAGAGAGATACGAGGGGTGGGGGAGATTTTGAGCGACGTGGCGGTGGGGTTCGTGCGTCGAGTCACCGACAGATCGGGCCCTTCCCCGCTTTTCACTTGTCCGGAGTCCCCGATAGGTCCCCGGGGGGGCGGGGATGGCGTGGGCTCGCCGGATGGATGAAGGGCCAAATCCGGACGAAAACGAGAAACCGGGGGCGCGACTGGGCCGAATTTCACCGTCCGGATGGGAAAAACGTCGCTCGGGGGCCTCGTCGGGGGGACGAGTGGAGATGCTCTTACAGACAGCTTACAAACACTATTTTTGCTGTTGCATGAAGGGTGTCTATAACTTATACTCACATATAGTACCTCCGATTCAAGGAATAAGGCGCCCTCGTTTTACGTACTTTTCATTTGACTACGTATTACTTCAAATATATAAAGATTGTTTGTATAAAATTAACATCATTAGAAAGTATTTTTCAATACGAATCCAACGATACTAATTACATATAATATAACCAAGATTTTGTTGCTAAATTTTTATGGTCAAAGTTCATCTTGGAATACGTGTGCGCCTTATTCCTTGGGACGGAGGTAGTAGCTATGACTAAAAATAGATAATTTACAGACAGACTATTGTATACACTCTCTATATTATTATCTATAGATGACATGGAATAGTATTACAGACAACATCTGGTACATGCCTTCAGGGTGGCCACATTTCATAGTGGTAGCCTTAACTGCTCTCCAACTGCCTTCTACTATTTCCTTTATGTAAAAAGGTAGGCACGTGCTAATCACGTTTTTGGGAAGGAGCCACCGTGCAACACACGTGTAATCGCTTATAGCAATAGTTTAAACAGGTTCGTTGAGGACTAATGCCGCTATTTCTCAACAGTCAACACACATGGAAGCGAATGTGTTAAACGCATGTTGACCTGAAAGACCTTTCCACCCAAAAAGTGCACACGTAGAAAAAATTGAGACTACATACTTAACATTCACTATAGCTCGTTCAGAGTTTTTGTACGGAGTACTACGCATATCCCCGTTTGCCGGTGTATAGGACGAGGTGTCGTGGCTCATTTAGCACAAGAACATGGTGCCGGTGTGTGGACATGAAGATGAATTAACTTCATAATCACGTCATTCTTAAATGCATTACGAAAAATCTATGAGATATATCTTATTTAGATTTTAGAACCCGGTGAGACTTAATGTTGTTTAACTCTATATTAAAAAAATACGTATATGTCTTCTTTCAGGAAAAGAGGGAGTGGTAGCTCCGGTTGCGAACAAGCAATCAAAAAAGTTTACAAGGTGGTACCTAGGCCAGTCCTCCGGGCTATAAGAGGTCATGATTTCAACCACCTAGGCCAGTCGATGAGCAGTGTACATAGGTTTCAACCACATTTGTAAGAGATCGTGATTTCAAGGCGGGATTTAACCTGGAATTCAGCTTTGCACTACAATGCAGCCTTTGATTTCATTGGCACAATCGATACAATAGGTGCCTTAGTCACAACAATTTCAAGCTCAGTATCCGACCATTTGATCGTCTTTTTGAAGTATTCATATGGTTGGGATCTTCTCATCGCCGAGAAGTGCAACAACGACATGCATAGCGTGCCTAAACATCCAAGAGCCACATGAGACGCATAGACCTTCGGCATATGAGTTGTTCTAAAAAGAACCTTCGAACGTATGACAACATCATCCCTACGCATTGTGCAACATGAGAATATAGACGCTCAACTTGAGAACATCGAAAGCACATAGCCCGCACTCCCACAAGAACACGAGGTTGGGATTGACCTTGATATCAGATAAAAAGGTAGGAGTCAGCACTCGGTGGTGGCGCAAGTACCCGGAAGGAGAGCCAATATGGGAACAATAATTCTATGAGAACTTGTCCATAGATCCACTGGCGTGGATCAACTTCAGCAATTGACATGTGGCATGTATAACAGTTTAGATCTAAAAGCATACATCTACTGTAGATTTTTCACTCTGTCCACCATGTAAGGGCGCGAAATGCGTGAATGAAATTATTTTCCCAAAATGGGCAGGTAGTACTTGGGTTGTATTCGTCTTCTGCTCTTTCTTATGCTAGTCCACCGAAGTCTGCTGTTGACCGGCTCCTTCGGAAAGAGATTTTGTGCGATTCGGTTGTGTGTACATGTCACTGCGTCACTGCGTGGCAGTAGCATTTTCCGAGCATGTCCCACTGCGCTGTTTGGTAGAGTGGACTCGGCTACTCTGGCTTCCCGCAACAGCGCCAGAAGCCTCCTCTCTCTCCTCTCCCCTGTCCCCTCCCTCGTTCTCTTCCCCGAATTCCGTCGGAATCCCGCCGCGAAATCACAACCTCCGCGCCTCGCGGATCGCCGCGAGCTCCCCACCGCCCCTCACCAGGTTCGTCGCTGCCGCTTTTTCCGCGGAAAAGTTCCATGCTTTTTCTCCCGGACAAAAATTATCGGGCGTCGTTTTGAGCTGTGCCGTTGGTTTGGTTCCCGGCAGGCCGCTCGTTACATGGACTGGAGTTGCTGGGATCACGCTGCGCGTAAACCCTCGTGCTGAGCTGCTGGTTTGGTCCAGTTTTGGTGGATTGAGTTGAGTGGCCTTGTATAGTTGGTTCCTCGAGGGTAGGTCATTGCCTGACTGGGGAATTCTGGAAGCTGGTAGAATTGGAGTGGCTAGGACTGCGTTAACTCCGTGGAAGGTTAGAAAAATATGCATGGTGTTATGGTGAATGGGAGGTGAGCAGTTGGGTTAGCATAAGTTGGGGATCAGGAATTCTGTGTAGGAAGGGAAATGGGAGGCCTCTGCTCGAAGGTCTCGGCGGTGGACAAGTCGCCGAGCGACACCGCGCTTGGCCGGGACCAGATATTCGATCACCAGCCGGTGACCTTGAAGCAGGAGAAGTCATCGTTGTTGGCCGATGAGGCCGCGGCAAAGCGGGCGGAAGATCAGCAGCAGCAGCAGTCTTTCTCCTTCTTCGAGAGCGTAGTGCCCGGCCTTGCTGTTTACAATGGTGCAGATGCAGGACACACCGGGTCCAGGACGCCGCGGTTGGCTCGGACGCTGTCGCAGAAGGCTGGTTTGGGCAAGACAAAGGTGCCGTGCTGTTTATTACTCCCTCCGTTCACAGTTACTTTGCGTTCTAGGTTTAGACAAGTTTGACCAAATATCTACGATATAAAACCTATATTACTAGAATCGTCGCAGTGTATTTTTTTATATTATCATGCGCATTTGGATGTTAATATTTTTTTCCTATATTTTTGGTCAAGCTTGACGTTAACTAAATCTAGAATGATAAGCAAATAAAAATTGAGGGAGTATAATCTAAATTGATGAATTAGGCCGCGACGTACTGTATTCTGTTACGGTTAGCTTCTCAAAGTAATTCTCCGGTCCTTGGTTTGTTAGACTGTACAATTGTAGTGACATGTGGTGCTCCTGTTTTGTTTATATGCAGACACTATGGTTTTCTCCTTGTTCTAGTTGGTGCGTATAGTTTGATTATGATGAACACATTGTAGCATATTCAACTGTATTGAGTTGGGGCTGCTGACTTCAGTTCGTTATATTTATATAGTTCTATGCTTTACTTTGTAGCCTGGATAATTTGTGATCTTTTTGTGGCGTTGATATGCTAAAGCTGTGAATATAGTTCACAACTTCCAAGCAGCCGCATCGATGGGTACATAGCACATACCCCTGTTCTACGAGAGTTAAACAAGATGAACAAGATTCTGTAGTTACTAATTTTAATTAGTCCAAAGCTGAGATACAACTCATATCATCTTATAGAATAAACCGAACAGACAGACGCATCACTTCCAACAAAATGAGCTCATTCTTCCTGGCTGCTCCTATCCCATGCAAGGTTGTTTGGTGCAAGCAAAAAAAAAAAAAAATCCTTAAGTTTTGGGCTTCTCGGACTTACAAAGCAATCACAATTATGATATGATAATTACTATGTACCTGTAATAGCACATTTTGGGAGCTTTTCCTAATATAAGGAGCACTTTGTTTTCTGCATCTAAATGAGATGTACTCTTGTCTTTGCTCTTTTCCAGTGTCCAGACTGTTGATTCTGTGAGAGATGTTATGCTGATTAATGGTTGCTTTATGTTGACTATTGAAACAGGTTTCGGAAATGAGCATGATTTTTGGTAGAGCTAGCACTGCTGGTCTCGGGAAGGCAGTGGAGGTTCTAGACACACTCGGAAGTAGCATGGCAAGTTTAAATGCTAGCAGTGCTTTCGTGTCAAGTTCAGCAAAGGGAAACAAAATATCTATTTTGGCTTTTGAGGTGGCAAATACCGTAGTTAAGGGTTCCAATTTAATGCGTTCTCTGTCCAAGTCTAACATAAAGCATATAAAAGAAGTTGTGCTCCATTCAGAAGGTGTCCAACACCTTATATCCAAAGATATGGATGAACTACTTGAGATTGCAGCTGCTGACAAAAGGTTAATGTTGAATCTACACTGCTTCACACTGCCTCCATTTCAAAATAATTGTCACTAGCCTCACGAGTGCCCTTTTCAAAATATCTGACCATTGAAGTAATCAAGGGTGCAGTTAATGCATTTTCCCACATTTTGTCCTTAATCTAATAGTTTTGAAGTGGTTTACCCATTTCTAAGAATATGATTGTAGCCCATTTTTAGAAGATTGTATGGTCATATCACATTAAATCTATCATATATTTAGAGCTATCTTGGTCTGTGGGTTGATGACAGATATAATGAAAAAGAGGGAGTAGGTTCATAGCATTTAACCTGAACTTTTACTCCAGCAGAAATTTACTCAGAGAGCTGTACCACAACCTTTCCTCTTGTCATTTCTTTAATTGTTTCATTCCAACAGGGAAGAGTTAGAAGTATTCTCAAAGGAGGTTATTCGTTTTGGTAATCGTTGCAAGGATCCTCAGTGGCACAACTTGGACCGCTACTTTGAAAAGTACAGTTTATTTAATGCCCTTGTCTTTGGTAACGGTGATTATGTTAGGGTACTAACTTGTGTCTTTGTTGAATTCTTAGGTTGGCGTCAGAAAGAAGAACTTCCCAGCAATACCTGAAACGAGATGCGGAGGCAGTGATGCAGCAACTGATAATTTGTGTTCAGTATACAGCTGTAAGGATCACGAGAATAGCTTAGCTTGGTTTATAGATTTAGAATGGTTTTTTTTTTCAGTAAGTTATCTGCACTGTATGCTATTTTGGTTGCCTCAATTTTGCACCTAATTTAGCACTGAAGTTAGCTACATGATTAATACACTGTAGCAACCTCTATGGGCCATTCCAGTTGTTAATGCTTTGTTTGAGTGGTTTGTGGCCAAATTTCCTTGGTCGCTTAAATTTTCTACTAAGTTTCACGTTTAGTGCCATTCCAAATGGTCATACAATGTACTTCTGTTTGGAAGTGTAACAATCCCAGATTGTGTGCAGTCAAACATTTTTAGTTTTTACCACAAATTCTCCAGAATTCTATCGCCCACATGATTTCAGTACGAACAGATTCGTTTTGAAAGTAACAATGTATTGTGATCGAAAGTAGAAATCAAGCAGGTATCTTGGAGACCATGTAAATGCCAACATGACCTATACTTATATGGCTTTTGCTAAATGCACATCTTTTTAACCTTTCATACTATTCTAGTTAGTTTTTTTATAAGATGAATTATTCCGCTTATTCATGTCACGTAATTGACTTCGCTTCACTTGTTTACCTTTCCCCCTCAGGAATTATATCATGAATTGCACGCATTGGATAGATTTGAACAAGACTATCGCCGTAAACATCAAGACCATGATGGCTTTGGTTCAACAGGTTTATTTTGTTTGTGATCTGTAAAACCGTATGATTTGTCTGACCTGGTTGCATACTTTTGCGTGTCTTTTGGTGGGGCTCCTCCTGTTTTCCAGCCACTTAAGAAGTACTACTAGATTATAAGTATTCCAACTCTTGTGAATAATCATATATCTATGTTCCTCTGTGTAGTTCTTCTGTTGTCATTTGTTCTCTTAAAAGTAAAAACCTATCCCCACAGTATGCCCTTATTTTTTGCATGGAAGTACCGAATAAAATCTATGGTGCATCTCAAAGATTCGTGGGTAGGATCTATTTCATTAGAAAAAAGTTTGTAAGTAGTTTATGTATAACTTTTTCGAAAAAATCTATAATCTAGAACAACACAAAAATTACAACTTAAGTATGATCCAGTCAATCCAGACCATCCAAACAGGATTGATCCAATGGATGAGAAAATAAGTTGGAGCATTGCACTCTTGATCAATCACACAATAATCATGCTCTTAGTTGTTCAACACTCTCGTAATTTTCACAAAATAATCACCCTTTACATATCCTCGATGTTTCAAATTCTATCATATTCATCACCCTGTCCCATTTGCACGTTGTGCTGTTGCGCAGGGTGCTCCCACTGGTCCCTTCTCTCGGTTACATACTTGCATATGTCAGTACATACATACGATATATATAACTTCTCCTCTAGGTTGTCTATGTCAGTATTTATTCATGCTAATATATACTCGGTAGAATGTGCATTACACCTACACAGGGTGACAGACTGAACTTTTTTTTGATTCATTTGCAGGTGAAAGTCTGCATATACTAAAGCAAGAAGTGAAGAGCCAAAATAAGCACGTTAAAAATTTAAAAAGAAAGTCACTTTGGTCCAAGAACTTGGAAGAGGTCAGTAGTATGTGGTTTTGCTATAAATTTATTACATTAAGAATTCCTGGTTCAGTGAAGGCATTGATTATGTTATAGGTTACTACTAGATGTTTCCATTTTCCAGATTTGAAGAATACTATTGTTCTATTCACAGGTGATTGAAAAGCTTGTAGACGTCGTCCACTTCTTAGATCTGGAGATTTATGATGCCTTTGGTTATGCTGGTATTAGTCCTTATGTCTGCTGTCTTACAAGAGTTCATGTTGTTGCTAGTGCAGTTTGATTATGGTTATTTGTAGAGTCATATGTGCTTGACTGCTTGCCATGATAGACTTGACCCGCATATATTTTATGAATGTATTCTGATGTCTTTGGTTTACATACATCTGTCAGTTTTTTTACTCACATTAATCCCCTAAAAATTCTGGATCATTCTGTTACCTGGATAGATGGCCCTCAGTTTCCTTGTGCCTATCACAGGAACTGAACATTAACACAGCTGTGACTCATTTTAAAATTATTATCAGTCACCAACTCTGCATCGAACACAAAGTCCACACCGAACACAGTTTTTATTGAAGCCAACTAGTTTACCCCCTTTAGTCAAGCGAAGTTAATATATGTCTATTCAAGTCATGCTCTGAACATATGTGCCATGTTGCAGTGCGACTTTGTTTGGATTTATCTGATGTTGAGATTGCAGCTTCAAAAAATGTGGTCTGCACAGCATATACAATGTGATCTGCACAGCATATACAATGCCCATTTTCATTTCTAATACTTACTATGTGGCGTGCAATGTTTTCGTGTGACAAGATGACTTTTTGTGCATGCATGAACACACTTTAATCCTTCAATATGGTAGTCTAAATTGTGAACCTCAATAGGTAATGTATGTGTAGGCTGATTCTTCTCAAAGACTGATCTTATTACGAATCATCATTTATTGTAACAATGATTTAGAATTCCTTCCCATATTAACTGTAGAGAGTGAAGAACCACAAGAACCCGTGAGACACCATAAGAGACTGGGACCAGCAGGCCTTGCGCTGCATTATGCAAATATCATCAATCAGATTGATACACTTGTAAGTTGACACTCTACTGGAGATAGTACTCCGTATTACATAACTATTTTGTGATCGCGGTAATAATCACAGATTCTGACCTATTACCAATACAAATATGTCTGTTTGAAGTCCCCTTGCATTGTCCAAGACTCTTACAAAATGACTCAGCAGGCTACATACGTTATGCAGTCACCCTTTGTTGTGAACTCATGCATCATCTTTGGTTTTAGGCACCAAATTAGCTTTTTATACATTATGAGTTTGAAGTTAATATACTAAAGGGTTATAGGACATTCTACATACCGCGTCATCATATTTTTGAGAACTTTTTATATCTTGAGTTCTTGATCATGTGCCTGAAACAGTGAGGTGATTGCATGAATACCTCAAAGGGTGATTGCATCGCGTATCTTGCCCTATTTATAAGAAGTATGCACAATTGTGCTATCAGATATTAGGTTATTAGCACAGTAACATGTCTGTGTAGAGATACATCCTTCGACTTCAACTACTTTTAAAAAAGGAATTCTTTTGGCAGGTTTCTCGATCAAGTTCGATCTCTCCAAACACTAGGGATAATTTATACCAAGGTTTGCCACCTACCATCAAATCTGCTCTCCGGTCTAGACTACAATCTTTTGAAATAAAAGAAGAGGTATGGTACACTCTAGTCTAATGTTTGCAACTACTATGAGTAGACAGTCATGGACATTGATGCCATATGCCATGCTGTGGAATCGTGAATCATAATTCCTTGCTATGGTGGCTATCTTTTAATACTGAAATATGGTTGTGCTAAATGTATGCAGCTTATGGTTTCCCAAATTAAAGCCGAAATGGAGAAAACTTTGCGATGGCTTGTCCCTATTGCAGATAACACGACTAGGTACTCTATTATCACCTGTGACTTCTTTTTTAATTACAAAAGCTGTCCACATCTGACTGAGAATTTGATTATCTGTTCATATCAGGGCGCACCACGGCTTTGGTTGGGTTGGAGAGTGGGCAAATACAGGGTTAGCTTATGATTACAGTGATTTTGTACAAAACTGACTAAAATAGAGTTTCTGAAGAATGTCAAACCTTCTTAACCTATGCAGGTCTGAACTGAACTGCAAACTATCAGGACAGATGGATTTAACCCGAATTGAGACACTGTATCATGCTGAGAAGGACAAGACTGAAGCACATATCCTTGAGCTTGTTGTGTGGCTTCATCATCTCATCAGTAAATCCAGAGCTGCTAATGGAGATGTAAGGTCGCCTATCAAATCTCCTGTTCGCTCACCAACACAGAGGGGTCACACTATCAGGTTGCAGCAGCCGGACCAAGTGCACAGTTCGCCGATTCTCACACCAGAGGATCAGGATATGCTAAGCTGTGTCAAGTACAGGAAATTTGTCCCTGGGATAAGCAAAAGTCAAGAATTTGATACAAGGTCAAGGCATAACAAACATAGTAGATTGTGCAAGAGCAGTAGTCATTCTCCAGCCAGTGGCAGCAGGAAAGATTTGCTCTCAGTTAGGAGGTTCTCCCTGCTTCCTGTCATAGACTTTGAGATTGATAGGACAAAAGCTTTGGATTTAATTGACAGGCTTGATGATCTCAAAACACAGTGAGGAACCAACCAAAAAGAACCTAGAAATTATGGGGTCATCTTTTATTCTGAAATCCCTGAATGGATGTAAAAAACGGTGTTTACCTACAGAAAGGCCACTCAGAGTCTCAGACTGTGGGGAGAACTAGCAGTATAAAAGCAGTATGCCAATGTGATGGTACCGAGAGTATTGGTATTTGGTGGTAGCCAACATTGTATCACCTATCATGGTCTGAACAGAAAGGGAAATTATTGTGTTAATATATATCTGTTGTTTTAGTTGCTTGTATAAGAATACAAGTTTTGACACAGAAAATCGCAGAGATGAGATCTCTATGTCGTACATATTCATGAGCGGATAATTTCAGTATCAGATGATTCGTGTAATAGTGTAACAGTTTGAATGTAGATGTAAGCCAGAACAAATTTCACTTTAGTACCCATCATTCAGAAAATGTGATGGATCATCTAATTGTGCAAAATCGGAACCAATATTCATTTTTTTCCATGCTTATTATGTAAAATGTTACAAAGATAATAATTAATCCAACTCTCACACGCTTACATAGCCCAGTTCAGGCCTCTAGACAGCCAAGCAACTACATGGGCAATTCTGATGTTTTGTCGACTTTTCCTCTGGTATACATAGCCGCCCTATCCCCAACTGACTCATCATTGCTCGCACAGGTTAGGGTTTATTATGGTGCTACGGAGGACTTCTGAAGTGTGTCGCACAGCGAGTCTGAAGCTCTGATAGTGAGTTGTCTCCATTGTTCATGTTGGGGGTCTCTCCAGGGCCACCCAGCCAAATCTGCCTTTCCGGAAGTCAGACAAGATGCGAAAAGCTGCTTGGGTGGTATCTCCATTGAACAAGTGGACTGAGAGCTTTGTGACAAACCTGCAAATTGTCAACTACGGTATCAGAACAGTGGCTTAACTTCTTAAGTTCTAGTACCATTTCAAAAGAATTGCAGAGGATTGAAGTATACAGTTTGCCGCAGTCGCTGTCTACATCGATCTTGTATCTTTTTCGAAATGCTTCAGAGCCTGTTTCACACAAATCCGTCAGCCACGGTTTTCATTCTCATAGACATACACAGGATAAAAGCATCAATACTTGATGGAATGGAAGGGAAAAATCTTGTTTTCTATTTTGCAAGTAAACGGAATATGCATGATGCACCGTGGTCAAAACATAATATTTCATCATTAGATTGTCGAACCACTCACCCACATCCGGATGTCTTAACAATATCTGCACAAGAATCGCTGCCACATCAGCAAAATCATATGACCTTTCTCCGATATCATCACAGATAGCAAGCTTTAGTGCTGCTGTCTGATCGCTAATTCTCATTGGCAAAATTCCAGGTGAGTCTAACAGCTCTAGATCCTTCCCAAAACGAACCCACCTGTTTGGGATACCAAATGTTAGATTCTGCATAGAGATAACATCACATTATTTCCTACTAAGAGAAACTCAAATATGTCTATACAATAACCTATGCAGCTTGAGTAACTCACTTCAGCTCTCTGGTGACACCTGGTCTAGGTGCTGCTGGACACATTCTTCGTTTTAGCAAGCGATTAACCAAGGAAGATTTGCCAACATTTGGGTATCCAACAATTCCTGCTCGAACCTTCAAAAAAGGTACAACAGAAATAATGGATAAGGTAAGCAAGTCGTCATTGTGTAGTTGATTATTTAAATTGTAAAGGATTACAAAAATTGTTGACTTCAAACAGTCCACTAAGAAAATCTAATGTAACTAAAGATACCATTAGTGCGTTGCCAACAAGTATAAAACTGAAATCATTCAGAGTTCACAACGGTTGCATGCAACCATTACTTCTATGATGTCGTAAGCAAGTTGCACAATGTACCTCTTCTTATGGAAAATTTCCAGAGTATACTAATTTTCATGAATGAAGAAAAAAAATGAAAGGAAATAACAGAGGGCAGCCAACAACAAATCAATGTGATTACCGGACGAGGAAGCAATCCCTTTTCTCTTCTCCTTGTGTTCACAGTAGATGCAGCTGATTTTGCCATTCTACCTAGTTTCATTGTACCCTGACCACGAACGGAGAAGTGAAACATTAGGGCACATACCAGAGTATACATGACCCTTTGGCAACAGAGATTACATAACGGTTATCTTACCATGCCCAGCTGGCCATTTGAGTAAACAACCTTGATACCCTGACTAGAGAAGTAAGTTGCCCATGCATTTCGGTCTTCAGCTGACACCATGTCCTCCCGGTTCATCACTATGATCCTTCTCCGGTTACCTAGCCACAAATCCATCTGATCATTGAAAGCATGTGTTAGCACTATCCAAAGCCACTGCTTCTAGACGTAAATGTTGAGAATGCGCCACCACTATTACCTTAGGATGGGTTGTGGCCAAGGGGATTCTAGCATCCCGGACCTCTATGACAACGTCCATGAGCTTTAGCTGTCCTTTCAGTTCCTTCTCTGTTTTCGCAATATGACCAGGGTACCACTGCAAGGTGCAGATAGAAATGAGAAAATGAACACCATGAACATTAGCTAAGCTATATTATAATCAAGATGTACTACGAAGTTGAGTGTATAGGTATGACTCTTGATTCCATTAAAGCACACCTTATATATACCTGCACCGGACGCAGGCCTCTGGTCCAGTACTGCAAATCAGCATCCAAGGTTTCCCAGAACATGTCTTCGTTGGACTCCTCATCGGCATATCGTGAGAGGCCTAACCTCTCTTTCTCGTACAAACCCAGCAGCGTCTCACCAAGCTAATAATTTTATTCGATTAGCAAAGCAATTCAACATCAGGGTAAAGCGATTTCCCCATTCCAGCTGCAAAAGTTACAGTACTTGCTAGTCCGTATCATCATTTCTAATTCGACTACCTAAATCTCTGCTTGATTATCAGCACGCAGAGAATGCACAAGTCAGGAGCCGCGTACCACGGGAGGTGTCGTCGACGTTGCCCTCGCCATAGTCGCTCGACCATGTTGTCGCCGGAGACGGAGAGAGGGCGCAGCGAGGGAGATGTGTGGATGGACGGCTGGGCGGGAAGGGGTAGCCGGGAGGCGGCGCGTCGGGAGGAGCATTAGGGCGGCGAGGAGAACGCCGGCGAGGTAGGGCAGGGAGGGGTCGACCGGAGCCGAGCTCGGGATGTTGGTGGCTTTGGTGCCCGGTGTGGGCAGCGAGGGGGAGAGATTGTGGATGGTGAGTTGCCTAAACCTTATCTTTCTCGCTTTTCTTTTTTGGACTTTGGAGACCCAATGTATAAATCACATTAATTTGGGACACAGTATATCGAGTAATTATATTTTGAAATAAATCCTTAGTAATTCCATCTTGTCAGATCCGTGCTGCTAAACTCAACACAACGAATTCGAAGACTCATAGAATTTGTGCCGCGTAAAAACATGAGCATTTATTTTGTCCTTTTGAGGGATCACCAATATCTTGTGCAAATGTAAAATGTACATATCATACTCATACACAAGATTAGTCCGTTAAAAGTGTTGTCATCAATTAAATTTATAATAACTTATCCATATATGGAGTATGGTCATAATTTGAACAAGTCATTACTTTCATTTGACCGGAGTAAAATAACAATTATTTAGTTCTTTATAATAAATTATTCATGTATACGCCTAACTTAAAATACTGTTGCTTGACTGAAAAATGTTTTAGTCCTACCAATAATGAGTCCTACTAAAATTATGCTTTCTTATATATATAGCTGTTTTTTTTCTCATATTGCTTAAAGTTAGAGAATTTTCTTTTGGAAATGAATACACGGGCACCATCTGGTGCCGCCACTGCTTCAATGGTGAACATCAACATGTTGATCACATCATCCGTCTGACTCATGTTCGATCTTTCGGTTTCCTATGTTCCGATGCTATGTTTGTATATGCTAGGCTCGTCAAGCAAATCCAATTATTTCCGTGTGTGCAACATGGCTTACACCTGTTATATGTGAACGTAGAGTTTATCACATCCGATCATCACGAGATGCTTCAAAATGACAACCTTTTGGAACGGTGCATACGAGGGAAGAACACTTTACTATCTTGATATTAATGTGTGGGGTCATCTTATAATGCTACCATCGCGATCTAAGCAAAACAAGATGCATAAAAAGATAAACATCACATGCATGAATAATGTGATATGATATGGCTTTTTCTTCTTATGCCTTTGATCTCCATCTTCAAAACACATCACATGCATTGCGCCAAGGTCCATAGCGCGGCTTCATGGTTGTCCATCATCCATAGCAACTATTACAACTACTAACTCATAGTAATGAAATAAAGCTATTACATGGTGATTGACACACAAGTCTTAACAGAATTTAAAAACAAACATTAGGCTCCTGCGGGTTGCCATAATACAATAAGGATCATCGCATACATCAAATATAATCTCAATCACATCACGGCCATATCACATAACATGCTCCTGCAAAAATAAGTTAGATGCCTTTAATTTTGTTTGCATATTTTACGTGGTTTGGGGCTTTCGAGTAAGATCCGATCTACCTACGAACAAGAACCACAACGCTGATACAAGTGTTGTCAAGTGCAGATTGTAAATTGGATCTTAACTATGGTGAGAGAGAGACACCCGCAAAGCCACTTATGCAATACAAGTTGCATGTCAAGCGTGGAACAAGTATCATGTATGCGGACATGTAAGGTTAGCCCGGACCCCTTCATCTCACAATCCCGCAATATGCGAAGTACACGAAAAATAAATGACAAAAAAAGCATCAACGCTCACAAAAACATTGTGTTATACTCGTGCAACAGATTTATGCATAGACACGGCTCATATACCACTGTAGGGGTTCGTAGCATAGAAACAAAAAAAATTTACCGCAAGAACAAACAACAAGCCAAGATCTAACCTATTAGATGGTAGCAACGAGATGGGATAAACATACCATCGAAGATCGTAAGCGTTTAATGAGATGTATCTCGTTGATGATGTAGTCGATCACTTGCCGCTCTCAGGAACGAGTAGAAGACCCCGACGGTGCCGCAATCGGGCAGCACCTCCGCACTCGGTCACACATACAGTGTTGATAAAGACGTCATTCTCCCTATTTCAGCAGGCAGCGGAAGTAGTAGATTCTCATCGGAATCCCGGCAGCATGACAGCGTGGTAGCGGTGATGGTGGAGAAATCCTGCAGGGCTTCGCCATAGCCGTGCAAGAGGGAGGAGGAGGAAGGGGGCGGCTAGGGAGAGGGGAGAGGGGACTTGGGATGCAACTTGTGCTGCCCTTGGAGCTCCCCTTTCCCTCCTTTTATAGGTGGAAAAGGTCCTTGGGTCGACCAAGACCTTCCCCCAAAATTTGAGGGAGTTCCGGTAGGTTTCTGTCAGCCGGAACATACTAGAACTAGGACTCTTTTGCAAAATCTGAATTTTCCTTTGGGGAAACTACTTAATCCTTAAGGAAAATGTGGATGCACCTATTATGGAACCCTCCGGACTTCCTTAGATAGCCCGGGTTGTTCCGGACACATCTGAAACCTTCCATAATATTCCAAACCCTTCCAATCTTTCTAGAACCTTCTAGAAGCTCCAGTCAAAACACCGAACTTATTCCGAACCCCATAAAATGACTTCCTATATATGAATCTTATTCTCCGGACCATTCTTAACCTCCTCGTGATGTCCTGGATCCCATTCGAGACTCTGAACAATATTTGGTCTCCATCTCATATTCCTTATCTACTTAAACAACATCGAATCTTAAGTGTGTCATGATGGGATTCGTAGCATAGAAAACAAAAAATTCCTACCGCAAGAACGAATAACAAGCCAAGATCCAATATAGAAGATGGTAGCAACGAGAAGATCATGAGCCTAACCCTCGAAGATTTCCAAAGCCTACGAGATTAGATCTCGTTGTTGCTGTAGTCGATCACTTGCCGCTTTCAAAAGCGCGTAGAAGATCTTGACGGTGCCACAGTCGGGCAGCACCTCCGTACTCGGTCACACGTTCGGTGTTGATGACGACGTCCTTCTCCCCGTTCCAGCGGGCAGCGGAAGTAGTAGATCCTCCTCGGAATCCCGCCAGCACGACGGCGTGGTGGCGGTGGTGGTGGAGAAATCCTGCAGGGCTTCGCCGTAGCCGTGCTAAGAGGGAGGAGGAGGAAGGGGCGGCTAGGGTTTGGGGAGAGGGGGCAAGGGCTGCGACTTGTGGTGCTCTTGGGGCTCCCCTTGCCCTCCTTTTATAGGTGGAAAAGGTCCTTGGGTCGTCCAAGACCTGCCCCCAAAGTTTGGGAGATTTTCATTAGGTTTCTGTCAGCCGAAACCTACTAGAACAAGGACTCTTTTGCCAAATCCGAATCTGCCTTAGGGAAACTTCTTAACTCTTAAGGAAAACATGGATACACCTATTATGGAACCCTCCGGACTTCCTTAGACAGTCCGGGTCGTTCCAGACACTTCCGGAACCTTCCACAATATTCCGGACTATTCCGGTCCTTCCAAAACCTTCTAGAAGCTCCGGTCAAAACACCGGACTTTTTCCGAACCCCGGAAAATGACTTCCATATATGAATCTTATTCTCCGGACCATTCCGGAACTCCTCGTGATGTCCTGGATCCCATCCGAGACTCCGAACAACATTCGAACTCCATTCCATATTCCATATCTACTTAAAATGACATCAAACCTTAAGTGTGTCACCCTACGGTTCGTGAACTATGCAGACATGGTTGAGACTTCTCTCCGACCAATAACCAATAGCGGGATCTGGAGATCTATAATGGCTCCCACACATTCAACGATAACTTAGTGATCAATTGAACCATTTACATACGATACCGATTCCCTTTGTCACGCGATACTTTACTTGTCCGAGATCGGTATCTCCATACCTTGTTCAACCTCGTTACCGACAAGTACTCTTTACTCGTACCGTGGTATGTCATCTCTTGTGACCAAGTCACTTGCTTGCAACCTAATCAGACGACATTCCACCGAGAGTGCCCAGAGTATATCTATCCGTCATCGGGATGGACAAATCCCACTCTTGATCCATATGCCTCAACTCACACTTTTTGAATACTTAATCCCATCTTTATAACCACCCATTTACGCAGTGGCGTTTGATGTAATCAAAGTACCCTTCCGGTATAAGTGATTTACATGATCTCATGGTCGAAGGACTAGGTAACTATGTATCGAAAGCTTATAGCAAGTTGAACTTAAATGACTTGATCTTATGCTACGCTTATTTGGGTGTGTGTCCATTATATCATTCATCTAATGACATAACCTTGTTATTAATAACATCCAATGTTCATGATCACGAAACCATGATCATCTATTAATCAACAAGCTAGTTATACAAGAGACTTACTAGGGACTCCTTGTTGTTTAATAACACACATGTATCAATGTTTCGGTTAATACAATTATAGCATGGTATGCAAACATTTATCATAAACTCAAAGATACGGTTCGTGAACTATGCAGACATGATCGAGACACTTCTCCGATCAATAACCAATAGCGGGACGTGGAGATCCATAATGGCTCCCACATATTCAATGATGACTTCGTGATCGAAAGAACCATTAACATACGATACTGATTTCCTTTGTCGCGTGATACTTTACTTGTCCGAGGTTCGATCATCGGTATCTCTATACCTAGTTCAACCTCGTTACCGATAAGTAATCTTTACTCGTACCGTGAAATGACATCCCTAGTGACCTAGTCACATGCTTGCAAGCTAATTGGATGATATTCCACCGAGAGGGCCCATAGTATATCTATCTATCATTTGGATGGACAAATCTCACTCTTGATCCATGCGCTTCAACCCATACTTTCCGAATACTTAATTCCACCTTTATAACCACCAATTTCCGAAGTAGCGTTTGATGTCATCAAAGCATCCATCCGGTGTAGGTGATTAACATGATCTCATGGTCGAAGGATTATGTTACTATGTATCTTGAAGCTTGTAGCAAAACAAACTTAATGACTTGATCATATGATATGCTTACTATGGGTGTGTGTCCATCATATCATCTCCTAATGACATGATCTTGTTATTAATAACATCCAATGTTCATGATCAGGAAACTATGATCATCTAATAAACAACAAGCTAGGCTTACTAGGGACTCTTTTATGTTTACAAAACACACAAGTATTAATGTTTTCGGTTAATACAATTATAGCATGGGATGTAAACATTTATCATGAACACTAAGATATAACAATAACCACTTTATTGTTGCCTCTTGGCATATCTCCAACAATGTGCTACTTTGTTTGGTTGCCTCACCTATTTTTCACATGGTGACCTTACCTCTCACTTCCCACCTACCACAATATGCTCCACGGAGTCGTCCTTGAAGTCAGCCACCATGTCGGGGCGCGAAAAGACCACCATGCTGCCATCGCCGAGGATGACCAAGGCTGGTACGCTGCCTATGTGCATGACACCTCTCAATACCACAACTAGCACCACACCGTCATCCACGAATCTGGGCCAAGGCCTATCACGATGGCATGCGAAAATAGTACCATGCCATCGCCACCGACGGTGGTCATGGTGGTTACACTGCATACGTGGAAGACAATGTTACGATGTCGATAGTGGCCACAACGTGGCACAACAAGGTCGATGGAGATGCAAGCTAGACCAACATGGTGCACTTTTATGAGGCTCCTTCTTATTCTAGGGAGAATGATGTCATGGTCTAGATCCTTCATGAACTAGATGATCAAAAGATAAGTAAGATGTTGAACAACACAATGATGAAATGATGGACGGATGAACTAGATGATCAAAAGGGAAAGTATGCAACACGTGACACTAGACTCAATGAACTCACACATGTGCACAATTTATAGTATACTGCGTACATCCATCGGAAAAATTACAACACAAGCATTGTTCGAACAACAAGGTGAATCTACTCTTCAAAGGAAGTTTCAAACGGCATAACATGTGCGATAAAATTGACAAAATTCGGTAAAAACGCTTCAAACATGAACGCGAAATTGAAGGTTTACAACAAGCAAAACTCAAAACCGTTAGTCATAATGGAATCACCTCATCGACACACATATTTTCTATGTACAACTTATTTTGATTCGAAGTATGGTTTTATTGATTAGCAGCAAGTAGGTGAAGAAGATTAAGGAGAGTGAGCGGAAGAAATGCCACGTAAAAGTTGCATTGCTAGAGAGCACGGAAATAGCTAACATGCTCGTCCTGGGGAAATGGTTGACTCTAGCATTCCTCTTTGACCTAGTTGTGGAGTGCTTTGACGCGCGCTAGTCGCAAGGCGGAGGTAGCCCACCCATCAAATCAGCAAGGCACGTGGCCTACCAATCACGCCCTTAGTCCATGATGTATTGTGTAGCTCTGGTTCGTTTTTCCAGGTTCATATATGGTCCGGTAAATGTTTTGACAGTGGACATTCTTGTAGATGCCATATGACATTTATTTGTAGCCAAGCACGAGTGGAGTTCATACTTGCTTAAGTTTGGATACACATATTTTATTTTCGATCGAGCCGTCCAATTCCCTCTCGACGCCGCGACATATGTCTCTGTAGGACGAGAAAAGATACCGGGCTGTCGCGGAAGAATGGAGCCTCGCTGCGCCGGTGACCATCGGTCGTGCGGGTGAGTGGTGGGGAGAGGGCACCGCCATTGGTGGTTCTACATTTTTCTCAACTTTCCTGGAACAACCGAAATGGTTCGTATTGGGACCAAAACCGAAAGTTAGAATAGTGTCGGATTTGGTCCCAATACGAACCATTTTCGGAACCCCGCCCGCTTGGAAGCTTGGCTTTGTTTTCCTGCGAGCCCTTAAGTGTGGTTGCATAGATACTAGTGATTTTTTTTTCAAAATGAAATTTCAGATCTAAGACGATTTCAATAAATATAATTTACACTAAATTTTTATTCTATTTTAGAATTTGTTTTATTATACTACAGTCCAAATAATTATACATATGTCATTACACAGTTAGCATAATTAAACAATAATAAAATTTTACTAATATTAATTGATCGTTCTTTTTATTAAAATATACATTAATTTTTGTACTAAATATATGTATTTTGTCTGAAAATTTTGTTATTGTGCAATGTATAGACGTCGAAAAATTAAATTGTACCCATCCTTATTTTTTTTGCATCTACATTAATGTTTATATAAATATGTTTAATATTTTGGTACTATATATATTGTGTATGTCCTAACAAATATCTTAATAGGAAGATTTCTAGTGCACAATTATGCAAGAAAAATTATATAAACTTTTGGATTATAATTGAACCATTTGCTTGTCTGTTCACCAGTTTTTTTGTGGTCTAATAGCGTGCTAAGTAATAATCATGCTAAGTAATAATCAGACAATGCATGCATTACATATACTATTGAAATTTACTAATCACAAATTATCAGAAAAATATTATGAATTTTCAAAATTTCTCTTACACACGACTTGAATGCTAGGCTCATCAACATGCCTTTGGATTCTTTTTTAAACATAAGACACAAGTGCCTAGCTTTAAATTAATAAAGCCCCAAACTGCCAAGTTTTTGATACAGAGTGCTAACCAGCTTACAACACAACGAAGACCAAAAGCACAAGATGAACACAAAGCACGACTTGTCGATATCGAAGCCTCCTCACGAAGCCACCAAGGAGGAAGCCGCACAGGTTCGAGAAATCCACCTGTTGCCTTGAGGGGTATCATCGTCTACATCACAAGTTGGGAGAGGCTACATCACCAGCCAATTCCAACACCGAAGAGGGTTCCCTTCTATCTCGTCCTGGCTCGAAGGACGTCAAACCGTCGAAAGTTGGATGCGCTCCCCTGAGCTATGGAGGATACACACCCCAGGACAACCTGGTCAAAACCAGTGACACCTCGCGGGAGCTACTGGAATCACCGAAGATGAGCTGCCCCCTAATCAGTTGTCGAAATCTTCCTCCTCGTTGGGGGTGTCCTCTGAAGCGGTACTTAAGAGGTGGTTCAGCCACCGTTCATCATTAGGTGACCATGTCGATGCCTCTCCTTTGGCGTACCACACTTCATATTCGGCCCTCCTTTGTCGCTTTCCCGCCCTTCTCTCTCCTCACCGACTGATGCGTCCAAAACGTATCTACTTTCCAAAACATTTTTGCTATTGCCCTCTATCTTGTGTGTTTGGATACAACTAACGCGGACTAACGCTGTTTTAAGCAGAATTGCTCTGGTGTCTTGTTTTTGTGCAGAAATCCAACTTTCGGGACAAATCCCGGAAAATATAGAAAAACCCATATTTCACCTGAAAACTCCCGGAGCCAGAAGACGAGATGGAGGGGGGGCACAAGGGGACCACACCTGCCCTAGGCGCAGGTCAGGGCTTGGCCGCGCCTAGGGGTGGTCTGGCCGCCTCGGCCACCCCTTCGACCTCTCCTTCGCACTATAAGAAGCCCCTGGACCTAAAAACCGAGGGGGTTCAACGTTTTTTCAGAAAGGGTTCCGCTGCTCCGCCGCCACCAGAAACCCCAATCCGTGGACCAAAAATTCCGTTCTGGCACCCTGCCGGGACGGGGATTTGGAGGAGATCATCGCCATCGCCATCACCGATGCCTCTCCATCAAACCGTACATGTTTCCCCCATCCATGTGTGAGTAATTCCCGACTGTAGGCTGTAGGGGATGGTAGGGATTGGATGAGATTGGTCATGTAATAGCTATAAGATTGTTATGGGCATAGTGCCTAGTATCCGTTGTTATTATTTTTGACATTGTTGCAACTTGCTATGCGTAATGCTTGTCACTTTGGGCCCGAGTGCCATGATCACAGATTTGAACATGTTATTGATTCATGAGGATAATTATTGTTTTTGATCATATCTGCAAGTTGTATACACACATTGTTGTCTGGAACCCGAGGCCCCAAAGTGACCAAGAATTGGGATAACCGGAGTGGATGGCTATGATGTGAGGATCACGTGTGTTCACGGAGTGTTAATGCTTTGCTTCGGTACTCTATTAAAAGGGGTACCTTAATTACCAGTAGTTTTCCTAGAGGCCCCACTGCAACGGGCTGGTAGGACAAAAGATGTCGTGCAAGTTTCTCATTGCGAGCACGCACGACTAAATAGGAACACATGCTTATGTATATATTATGCTAGGATGCTTTCATCATAATCATTTGCATTGCCTATGTCTTGCTATTACATGGACTTTCTCATTCATGCAACGCCCGTTCATCCATCCCTATACCTATAGTATTTAATCCTGCTGTCTACTGCAATCATCGCTACTACTGTTTTTATTTCGCTACTCTGTTACTTACTACTCCCACTGCCATAAAACTGTTACTACTGATAAACTGTTGCGAGCAAGTCTATTTTCAGGTGTAGGTGAATTGACAACTCACTTGTTAAAGCTTATAAATATGGTTTTTACTTCCCTCGAAGACTGTTGCGATCCCCTATACTTGTGGGTCATCAAGACTATTTTCTGGTGCCGTTGCCGGGGAGCATAGCTTTATTTACAAGCCCACTTGAAGGTGATATTGTTCGCTGCAATTTATTCATTATGGGGAAAGCTCCTGAATCAAAGTTCCCTATATTGCCATCCACTGCAAGAAGAGGTACAACTCTGAACACCTCTATCGCTCTTGATTCGCCATCTGTTATGAGTAAGCTTCTTACTCCACCACATGCTGCTATTTCTGCTGAATCTGATAATGCTCCTGATGATTACGATGATGCTTCTACTGTCTTGATAAGAGTGGTTCGGTAGGTCCTTTCCTAGATACTACAATTGCCAGAGCTAAACAAATTGAAAATGCTGAAAATATTATTACACCTGTTAGTTCACCTCAACCTAGGGGGAATCCTAGCGATGATCTTGATGAAACTTATATTGATCTTGATGATGACTTCATTGAAGAATGTCATGCTACTAGAGATGCAAGTGATATGAGAAGTCTTCTTGCAAGACGAGCTGTTAGATATAATTTATCTCCTGATTCTATGTTTGCCACATCTCCCATAAATATTAGAGATAACGATTATGATTTCTCTTTGGATTTATCTTACATATCTATTGTTGAGAAAGAATCTTTCTGTGGTACTGAAAATGAAAGTGCTATGAAACATATGAATGAACTCTCTACTTTGAGCAATTTATTCTCCGATGATATTAATATACACACTTACTTTATCACTAAAATTTTCCATTTCTCTCTAAAAGGAGCAGCTAAAATTTGGTATGATAATTTGTCTCCTGGATCTATTGATAGTCCTATTGGTTTGGTTAATGCTTTCTTTCGGAAATATTTCCCTGCTAGTGCTCAACATGCTGCTTTGCAGAAAATCTTTGACTTTGTGTAGGTAGAAGGAGATAAATTGCCTGAATCGTAGGCAAGATTTTGTTCTTTCATTAGAGCACTACCTAAACATCCGTTAGCTAAAAATGAACTCCTTGATATATTTTATAATGGACTAACCGTTGAATCTAGGACATACCTGGATAGTTGTGCTAGTTGTGTTTTCAGGAAAAGAACTCCGGCTGAAGCTGATGAATTATTGGCTAAAATAAGCAAGAATTATGATGTTTGGACTGCACCGGATCCAATACCAACACCGAAGAAAAGGGGAATGATTGAATTAAATGATGAAGTGATGAGGGAAGCCAAGAAATCTCTTAATGAGAAGGTTATTAAATCTGAAAATGTGAAGAATCTACCACCTATAGAAGAATTATGTAAGCCAATCCCCCGTTCTTCCACTATTGAGGTACACTCTCTCCAATGCTTTGATAGTAGAGATATTCCCTACTCCAAACCTCCTGATCAATGCTTAGATGAATTTGATAATTATATTGTTAAGCAAGTCTAATGATACTAGGACCAAGTCTAAGAAAAAGAAGAAGAAACATAAAACTGTTGTAGAATCCTCTGAACCTACTAAAGATCCTAGTAGTATATCTATTTCTGATGCTGAAACTGAAGTAATGATAAAAAAAATGATGCTTCCGATAAAGAGATATTTAAGAAGAACCTGAAAAGCATACTAAGAATATAAAATACACGAAGGATGATCTTACTGCTACTAAACATGGTAGTGAGAGAGAACCTTGGGTGCAAAAACCAATGCCTTTTCCTGATAAGAAACATAAATCAAAGGAGGAAGAACATTATAATAAGTTCTGTGAATGGATGAAACCTTTGTTTTTGCAAATTCCTTTGACTGATGCTATTAAATTGCCTCCTTATTCAAAGTATATGAAAGATATTGTCTCTAATAAGAGGAAGATTCCAAATGAGGAAATCTCCACTATTCTCGCTAATTACTCCTTTAATGGTAAGATTCCAAAGAAACTTGGTGATCCAGGTATTCCCACCATTTCATGCTCCATCAAAAATAATTATGTTAGAACTGCTCTATGTGACTTGGGAACAGGAGTTAGCGTTATGCCTTTTTCTCTCTATAGAAGACTTGATCTAGAAAAATTAATACCGACTAATATATCCTTGCAAATGGATGATAAGTCTACTACTATTCCTGTTGGTATATGTGAGGATGTTCCTGTTCAAGTTGCTCATCATTGTATGATATTAACCGACTTTGTTGTGTTCGAAATGCCGGAAGATGATAATATGTCTATTATTCTTGGGAGACCTTTTCTTAACACTGCAGGGGCTGTTATTGATTGCAACCAAGGAAAATTAACTTTCAATATCGAGGACAAAGAGCATACGATTTATTTTCCAAGAAGATTGATGTGAATTATGGTCTAAACTCGATTATTGATGTTGACACCATCCAAATTGGGAAATTCCATTTGCCTTTGCCCAAGCCAAAGAAGAAGAATAATATTTTCATGATTGGAACTATTCCCATCGAGGTTGAGGTAACATAATCATTGTGTGAAATACAAGGTTTTGCTTCATATAAAATTGTTTTGATAACAAGACTTGATCAACCTTGTTAACAAAATAACTTTGAATTTTTCACCTATGCACCATTGATTGACTTTATATTAGAATGTCTTAGAGTTACTGTAGGTTTGGTTTTGATTTTGTTTGTCATCATTCCATAATTGTTTTTCTGCGATATAATAATTATTCAAATTCTGAAAATTTCCCAAAAGTAAAGTTTCTCGAAAAATTCCAGAAAATGTATAGAAAATTTTTACGTGAGAAAAGGGGCAGAGAGGCACTTGGGGCAGCCCAGGGGGACCCACAGGCCGGCCACACCATGTGGTGGCGCGGGTCACCCCCTGGCCGCGCCAAGGCTAGGTGTGGGCTCCCTGGCCGTCCACTTGCTCCCTCCTCTTCCATTCCCTTCTCTCACCCGAGAAAACACATCCCCATTGCTCAAACCCGTGATTTTGTTGTTCTTCATCGCAATTTTTCGATCTCCTTCCTTAGCCCATATTTCTTGCTGAAATTTGAAGCATTTTCTCTCCGGTATGTGACTCCTCCGATTATCCAAGTAGAATTTTGATTGGTGAAGTATATCTTGAATATTTTGTTGTTGTAGATGACATGATAAGTGAGTTTTCATGCTTGTATTATGATGGGATAAGTTGTTTTGATGCATGTTTAGTCCTCTTATGAGTCTCCATAGTGTTCTCCTTCATTTGTTTGTCTTAAAAATCATTTTTTATGAGGTTCGTTAAAAAATTCGGAGAACAAGTATGGACAAACACACATATGGAGAGATCTTTGAGAGGGAAGGACCTGGACCAAGGATATCTTCAAGATCATCTACTCAATACCGGCGATCTTACAATGAAGATCTCATTGCTCAAGATTTTTGTGAAAGGGATGAAGGGGAGGCACATCCATCTACTTTTCCTTGCACTGACTTCATGATTAATGCAGGGATTCGTGATGATTTCTTATACCTTGTTGGCAAGGTCGGCTTAACCGATTACATGAATGATGAGAGCGAGCAATATGCTTCGCTCACTAAAATATTTGTGGAGAGTTTCCACTTTAGCAACACTAAGTACAATACGAGTGTTGCATTTAAACTCTATGACAAGTCTATCACTTTGCCTTTGCAACAATTTTATTCGATCCTAGGTATTCCTACTACAGGTACAACGAGGAAGATCAAGGACCACCCCACTGACTTGATGGAGCTTTACCGGGAGGTGACGAACGATGATGACTGCAAGGCCTAGCGTGGCAAGATAAGAAATATCCAACTCCCAGCTATTAGATACTTTACCTATTACCTTGCTACTAGTGTTCTTGCTAGGGGAAATACTAGCAACATTTCCCATAATCACTTGCCTTCTTTAGCTACTGCACTCGATGATAGTACTAAGTATAATCTTGGTGCTCTTATTGCTCATCGCTTGTCTGCTAGAGGACCCATTTATGGGGGAATTTTCGCTGCACGAATTGTAGCTGCTTTGAATCTTACTATTGATCCAAATGATGTGTTATTGGAACCACAAAGACTTGAACTTGCTGTCATGAAACATCACCACTTTGTTACTGCTGACTCTTGTGCATGGAACTTAGTGTATAGAATGTTATTTGTTGATGGGGAAGAAAGGGAGGTTCCCCTACCACAACCTGGTTTGTTTAGTGTTCACAGGAGGCCGTGGTCTCTCTCAAAGGAGGAGTTGGACGAGCATCTTCGACTGCTTGGATTCCATGGCCAGCAGGAGGAGGAGGAGGCGGCCCCTGAGGATTACACCGTGCACTACACCGAGCCGTCCTCGAGTTCATACCAGGACGAAGGTGCCTCTTCATCGTTTTATGGGGGCAACATTTCTTTAGATGCTTGGTCACCATGGGGTTGATCTCCACTTAGGCCAAAAGCCTAAGCTTGGGGGAGGTATACCGACATCTCACTCATCTACATATCATATTCCGTCGGAACTCTGTATATGCATGTTTCCCTTTCTTTTTGTTCTTGCTAGTTTTGTTTTAGTAATTTCTCTTTATTTGAAACTTGGGAGTTGTTACTACTGTAATAATCTCTCTTTATTTTATTTGTTTCGTTTTTATACCAATGATAGCCTCTAATAGGAAGGAGGTAAGAATTTGGGGAGTTGCTGCCTAAAAACAGATTCGTACTATCACCATAAAAATTCGTATAAATAGCCGCAATGGAATTTTGAGCTGAATTTTTAAGAATATCCCCAGGTTGTTCTCTAACTTTCTTTAGTTGAGCACTTTTCGAGATGAGCTACAAAACATTTTCATAAAAATCGATCTTTTCCTGCTGTTATGGGTTGGCAGATTTCTACCACTTATTGCATTTGCGTGTTTATTTTAGTTTTCTTTCTTTTTGTTGTTCTTGATTTTGTTTCTACTTTCCAAAACACAAAAATACCAAAAATATTTCTTTTATTTATCTCCATTTACTTCTTAGTTTGCTTCATTTTCTCATTATGGTTTGCTATGCGAAAAATCCAAAAAGATTTTGCTTTGTGTGTTGATTAAAAATCGAAAACCCAAAAATATTTGTTGTTCTTCTTTTGTTTTGTAAACTTTCTGCAGGGTTCAACGGTCTTCCGTGACTCCATTGGAGCTTGGTTATCATTTCATATTATTCAATCCACACAAGTGAAGAGCAATAATGATGGTCACGGCAATTCGAGTTGTGGTGAGAGGCTGGTATGAACTCTACTTGTTTTCATTTTTGTACATATACTCATATGTGTGAATATGCTTAGCTTGTGTGTGAAAGGTGTATGCTACTTCATGATGCTAAGTATTTTATGCTCTCTCATGATTAATTCCAATTTACTAATACTAGGTAATATGTCATATATAGTGTTTTACTTGCATTGCTCTATTCATATAACGGTATGACATTGTGGTATCCTCCTCTGAATGTTTCATATGAATCGAGTTGGCACATGCTCAAGAATGCATAAAACTAAAACAAAAGTCATTTAAGCCTCGATGATTTATCCTGACCCGGAGTTCTTGTATTACTTTTATGCTTCCGTTAATTTTATCCATCGCAAGCATGATTATGACAGCTACTACTTTTTTGATTGCCGCTTCCCAGTCTATTTCTAGCCTTCACTTGTACTGAGTATGAGCTCCACTCGTGCATCCAACTAATAAAAACCAAAAGGCCAATTGTGTCCACCATACATACCTATATGTGGTATTTCGCTGCCACTCCAAAGTGAATTTCTTGTGTGATACCTTTAAACCTTCAAAATTATCATCACTTGTTTTGTGTAATTTATAGCTCATGGGAAAGTAGTCTAAAAACTATTGTGGTGAGTATTATGTCTTACGCATTTCAGTTCTTATAAGTTGCTTGTTGTGTGATAACCATTCTGTCATGGGGAACACCATCAACTTTCCTTTGTTGAATATCGTGTGAATCGCTATGCATGCTTATCTTGTTTGAAGTAAGGGAGATTTACCATGAGTTGCAAAGATTGGAGTATGCATATTGTTAGAGAGGAACATTGGGCCGAAAGCCATGTTCACATGGTGGAAGTTTCAGTTGGACAAAAGTCCAAATATATGTTGTCCTTGTTTTCCCGGTATGGATGTCCAAAAAGTTGAGATTTATATAAATTGAGAAATCAAATGAGATTCATCTCCTAGAACATTTGTACAGGGGGCAAGGAGGTGCCCCTTTGTGACACTTGGTTGAAACATATGTATGCGACGAAAATCCATGGAAATCCAAACTAATTAGGACAAGGTGTGAGCACTATTAGTATATTATGCATGAGGCGAGAAAATTATAGGAAGTGTTATGCATGATCCATATTATTTATCACTACCGTTGACATGAGTTGCATCTCTCAAAATATATATTCCACACTCCTACTGCATTCAAAATTGAAAAGTTGTAGCACATGAGCAATCTTACTTCCCTCTACGCAGGACCAGTGACATAGGCATCCCCAATGGGCATGCCGAAGATGGTACCCAGGGTTTACTGAAGGCCCACGACCCGAAGGATCAAGGAAAAAAATAGCTGGCTATAGCACCGCTATAGCTTCTCAGACATCCTTCCGCGACGCTAAGCCTGTTTCTTCCGCTATAGACGCTACATCCGCTAAAGCCCCGCTAATCACCGCTAAATAGTGTAGCCGCTAGAGGATCTGGAGCGCCGCTAACATAATTGTCCCATGACACTAGAATTTGAAGCCCAATACATGTTTTCGTCGGGCTGCTGCGCCAAGGACACGACGCCTTGGCTTGGGAGTCACGGGCTGAATCGAGACGACCGACCACGTCCGAAACTCAGGATGGATTGTTTCTACTCCTTTTTCATTTACTCTTTGTTCAACGGTGAATTGTTTCAGCTGTCAGACACTATAATCGCCAAAAATAATTTGTATATAGAAGCTTGATTGTTTGTTCAAACACTAGAACTGCTACGTCTTTCCTTCCTATTACATACTTTCCTGCCTATTCAATTCCATTTCATTCCATCCCATGTAATTTATTTAGAAATAAGGATTGTAGATAGAATTGGCATATCTAGTTTAGATCCGTAGCACATTATAAGCAATGCAATAATCCTGAAGACAAAGACAAATATTGCTTTCCATGATATGTATGCTGCAATTTTTTGTTTCTATGACATATATTGCTTTTATAGAGAAAACCGCTAACTGGTTTAGCTTCCGCTATAGCTCCGCTATAGCTTCAATAGCTTCTGGACGAGGTGTCCGCTAAATCAAATAGCCTGCTATTTTTTTCCTTGCGAAGGATAAGAAGATTCGGAAGCCCAAGATACTATTAAGAAAAGCTAGAGTTGTAATAGGAGTCATTGTTTGTAATCTTGCGGGACGGGTTAGAAACCCTCCCGGACTCTGTAAACTTGTGTATCACGAATCCCTCGGCTCCGCCTCCTATATAAGGGGGAGTCGAGGGACGAAGAAGGGATCGAATCATTGTCTCACAAACCCTAGTTTTTACATCGTCGAGTACTTTTCGGCTAAAACCTTCGAGATTTACTTGCCCTCTACATCCAACGAAACCCTAGTCTACAACTCGTAGGCATTGACAAGTTAATCCCTTGTCAATTGGCGCCGTCTGTGGGATCTAGAGGCGATAAGGAACTGATCTCGATGGCATGTTCAAGATCGTCGACTTCGTCAGTAGCAAGCAACATCATGGACAGAGGTAAACAGATCGAAACTGGTCTCGTTGATTTTGTTCCTCACCCTCCCTCCCGTTTGGATGCATATGCGTATCTGGAGGAGCCCATGGAGATGACGTTCGGAAAGTTTCACTTCCGCGTCGAGAAAGAAGGAGCGTATCGTCTCGAAGTTCCGATCTTGTCGGGATTATCGGCGGTTGATCCTGATTTTTCAAGCTCAGCATCATCCATCGAGTCAGGCGACGAAGATATTTCGTCGCCACGCTTCATCAGGACCAAGGCAAGTGACAAACTCGCCAAGATCTTCAACGACATGTCCTTCGAGTCATCCGCGGACTCATATGTAAGCGATGACTCGAGTGACACCGACAACTTCAACTTCATCGACAAATCCATCACTATTGGAAAGGTCTTCACCAATCTCTATGATGGTGTCACCAAACCCAGCAAGGTTCAGAATCCAAAATATCATCAGATTTACGCCATTGGAGAAGCAAGTCGCGATCGGAGGAGACATCGGAGGCTTTCGACGAATTGGGAAATCCATATGTCGATCCCTCTGACCTAAGGCGAGGTTTGGGCAGTAAATATGTCGGGCCTACACCACGTATTAGGGTTCAACTCCCACAAGCAGCATGGGATAGAGCCGCAAGAGCTATGGATGGTTCAGAACCAATGGCGATAACTGCTACGACTGAAGAATTGCAGGCCTACCAATATAGGCTCGCTCGAGTCGGAAGAGAATTGGAAAAACAGATAGCTGCTCTGAATAGAAGAAGGGAGGCAGCTTCCGCATCAAGCAGGCGAAGAGCGGAGTTAAGTCGACAATCAGGAACTTCGGGAGATAGCCACAGAGAAGCTCGAAGGAGAGAAAGATCTCGGCTGCAAAATATACCTGAGGCTGAAAGAGAGACTTTAATTCAAAACCTCGATATGTCTTTTATGTCAATCGACACGAGGGGGAATATCATTCCAAAAACACCGGAAGCAGGATACATGGCAACGCAAGCTTTCATCCTAGCATCCGGAGCCACCTCCCGGGGATCCAAGAGAAGCGTTGTACAACATGGCCATGGCAGGATGTGGAGCCATGGGCGCAGCGTTCGCAGCCACACCTCCCGAAGGAACTGCAAGACAAAATAGCCCGAGACCTATTGCAGCAGTGCAAGATCCACCAAGAGCAAGTGGAGTCAGAGATACGGCAACTCAGGCCAGGGTAGATAGAGTGCGACAAGATAGAAGAGAACATCGGCATTCACCAGAACTTGCTAAAGAAGATATGTGTGGACTCCCGTGTTTTACGCGACGGGTCCGAAAAACTCGAGTCCCATCAGGATTCAAGCTACACGATAGTTTCAAGAAATTTGATGGCCTGCAAGATCCCGAGGATTGGCTAGTCGATTACCTCGAGACGGTAAAATTGATAGGTGGAACCAGAGCAACAGCCATGCAGAGCATTCAAATACACCTGAGCGGAGCCGCAAGATCGTGGATAAAGAAGCTTCCCCCAGGTTCCATCGACAGCTGGGACAGTTTTGAGGACGTGTTTGTCAAGAACTTCCGGTCAACCTGCAAAAAACCTGCGACACTAGAGGAGTTGAGGTCATGTCGACAAAAGCATGATGAATCAATGAGGAAGTACATTCAAAGGGAACATCATCAAAAACTCGGCAGAAAATATATCTGACGAGAGAGCGATAGATGCGTTTGTAGCAGGAGTTCGACGAGGAGATTTTGTGGATGACTTGGGAAGAACAAACCCAAGGACAATATCAGCATTAATGGAAATAGCAAATAGATGGGCAGATGGCGAAGATGCAGTACATAATAAACGACACAGGTCACCATAGGAGGACCGCAGTCGAAATTTTCAAAATAGACGCCGATTTCCTCGACAATTTTCGAGTTACGATGCCCCTGGCCAAATATCGGCTGGGTTTCGGGGAAACAATGGAGGAAACAATAGAGATGATTATCAGAGGAGTAATGCACAGCAAGGCGACAATAGAGATGACTCTTGGAATAACAGGCAAAATAGCGGGTCAAGGTTTCAAAGACCTTTTGTAACTCCCGAAGATATGATGAACGGGCCATGCCAGATGCATTTTTATCTAGATAGCAATGGGAAAAGGCAGTCAGGACATCTGCAGAAAGACTGCTGCAATTTTCAAGCAATGCTGCGGGTTGCAGGGATAACCAATGCTCAAGTAACAAATAGAAACCCCCAGGGGCCCAGGTGTGAGATCCACTTGCCACCTCCTCCCGCGATCACGGACGAAAATCGACATCAGCTCAGAATAGCGGCAGCACCAAACCCACCTCCATATGTTGATCCTAACTCCAATGGCGCGGTCTCGATGATTCAGAAAGCTAGGCCATCTAATAGGGCTCAGAAGGTAATCTCACGGCAAGTGTTTATGGCAGAGAAGATGCCTCCACCAACGGTTGAGTACTTAAATTGGTCAGGGCAAGACATTGGCTTCACAATAGCGGATCACCCGCAACAAAGTTCCTCGACCAGGGCAATCAGCACTTATCTTACCAGCAGTAATTGCAGGATTCGATGTATCTCGAGTGTTTATAGATGGCAGCAGCAGTTTAAACCTTATGTACGCAGATATGCTAAGGAAGATGAACATCTCCCTAGCAAATTTGAAAACCAACCGACACACGCTTTCACGGCATCACACCAGAGAAGCCAAGATACCCACTGGGGAGGATCAATCTCGACGTTCAATTAATTTGGGACCCGAGAAAACTACAGGATAGAAAGGTTGGAATTCGAAGTTGTGGACTTCCCGTCACAATATCACGCTTTATTGGGACGACCAGCATATGCCAGGTTTATGGCGGTACCACATTACATGTATCTGCTTTGGAGGTTACCTGGACCTAAGGGGCCAATCACAGTCAAAGGAAGCTTCGCGCTAGCCGATAAATGTGACAAGGATTTTAATCGACTGTCATAAACTTTCGGGATGCAAGCAGAATACATGGCGTCGAGGCTTACAACTGATTATGACGTGCTGCCAGATGTAGGGAGGCCTTATAAAGAACCAACCTTCAACACCGCAAAAGATTCCAAGGAGGTGCAGATTCACCCGACAGATCTGAAGAAAACGACGTCCATCGCGACAAACATGGACCTCGCATAGGAAAGCGCGCTCGTCGAGTTCCTCCGTGAGCACTGGAAAATCTTCGCATGGTGTCCAGCTGACATGCCAGGAGTACCCAGGGAACTTGCCGAGCACCACCTAAACTTGGATCCAATAGCGAGACCAATTAAGCAACCTCTGAGGCGTTTTTCGGAGCCAAACCATAAAGCTATGCTGTCAGAAATTGATCGATAAAGAGAAGCTGGTTTCATTAAGGAGCTGCATACAGAGGCCACATGGGTAGCAAATCCAGCGCTGGCCCCGAAGAAAAACACTAAAGTCCTTCGCATGTGTGTCGACTTTACGTGTCTCAACAAACACTGTCCAAAGTATCACTTTCCCCTCACAATGATCGATCAAATTATCGACTCCACGGCAGGATGTGAACGTCTTTCCTTCCTGGATGCATATACTGGTTATAACTAGATCAGATTGAAAGAAGAGGACGAGGTCAAAACAGCATTCATTACACCTTATGTCGTGTTTTGTTATAGAACAATGCCCTTTGGTTTGAAAAACGCGGGAGCAACATATCAGCGGATGATGCAGAAGTGCTTAGCAACACAGATCGGGAAAAACGTACAAGTGTACATCGACGACGTCGTCATAACATCAAAAAAGGGGGACACGCTAATCAAGGACTTGAAGGAAACTTTCGACAACCTCGACAAGTTTTGTCTCAAGCTGAACCCGACGAAGTGTTCTTTCGGCGTCCCTGCAGGAGAACTTCTCGGGTTCTTAGTTTCAGCAAGAGGGATTGAAGCAAATCCCGAAAAAATTCAAGCTATCGTAACGATGAGGAAGCCAACAAAGTTGAAAGAAATACAACAGCTAACTGGGCGAGTCGCAACTTTAAGCAGATTCGTCGCCAGGTTGGGAGAAAAGGTGTTACCATTTTACGCCTTAATCAAACAAGGAGAGAAGTTCCAGTGGAATGAAGAGGCAGATAGAGCCTTTGAGGATCTTAAACGCACAATCTCGACACCACCAATCTTGGTGGCGCTAAAAGAGAAGGAACCCCTCCTGCTATACATTGCGGCTACACCCCAGGTGGTCAGCACGGCGCTAGTTGTCGAAAGAGAAGAAGAAGGAAAACTCCATGGAGTGCGAGAGGCCGATATATTTCATTAGTGAAGTATTATCGCCTTCAAAACAGAGGTACCCACAGTACCAAAAGCTAGCATACGGAGTGTTCACAACCGCAAGAAAATTGCGACACTATTTTTTGGCGCATCCGATAATAGTGGTCAATGAGGCGCCTTTATCCAATATACTAAACAATCCAGAAGCTACGGGTCGTGTCTCCCTTTGGGGAATAGAAATTTCTCCTCGGGACATCACGTATGAAAAAAAGAAAAGAAATAAAGTCGCAAATTTTGCCAGATTTCATCGCAGAGTGGATGGAATTGCAAAATACAGGACCCCCAGATTTATCGAGAACTTGGACTATGAACTTTGACAGGTCCAAGAGGGTAGAAGGAGCCGGTGCAGGCGTGATACTTATATCACCTGAAGGCGACAAACTGAAGTATGTCCTACGGATGACGTTCCCAAACGCATCTAACAATGAAGCAGAATATGAAGCTCTCATACACGGGATGAAGATGGCGAAAACTTGTGGTGCAACCCGATTAAAAATCTTTGGCGACTCACAATTGGTGGCTCAGCAAGTCATGAACCAGTGTGATGCAGTCAATGACAGCATGGTGGCATACAAGGAAGTGTACAACGAGCTCAAGAAGTTATTTGATGGGTGCGAAGTAAATCATATCAGCAGGCTGAGCAATGATGAAGCCGATGTTCTCGCAAACATCGGGTCGCAGTGTCTCGCGATTCCTCCGGGCGTGTTCTGGGAGGAGATAACAGAGAGATCCACAAAGTCGAAGAAATCAAAAAAGAAGGAGAAGGATGAGAAATCCTCGGGGGCTGCGAAAGAAACATCGGAAGAAGAAGAGGAACAGGATCTAGTACTGATGGTGCAAATTCCATGGATGCAGGCGTACATATCATACATCCTAAGGAAAACAATACCCGACGATCCAGTTGAAGCAAGGCGAGTTATTAGACGATCCAAAGCTTTCACGGTGGTCAAAGGGGAGTTGTACAAGTGAAGTATTTCAGGTGTGTTACAAAGGTGCGTTACACCCGAAGAAGGAAGGACAATCCTGAAGGACGTGCACGAAGGAATATGTGGTCATCACGCGAGCAGTCGAGCTATTGCAGCCAAGGTTTTCCGAGCTGGATTTTACTGGTTCACAGCAACGCGAAGGAGATAGTACGAACTTGTTACGCGTGCCAGAGATTTGCCGCAAAACCTCACTCTCCGGCAGCGGAGTTGATGCCAATACCCTTATCTTGGCCCTTTGCTCAGTGGGGCCTCGATATGGTGGGGAAGTTACCTAAAGCCTCGCCAGGAGGATACAAGTATATGCTCATCGCTGTCGACAAATTTACCAAGTGGATAGAAGCCAAGCCGATAAATTCACCGGACGCAACATCTGCAATAAAGTTCGTGAAAAGCATTGTCTTTCGATTCAGAGTACCTCACAGCATTGTGTTGCAGTCAGAAACCCACCGGCGAGCAGCGACGGGCAACACAGTAGAGCCGGGAGGCTCCCAGGACTGCGGCTGGCCCTGGTCCCTCCGAGCGACGGCCCGCAAATACTCGGCACGCACGTCCGATGCTGGTGCAAGGGCGTGCCACCTGACCTATACCTGGTCAGGAAGGTGATGGATTGTGCCTCGCTTAGTTTCCTGCATGGCATACATGTAAACATTAAATACGAGCCTCGATCGGCTCTCAGGTTATCCTGTGAATCGGCTCAAGGAGCCGATCCACCCATGATTCGTACGAGGTGTACGATCGGATGGTGGTCCCGCTTGATCAAAATAAAGCTAAAACGACCTACTACGATTTAGGGTTTTCACCACATAATCGGAACATCCTACTCGTGATTGAGCCTGGCGGCCACGCACGGTGATCGTAAGCCGACCCTAGACAAGGCCTAAAAACCAACATGAAGTTGATCCCCGGAACATCCTGTCTAGGGCTAGCAAACTACACCCTACGCGCCACTGGATCCTTCAACCCGTTTGTAAGGCCTAACTATGCAGATATTAAACTAATCCTTGAATAACAAGGAGCAATCATAACGGATCGGATCTACTAAATAATGATCAAGCGGGGTGCCGCCCTTACACCTAAGATAGTGTAAGGACGGCTAGACGTCTAAGGGTTGCACGGACGAAAGCATATGATACGATGAAGCAATGCTAACCCTAACACATCTATGATAACTACGTTGCTCGCCATCAACAAGGCTTCAGCACGAGCAACGCATGAACAGCGAATAAACGTGTCTGCCTAGATCGCAAGATGCGATCTAGGCAGCATGATGCTTACCGGAAGAAACCCTCGAGACAAGGGAGTTGGCGATGCGCCTAGATTGGTTTGTGGTGAACGTGATTGTTGTTTATTTCATAAACCCTAGATACATATTTATAGTCCGTAGACTTTCTACCGTGGGAATAATCCCAACCGGGCACGAGCCAAACTCTATCTAACCGACACGTATCCTACTATGTTACAGATACACGGGCAAACTAGCCCAAACTTTGCATATAAGGCCGATTCATGTATTCCTTCCATGTATATTCTTCAAGCCCATCTCCAATCGCGGCCTACCTCTGATCCGGTCAAATTCTGGTGATAACACATGCCCCCCTGGTTTTTGAAATGACAATTCCAAAATCACTGTGCTTTTTCTTCGTCGGGTCATGTCGTGGCAGAGCAGAACCGTCGCAGTATCCTTCATCATGATGCCTTGCCTCCTCCACTTCTCCGCGTGACCTGGCAATTTTTTTTCTGTTGGGCACCACTTCCTCGAAGCTGCTCGTGGCATTGAATCTCCACTATATCCCCTTTTATTTAACCGTTCCAAACAGTTTGCTTCTTCATCCCCTTCGCATTAGCACTCCAAAAGCCCTCCTGCGCCACCATGTCTTCTTCCTCCTCTGCCTCGTCGGGTCTTTCCACCCAGTCCTCCTCCTCCCGCGAGCCGACGCCGGAGTGGGACCCGGAGGAGGCCCACGCGGCCAACATCTGCCGCGCCATAGAAAACGGGGACGAGTCCAGTCACGACTTCTCCGTCTGGTCTGAGGACGACAAGTCCTCGACCGACGGGGAAAGTGACCTCCGCTTACTTGCCGACGGGGAAACGGAGAAGGAGAGCGATGACGATCGCTTCTCCTGGGACGACTTCACCTCCTCCGAGGAGGAGGAGGAGGAGGAGGACGACGACACCTCCTCCGATGCACCGCCGGCCAAGCACTTCTGCCCCTGGCCGGGGAACCTCAGCGACTTCGACAGCGATGACGACGACGCTGACGAGGAAGACGAGGACAACGAGGGCCCCGCCGGCGGCCACTGCAGCAGCGACGACGAGCCCGCCGGGAGTAGCGCCGACAGCGGCGACGGCGATGACGAGGGCAGCGACGGCCCGTAGATAGGACCCTTAGCATAGGATCAGTAGTAGTAGATGGGGCAATGTATCCCCTAGTACTTACTTTTGAGAGCAATCAGCTCTTTATGTAAGAAATCCCGTTTATCAATGAAGAATTTCTCCCAATTTGATTTTGCCGATTTCCTTTATGCTAATTTAGCCGATTTCCCCTCACACTGACTTTGCCGATTGTTCACTTAGCCAATGCTCAACGAGCCGATGGCAACGCATCGGTCCTTTACAATCTATCCTTCAACTCTTCGACTGATGACTTTGAGATCTGGTGGATAATGTGGAAGACCCATGCCTTCAAGAGAGCCCTTAAATTCCTCCCACCAGCTCCAGTGATCCTCTTCTGCAAGAATCCACCATCTTTGAAGAAGGTTATGGCGCAGGGCCAGCCGATGACACTCCAATCGGCTTCTAAAAACAGAGCATCTACCAGGTCAGCTGCCCCCGAGCCTCAGTCAAGGCGAGAATAGCGGTGAGGACGCACAGATCAGACAAAAGGGCTTTGAACTCAGGCAATTCTGAGAAAACCACCACGCAGAGCCAGCCAAACTTGCCACCATCGATCACCTTTTCTTCCGCTGAAAGCCGGTATCGTAGACGAAAAACCAACGGCTTAATGAGCAAAAGGCTGCCTTGCATGCCGAAACTGACACCTCATTGCAGCCGAGGAAGTTCTCATTGTTCACTCCCTCAAGGAAGCAGAAAGCCTCGAAGCTGAACTGAAGACCGACTTGCACGGACACGCAGCTGGTAGATCCTGTGTAATTTGTACTAGAGTCGATGGCTGTGCATCGGCTTTGTTCCTTAGTTCTAAAGTCGATGTCCGTGCATCGGCTGTACATCATGAGAATTTTTTTTTACTGGCCGATTTTCTATCGGCCCCCAATATTTCACTGCACATGTATCGCACATGTTCATCTGATTAGGTGCCCCCCGAGCCGAATCTGCCAGGTAACTGCGGATATCGGCTCTGTGGTTAGCCAAGGCACTGTATTTGGACGTCGGCTCCGTTAGGACCAATGTTGACTTCTTCCAGCTCATCAGCCGACGTAAAACCGTTGCCCATTAGATCGACGTTGAACACGAGGCGAACGTATGGTGAGGATAATTTTGGCCGATTGCTGGAATCGGCCTCCATGTTGATTGAATCGCTCAATGAAGATTTTGCAATGTTCGTCCATAGATCTTTGGGGCCGATCACAAGGATCGGCCTCGCCACGTTTGTCCATAGATTTTGCTCTTGTTACACGGTCAGGCCGGTGGATAAGACCAGCCTAACCCCGTCCTTCGTCACGTCGATGCGCTCGCAGTCGTCCAAATTGGTGCCTGAGAGTGGCTCTTGGCCTGTTGTCTCCCAAACGTTCATGCCAGCCGTTGAAATCTCGGCTGAATCAGCTGCGTGGACGACCTCTACTTCATCTCCATCCCACTGTATTAAGCATTGGTGCATTGTGGATGGAATGCAACAGTTGGCGTGGATCCAATCTCTTCCTAGCAGGACAGCATAGGTGCTCTTGTTGTCGACAATAAAGAACGTCGTAGGGATGGTTTTCCTTCCTACGGTCGGATCCACGTTCGGAACACCTTGTGCGTCGGATGCTTGGCCGTTGAAATCGCTCGGTGTCACGTTGGTCTTGATCGGATCCGAGCTAGAGCGTCCCAACCGACGTAGCATGGAGTATGGCATAATGTTGATCGCCGTAATGTGTTGCGGTCGAAACCCACCGGCGAGCAGCGACGGGCAACACGGTAGAGCCGGGAGGCTCCCGGGATGCGCGGCTGGCCCTGGTCCCTCCGAGCGACGGCCCGCAAATACTCGGCACGCACGTCCGATGCCTGGTGCAAGGGCGTGCCACCCGACCTATACCGGTCGGGAAGGTGATGGATTGTGCCTCGCTTAGTTTCCTGCATGGCATACATGTAAACATTAAATACGAGCCTCGATCGGATCTCAGGTTATCCTGTGAATCGGCTCAAGGAGCCGATCCACCCATGATTCGTACGAGGTGTACGATCAGATGGTGGTCCTGCTTGATCAAAATAAAGCTAAAATGACCTACTACGATTTAGGGTTTTCACCACATAATCGGAACATCCTACTCGTGATTGAGCTCGGCGGCCACGCACGGTGATCGTAAGCCGACCCTAGACAAGGCCTAAAAACCAACATGAAGTTGATCCCGGAACATCCTGTCTAGGGCTAGCAAACTACACCCTACGCGCCACTCGGATCCTTCAACCCGTTTGTAAGGCCTAACTATGCAGATATTAAACTAATCCTTGAATAACAAGGAGCAATCATAACGGATCGGATCTACTAAATAATGATCAAGCGGGGTGCCGCCCTTACACCTAAGATAGGTGTAAGGACGGCTAGATGTCTAAGGGTTGCACGGACGAAAGAATATGATACGATGAAGCAATGCTAACCCTAACACATCTATGATAACTACGTTGCTCGCCATCAACAAGGCTTCAGCACGAGCAACACATGAACAGCGAATAAACGTGTACTGCCTAGATCGCAAGATGCTATCTAGGCAGCATGATGCTTACCCGGAAGAAACCCTCGAGACAAGGGAGTTGGCGATGCGCCTAGATTGGTTTGTGGTGAACGTGATTGTTGTTTATTTCATAAACCCTAGATACATATTTATAGTCCGTAGACTTTCTACCGTGGGAATAATCCCAACCGGGCACGAGCCAAACTCTATCTAACCGACACGTATCCTACTATGTTACAGATACACGGGCAAACTAGCCCAAACTTTGCATATAAGGCCGATTCATGTATTCCTTCCATGTATATTCTTCAAGCCCATCTCCAATCGCGGCCTACCTCTGATCCGGTCAAATTCTGGTGATAACACATTGTCACGGACAACGGCAGTAACTTTACATCCAAGGAATTCAAGGCATACTGTGCAGAGGTAGGCATCAAATTGCACTTTGCGTCAGTTGCGCATCCTCAAACCAACGGCCAAGTCGAGAAAGCCAATGGTATCATCTGCAACGGTATCAAGAAGCGCTTGTTAGGACCATTGGAAAAAGCTCGGCATACGTGGCCAGAAGAGCTGCCAAGTGTATTATGGAGTATTCAAACAACGCCAAATACAGCGACGCAGGAGACTCCGTTCTTTCTGGTCCATGGAGCAGAGGCAGTACTGCCGATAGAAATAGAGCATGATTCTCCAAGAGTCACGGAGTACGATGAGGAAACTTCCAGAAGAGCATTAGAGGACGATGTCGATGCACTAGACGAAGCTCGAGACGAAGTACTATCACGGGTCACCAAGTACCAGCAAGACCTGCAAAACTATCATAGTCGACGCTTGCGACCAAGGTCATTTCAGGTTGGAGATCTAGTTCTAGGACTCAATCAACAAAGTACTGAAAAACTTGAGTCACCATGGCTTGGCCCTTACATCGTCACGAAATTCATCGAAGGAGGAGCATACAGGATCAAGGATAAGAAGACAGGGGTTCCCGAGAAAAACCCCTAGAACGTGGCGCGGCTAAGGCGTTTTTACGCTTAGTGCCGAAATATAGTCCTCCTTGTAAAAATACAATGTACTGAAACGCCCGCGAGTTTTCAAACGCACTCTTTTTCTTTTTCGGGGCACCGAGTGGGGCCGGAAAAGGTTTTTAATGAGGCGGGCTCGCGGTGCTGCAATATAATAAAGATAGTCGAGATATATATCTTTTTCTTCGATAGGATCGGGGTCTTATACCCAAGAGTTACAATATACATTACAGACAAATATTTCTCTTTGGTGCACAACACCTCGCAAAATAAACAAGGATACAAAATAGCGATCCGCAAAAACACTCGGGGGCTCGTACCCGCAAATATAGTATATTCAATAAGAATTGGGTTGCCTTGGTTTAAAACCTCGCATACACAATAAAGAAATTTACCACCGAAACACTCGGGGGCTCTATGAAGAAAAATAGAAACACTTACTAGCTCTACAATATAGAATATGTTTACAACATACAAGATGCAATTAATGAGAAAACTCGACAAGCTAAAAGGAAAAATGTCAATGATGGCCTAGTATATTATATATGGTCATCCGTTCAGTATTGATAGTACGGGTACTGTGTTCAGCATAGCTGCCCTTCACGAAGAATTCAGCGTCCATCCGAAGAAGTTCATCCATCATATCTTCTGCTATAGGATTCACATGATCATCAATTTTGCCAACATCTCTCTTCCTTTTCGCCATCTTGGTCAGGCACTTAGTAACAATTTGACTCATGTCAAACTTGGGATAGCAGATTTTTATCATCATCATAGCGAACCTGGCGCCGGCAGATAATTGAGCTCGCACAAAGTTATGGATACGAGGAGCATCCCGAAATTTCTCCATCAAACCAAGAAGAGTGTCGGGCGCCTCGTTCCGAGGAAACATCGTCTTGTAAACCAGGGACAATGTTCTGGTGCAAAAAATCAAGGAACTCGCGAACCTGACAGGTGCGGTCTTGAAACCTGACAATCTGTCGGGTCCGCTCTGGAGTGGTCCAGAACAGAGCACCATGGTCAAGAGAAAGGTTAACGAGAAGATTTGTCCTTGTGTTTACCCTTTCATCTTCGGCAGCAGCGTCGAGAAAGGAACCTATTTGGCGACGGCACAGGAATTTCAAAAAAAGAAGGATACAGCCGGAAGACAGAAGAAGTTTTGATTTGAAAAAGCATACCTGACATATCCATACTGGCTTCATTCATCAAGTCGAGCATAAAATTCTCTCGAGTGGTTGCTTTTTCAGCTTCAGAAACGGCGGCTTCCTTGGCAGCTATGGCTTCTCGAGCTTGTTGAAGTGCAATTTTCTCTTTTTCGGATGCCTTGCGAGATTGCTCCATCATCACAAGTGTTTGCTTCTTCGCATACTGAAGTTGTTGACAAAGTTCTTCCAGGTCTTGCGATAAATTCTTACTCGAGGAATGATACGTCTCCGACGTATCGATAATTTCTTATGTTCTATGCCATATTATTGATGATACCTACATGTTTTATGCACACTTTATGTCATATTCGTGCATTTTCTGGAACTAACCTATTAACAAGATGCCGAAGTGCCGGTTCCTATTTTCTCGCTGTTTTTGGTTTCGAAATCCTAGTAACGAAATATTTTCGAATCGGACGAAATCAAGACCCAGGTTCCTATTTTCACCGGAAGCATCCGGAACACCCGGGAAGGACCGAGAGGGGGCACCGGGCCCCCGGACCATAGGCCGGCGCGGCCCAGGCCCTGGCCGCGCCGCCATATGGTGTGGCCACCCCTTCGACCCTCCTGCGCCGCCTCTTCGCCTATATAAAGCCTCCGTCGCGAAAACCCTGAGACGAAAAACCACGATACGGAAAACCTTCTAGAGCCGCCGCCATCGCGAAGCCAAGATCTGGGGGACAGGAGTCTCTGTTCCGGCACCCTGCCGGAGCGGGGAAGTGCCCCCGGAAGGCTTCTCCATCGACACCGCTGCCATCTCCACCGCCATCTTCATCACCGCTGCTGCTCCCATGAGGAGGGAGTAGTTCTCCATCGAGGCTCGGGGCTGTACCGGTAGCTATGTGGTTCATCTCTCTCCTATGTGCTTCAATACAATAATCTCATGAGCTGCCTTACATGATTGAGATTCATATGATGATGCTTGTAATCTAGATGTCATTATGCTAGTCAAGTGAGTTTTACTTATGTGATCTCCGGAGACTCCTTGTCCCACGTGTGTAAAGGTGACAGGTGTGTGCACCGTGTGGGTCTCTTAGGCTATATTTCACAGAATACTTACTCACCGTTATGAATGGCGTAGTGAAGTGCTTATTTATATCTCTTTATGATTGCAATGTGTTTTGTATCACAATTTATCTATGTGCTACTCTAGTGATGTGTTATTAAAGTAGTTTATTCCTCCTGCACGGTGTAATGGTGACAGTGTGTGCATCCGTGTTAGTACTTGGCGTATGCTATGATCATGATCTCTTGTAGATTGTGAAGTTAATTATTGCTATGATAGTATTGATGTGATCTATTCCTCCTACGTGGCGTGAAGGTGACAGTGTGCATGCTATGTTAGTACTTGGTTTAGTCGTATTGATCTTTCTTGCACTCTAAGGTTATTTAAATATGAACATTGAATTGTGGAGCTTGTTAACTCCGGCATTGAGGGTTCGTGTAATCCTACGCAATGTGTTCATCATCCAACAAGAGTGTAGAGTATGCATTTATCTATTCTGTTATGTGATCAATGTTGAGAGTGTCCACTAGTGAAAGTCTATTCCCTAGGCCTTGTTCCTAAATACTGCTGCGTTACTACTGCTTGTTTACTGTTTTGCTGCGTTACTACTGCTGCGTTACTACTGCTTGTTTTATCGTCCCGGGCAAAGCACTTTTCCGGTGCCGTTGCTACTACTTATTTATACCACCTGTATTTCACTATCTCTTCGCCGAACTAGTGCACCTATTAGGTGTGTTGGGGACACAAGAGACTTCTTGCTTTGTGGTTGCGGTGGTTGCATGAGAGGGATATCTTTGACCTCTTCCTCCCCGAGATCGATAAACCTTGGGTGATCCACTTAAGGGAAACTTGCTCGCTGTTCTACAAACCTCTGCTCTTGGAGGCCCAACACTGTCTACAAGAATAGAAGCTCCCGTAGACATCAAGCACTTTTCTGGCGCCGTTGTCGGGGAGGAAAGGTAAACGGCACACACACACACCGGACCCCGGCAACTAAGCACTTTTCTGGCGCCGTTGCCGGGGAGGAAAGGTAAAAAGGCACTCATACTCCGGTTCCAGGTAACAGTACTTTTCTGGCGCCATTGTGTGTGTGCTCGAAGCTATTTCCTTTAGATCTTGCAATTACATCTTTTTGTTTCTTGTTTACACTAGTTTGGCATAATGGACAACAATGAGCTTCTTATTCTATTTCCTGATTTAAGACATGGATGGTTTGATGCGAAAATTAAAAAACCTATGAAATCTTATTTGCATGCTTGGTAGTAATATTAGTATGAACGCTTTGAACACCATTGTTGATAATGATATAGAAAGTTCTAAGCTTGGGGAAGCTGGTTTTCATGATCTCTTTAGTCCCCCAAGCATTGAGGAGAAAATTTACTTTGATGATACTTTGCCTCCTACACTTGATGAGAATAATAATGATAGCTACTTTGTTGAATTTGCTCCCACTACAACTAATAAAATTGATTATGCTTATGTGGAGAGTAATAATTTTATGCATGAGACTCATGATAAGAATACTTTATGTGATAGTTATATTGTTGAGTTTTCTCATGTTGCTACTGAAAGTTATTATGAGAGAGGAAAATATGGTTGTAGAAATTTTCATGTTACTAAAATGCCTCTCTATGTGCTGAAATTTTTGAAGCTACACTTGTTTTATCTTCCTATGCTTGTTACTTTGCTCTTCATGAACTTGTTTATTTACAAGATTCCTATGCATAGGAAGCATGTTAGACTTAAATGTGTTTTGAATTTTCCTCTTGATGCTCCCTTTTGCTTCAAATACTATTTCTTGCGAGTGCATCATTAAAACTGCTGACCCCATCTTAACGGCTATAAAGAAAGAACTTCTTGGGAGATAACCCATGTGTTATTTTGCTACAGTACTTTGTTTTATATTTGACTCTTGGAAGTTGTTTACTACTGTAGCAACCTCTCCTTATCTTAGTTTTGAGTTTTGTTGTGCCAAGTAAAGTCTTTGATAGAAAAGTAAGTACTAGATTTGGATTACTGCGCAGTTACAGATTTCTTTGCTGTCACGAATCTGGGTCTACCTCCCTGTAGGTAGCTCAGAAAATTAAGTCAATTTACGTGCATGATCCTCAGATATGTACGCAACTTTCATTCAATTTGAGCATTTTCGTTTGAGCAAGTCTGGTGGCCTAATAAAATCCATCTTTACGGACTGTTCTGTTTTGACAGATTCTGTCTTTTATTTCGCATTGCCTCTTTTGCTATGTTGGATGAATTTCTTTGATCCATTAATGTCCAGTAGCTTTATGCAATGTCCGAAGTGTTAAGAATGATTGTGTCACCTCTGAACATGTTAATTTTTATTGTCCACTAACCCTCTAATGAGTTGTTTCGTGTTTGGTGTGGAGGAAGTTTTCAAGGGTCAAGAGAGGAGGATGATATACTATGATCAAGAAGAGTGAAGAGTCTAAGCTTGGGGATGCCCCGGTGGTTCACCCCTGCATATTATAATAAGACTCAAGCGTCTAAGCTTGGGGATGCCCAAGGCATCCCCTTCTTCATCGACAACATTATCAGGTTCCTCCCCTGAAACTATATTTTTATTCCGTCACATCTTATGCACTTTGCTTGGAGCGTCGGTTTGTTTTTGTTTTTTGTTTTGTTTGAATAAAATGGATCCTAGCATTCACTTTATGGGAGAGAGACACGCTCCGCTGTAGCATATGGACAAATATGTCCTTAGGCTCTACTCATAGTATTCATGGCGAAGTTTCTTCTTCGTTAAATTGTTATATGGTTGGAATTGGAAAATACTAAATGTATTAACTCAAAAAATGTCTTGGATAATTTGATACTTGGCAATTTGTGTGCTCATGTTTAAGCTCTTGCATCATATACTTTGCACCCATTAATGAAGAAACACTTAGAGCTTGCTAATTTGGTTTGCATATTTGGTTTCTCTAGAGTCTAGATAACATCTAGTATTGAGTTTTGAACAACAAGGAAGACGGTATGGAGTCTTATAATGTTTGCAATATGTCTTTTATGTGAGTTTTGCTGTACCGTTCAACCTTGTGTTTGTTTCAAATAACCTTGCTAGCCTAAACCTTGTATCGAGAGGGAATACTTCTCATGCATCCAAAATACTTGAGCCAACCACTATGCCATTTGTGTCCACCATACCTACCTACTACATGGTATTTATCCGTCATTCCAAAGTAAATTGCTTGAGTGCTACCTTTAAAATTCCATCATTCACCTTTGCAATATATAGCTCATGGGACAAATAGCTTAAAAACTATTGTGGTATTGAATATGTACTTATGCACTTTATCTCTTATTAAGTTGCTTGTTGTGCGATAACCATGTTTCGGGGACGCCGTCAACTATTCTTTGTTGAATATCATGTGAGTTGCTATGCATGTCCGTCTTGTCTGAAGTAAGAGAGATCTACCACCTTTATGGTTGGAGCATGCATATTGTTAGAGAAGAGCATTGGGCCGCTAACTTAAGCCATGATCCATGGTGGAAGTTTCAGTTTTGGATATATATCCTCAATCTCATATGAGAATAATAATTGTTGCCACATGCTTATGCATTAAAGAGGAGTCCATTATCTGTTGTCCATGTTGTCCCGGTATGGATGTCTAAGTTGAGAATAATCAAAAGCGAGAAATCCAAAATGCGAGCTTTCTCCTTAGACCTTTGTACATGCGACATGGAGGTACCCCATTGTGACACTTGGTTAAAACATGTGCATTGCAAAGATCCGGTAGTCCAAGCTAATTAGGACAAGGTGCGGGCACTATTAGTATACTATGCATGAGACTTGCAACTTGTAAGATATAATTTACATAACTCATATGCTTTATTACTACCGTTGACAAAATTGTTTCATGTTTTCAAAATAAAAGCTCTAGCACAAATATAGCAATCGATGCTTTCCTCTTCGAAGGACCATTATTTTACTTTTATGTTGAGTCAGTTCACCTATCTCTCTTCACCTCAAGAAGCAAACACTTGTGTGAACTGTGCATTGATTCCTACATATTTGCATATTGCACTTGTTATATTAGTCTATGTTGACAATTATCCATGAGATATACATGTTACAAGTTGAAAGCAACCGCTGAAACTTAATCTTCCTTTGTGTTGCTTCAATGCCTTTACTTTGATTTATTGCTTTATGAGTTAACTCTTATGCAAGACTTATTAATACTTGTCTTGAAGTACTATTCATGAAAAGTCTTTGCTTTATGATTCACTTGTTTACTCATGTCATTACCATTGTTTTGATCGCTGCATCCACTACATATGTTTACAAATAGTATGATCAAGGTTATGATGGCATGTCACTTCAGAAATTATCTTTGTTATCGTTTTACCCGCTCGGGACGAGCGGAACTAAGCTTGGGGATGCTTGATACGTCTCCGACGTATCGATAATTTCTTATGTTCTATGCCATATTATTAATGATACCTACATGTTTTATGCACACTTTATGTCATATTCGTGCATTTTACGGAACTAACCTATTAACAAGATGCCGAAGTGCCGGTTCTCGTTTTCTGCTGTTTTTGGTTTCAGAAATCCTAGTAACGAAATATTCTCGGAATCGGACGAAATCAAGACCCGGGTTCCTATTTTCACCGGAAGCATCCGAACACCCGGGAAGGACCGGAGGGGGCACTGGGCCCCCGGACCATAGGCCGGCGCGGCCCGGGCTCCGGCCGCGCCGCCATATGGTGTGGCCACCCCTTCGACCCTCCTGCGCCGCCTCTTCGCCTATATAAAGCCTCCGTCGCGAAAACCCCGAGACGAAAAACCACGATACGGAAAACCTTCCGGAGCCGCCGCCATCGCGAAGCCAAGATCCGGGGGACAGGAGTCTCCGTTCCGGCACCTGCCGGAGCGGGGAAGTGCCCCGGAAGGCTTCTCCATCGACACCGCTGCCATCTCCACCGCCATCTTCATCACCGCTGCTGCTCCCATGAGGAGGGAGTAGTTCTCCATCGAGGCTCGGGGCTGTACCGGTAGCTATGTGGTTCATCTCTCTCATATGTGCTTCAATACAATAATCTCATGAGCTGCCTTACATGATTGAGATTCATATGATGATGCTTGTAATCTAGATGTCATTATGCTAGTCAAGTGAGTTTTACTTATGTGATCTCCGGAGACTCCTTGTCCCATGTGTGTAAAGGTGACGAGTGTGTGCACCGTGTGGGTCTCTTAGGCTATATTTCACGGAATACTTACTCACTTGTTATGAATGGCGTAGTGAAGTGCTTATTTACATCTCTTTATGATTGCAATGTGTTTTGTATCACAATTTATCTATGTGCTACTCTAGTGATGTGTTATTAAAGTAGTTTATTCCTCCCGCACGGTGTAATGGTGACAGGTGTGTGCATCCGTGTTAGTACTTGGCGTATGCTATGATCATGATCTCTTGTAGATTGTGAAGTTAACTATTGCTATGATAGTATTGATGTGATCTATTCCTCCTACGTGGCGTGAAGGTGACAGTGTGCATGCTATGTTAGTACTTGGTTTAGTCGTATTGATCTTTCTTGCACTCTAAGGTTATTTAAATATGAACATTGAATTGTGGAGCTTGTTAACTCCGGCATTGAGGGTTCGTGTAATCCTACGCAATGTGTTCATCATCCAACAAGCGTGTAGAGTATGCATTTATCTATTCTGTTATGTGATCAATGTTGAGAGTGTCCACTAGTGAAACTCTATTCCCTAGGCCTTGTTCCTAAATACTGCTGCGTTACTACTGCTTGTTTACTGTTTTGCTGCGTTACTACTGCTGCGTTACTACTGCTTGTTTACTGTCCTGGGCAAAGCACTTTTCTGGTGCCGTTGCTACTACTTATTTATACCACATGTATTTCACTATCTCTTCGCCGAACTAGTGCACCTATTAGGTGTGTTGGGGACACAAGAGACTTCTTGCTTTGTGGTTGCAGGGTTGCATGAGAGGGATATCTTTGACCTCTTCCTCCCTGAGATCGATAAACCTTGGGTGATCCACTTAAGGGAAACTTGTTGCTGTTCTACAAACCTCTGCTCTTGGAGGCCCAACACTGTCTACAAGAATAGAAGCTCCCGTAGACATCAAGGAATCTTCACCAAGTTCAGTATTAACAAGCGTTTTCTTCGAGCGAGAAGAAGTAGGCAAAACATCGGAAGGAGCAGGAGTTGGAGTATAGTTGTCGAACGTCAACTGAAAGAAAAGGCTCGACATCAATCATCAAGCAAGATAGAATTCCATTAATTTTCAGAATATTTACAAGACATTACAATGGAGAAAGCCCTAACAAACTAGTGGGGTAGGCGTCGCCAAAGATACTTTGGCGACAGCATCAAAAGAAAAAAGAAAAGAAACAAAGGGTGGTCTACTTGACCTCTGGCTTGGATGCGCTTGGAGCAGGAGTTGGTTTAACACTAAGGAAGGAAAGGATTGGTTTCGAGGGAGGCTTGGCAGCTCTAATTAGAGATTTCCATTTCTTCGTTTCCATCTCCCCTATGTCGCCAACCTTGGTCCAATCGACGTTTTGCTGGCTATCAGCAATTAGCGCGATGGTGCCCTCAACGCCAATCTTCAGGCCCTCTTGGCGAAGTTTGAGCCCAAGATCTTCCGGCACGTTGAAGCCTTTGGCAAGAGAAACAAAAGTGTTGGGCTCCTCTTTCTTCGGGAAGAAGTAGGGGAAAAGCTTCGACAGACCTGCCTCAGCGTCAGATAGGCCTTCGCGTGCTTCATCCCCATGGATTTCAAGAAGGGTCAGCGCGTCGAGAAGCTCGTCACCTTCAGGACCATCCACTTCGTATTCTTGATGAGTTCTCCCTGAAAACAAGCAAAGAGGTAGCTCGTAAATAAAGAATGCTTGGAAAATGTGAAGTAACCCGAGGAAATGCACAAGGATTCAAGCACTTACTAACAAAACGTCGACTTTGTGACACCAAGCGACTGAGGATCTTTTCTTCTCGAGCAGCTTGCTCAGTTAGTTTGTCACTCAAAGCAGTTTCTGCGTCGTGAAGCCTCTTCCGAAGATCTTCAACACCAGCAGCATCTGCCTTGGCCTTTTCAGCATCTGCCTTGGCCTTCTTGGCATCCGCTTCAGCCTTCTTACGAGCCTTTTCACTTTGCTCCAATTTTTTAGCAAGTGCATCAGCACGCTTGTTGGCTTCCGCAAGATTTTCTGCCAAAATAGTCAAAACCAGTCAAAATCACGACAAGAAAGGAGTGAGAAGTCGTGGGCCAGAAGATGCAGCAAAATATTACCTTCAGCTTTGCTAGCATATTCACGGTACCCGACGAATTGGGCACCGAAGCGGATGAACTCCTTAATCAAAGGCTAATAAAGAAAGATAGAGAAAGAAAGCGTCAATATAGTAAAAAGCTCGACAGCACAAAGCAAAAACGAGGCAAACAACAAAAACAGTCGATAGCATCGGAAAATACTTAGCACAAAAAAAGAGAGAAGGGACTTACATCATCCAAAAGAGGAGTCGTGGAACCACCCTTGCCCTTTTTGGTGAAGGGACACAGGGGCTTGCAGGAGGAGTAGGCTGTTCGGTGTTTTGTTGAGGAGGCGAAGATTCTTCTCCTTCAACGTGCACTTCTGAAACAACTAAAGTACGCGACGTACTCGTTTGAGCAGTCGCGTCAATAGCTTGCGTTTCTTCCTCATCACCACTACAGTAAAATGGCGACAGTATAAGAAGCAAGATAGACAAAAAAACGTCAAGAGCAAAACAGTAAGAAGCAAGGGGTAACTTACGAGCTGACGAGGGCATCATCGTATGGATTGAAAGCTGCCTTCTTATCTGAAGGGCCAGCTTCTTCGGCTTTGGAGGTGCCGGAATCTTCGACTTCATCTCTTTTCCTCTTGTTCCTTGGAGAAACAGCATGAGGAAGGGAGTGTGTCGAGGCAGTAGCCTCAGACTCAGCGTCTTTTTCAGAAGAAGCCGCAGATTTGTGAGAACCCGTGACTTCACTTTCAGGGCGCGAGGTGCCTTGGTTGTCATCATCGACAACGGTACGGTCTTCAACTTCTCCACCCTCAGGAAGAGGAGGAAGAGAAGCGAGAACGGGGTGGTTCTGAGATAAAGAAAGAGTGTCGGTAAAAAAGAAGTTATGCAAAAAAAAGCTAGCAAGACAGTAGTCGATAAAGTAGTAAAACTCGAGGAGACAATATAGCAACTAAGAGGAAAAATTACCTCGGGGAGAGGATTGGCGCCACTATATGGCGCAATGCGGCAAGAGGATGGAATTGGATCCTTCTTGTTGAGCGATGAGATTTTGCGGATAAGCTTTTCAAAATCCTTCAAAGGAAGGTCTTTTGAGAGCCTGTCGACATCTTCTTCACCAGCATACTTCCAGAGGGGATTTTTGCGAGCCTGGAGAGGCTGCACTCTAATCCTAAGGAAATAGGCAGTAATCTCAATACCCGAAATTTCCTTGCCACGGGTGTTCTGTAGCTCGTGGATGCGAGTCATCAGCGCTTCTGTCGCCAACTTCTCAGCTTTGGTAGCTTCAGCATCCCAGGAACGGCGGCGAAGGATTTTAGCTTCTCCGTCAAAAGGGGCGATGTTTTCCTCCACTGGATTGGAGCTTTCTTCATGGATATACAACCACTTCTTCCGCCAACCTTGGACGGAGTCGGGGAATTTGATGTCGAAATATTCGACGTCAGAACGAACACAGATAACAACGCCGCCAATGTTGTAGGCGACGTTGTGGGAGCCATTACGGCGGAGGAAGAAGATACGCTTCCACAGAGCCAATTAGGTTGGACCCCGAGGAAGCACTCACACAATGTGATAAAAATCGACACGTGGAGGATGGAATTGGGCGTCAACTGATGCAGTTGAATCCCATAGACAAACAAAAGACCCCGAAGAAACTCATGGATTGGGGGAGAAAGACCTCGGATGAGGTGGTCAACGAAACTGACCCGATACTCGATTGGAGGCCTTGGATAGCTCTCCTCCTTGGGGAAGCGGAGCGAGTTCTCCTTCTTGCTGAACCCCATCTTCTTCAGCAGGTTGATGTCTTGGGCAGAGATCTTGGATCTCTCCCACTCGGCGCTTCCCAGATCCGCCGTCGCCATCTTCGACTCTGGAGTGCTGTGCCTAGTCAAACGGATGCGAGGCGGCATCAATGAGCTTGGCGGCGAAGGGTGTGAGTGTGGTTGAGCGCTTGAAGCAATGGGAGCAATGGAGGATTTTGCAGAGGAGAAGCAGAGGTGCGGCGCGAAGCGAAAGGACTAGAGGAGGAAGACGATACCTTTATATAGAGGTGCGGTGAATCGACGCGCCGTTGGATTGAGAGATTGTGGGACAGATGGTGTACACGTGGACAAGGGGTAAAAAGTAATTTCATATGGACGAGAAAGCACTGGAGCTACAGTATGTGCGCCAGGAAAAGCGGAGGACGTGTGTCCCCCACTTGCACGACGTGTCAAATTGATGAGGTTTCTGGGCCCGCAAGGCAGAGAGAGAGCGGTTCTCGCGTTTTCCCGATACTTTGGTCGTGGCTGTCGTCAACAATGATGTCACCTTGGTAAAAGAAAATCTCGGCTATGAAGCTTCACAAGAACGGCGACAGCAGAAGATTATTGTTTATTTCGGGAGCCTTTGATCAAATACAAGTTTTTGCTCAAATGCTCGGGGCCTACTTTGGAAAAAAGAAATATTCGAGTATGGCAAAATAGAAATGGCGAGAGCCTCTGACCAAACGCAAGCATTTGTTCATAGCCTCGGGGGCTACTCCCATCGGGAGCGCTGTTCGCGCACCCGATAGATATAAAAATTCGAGAAAAAATGACAATATAGCGACATGAGGCATTAGAATGTTGAGCCTACAACCAAGCACTAGTCCTTGGCTGTAGCCTCGGGGGCTACTCCCATCGGGAACGCTGTTCGCGTGCCCGATGAAATTATAAAAAAGAAGAGAGAACAGAGAGAGGAAAAAGAAAGAAAGAAGAAGTGAGTATATTTCGAGTTATACAAATAACTCTACATATACTCCCATCGGGAAGGCAAAATAAGTCATCCGTTGACTCAATAAAATGTGCTATTTCAATAGCCGAAAAAGCACTCGACAATATATTCTCAGAGCGCCAAAGTTGCGAATAATCTCTGAATGCCGCAAAATTTGCGAAGGTAAGACCCCAGATCCGTTCTGAGCGGCGTGGCGCCGTCTCTGACGTCGGTTTGCTATTTTTTTCCGTATCAACAGATACGAAGAAAAATCCTAACGGACGCGTTAGGTACCCGATAAAATATGACTGGGACTCGACAGAATGGTAAGACCTTAAGCGGCACTCGTCGAAGTTTACACCAGTATCCCGAGATCATGTCCAGGGACGTGATCTTGAAGTAGGTTTTTGCGGATTGCCACTAGAGCAGTTAACTAGTACCTGATCCGTCAGATGAACTAGCCCCAACTACCATTATCCATGTGCAATATATAATTTCATATCCAAAGATATATGATAAAGATCAGAGCTATTGAACAAATATAAAGTTGGAGATTTTCCCTGACTCTGCGATTCAAGCAAAATCTCGGGGGCTACTGACATAGGCATCCCCAATGGGCCTGCCGAAGATGGTACCCGGGGTTTATTGAAGGCCCACGACCCGAAGGATAAGAAGATTCAGAATCCCAAGATACTATTAAGGAAAGCTAGAGTTGTAATAGGAGTCATTGTTTGTAATCTTGCGGGACGGGTTAGAAACCCTCCCGGACTCTGTAAACTTGTGTATCACGAATCCCTCGGCTCCGCCTCCTATATAAGGGGGGGTCGAGGGACGAAGAATGGATCGAATCATTGTCTCACAAACCCTAGTTTTTACATCGTCGAGTACTTTTCGGCTGAAACCTTCGAGATCTACTTGCCCTCTACATCCAACGAAACCCTAGTCTACAACTCGTAGGCATTGACAAGTTAATCCCTTGTCAACCAGTCTTATACTTTTATGATTAGTCACCATTCGTTCTTCGAGCATTTTCTTGAAAGCATAGCTGTCATTCTTAGTTTAATGTGCTTGTCCCGGAATAAGATTAATTGTGGTATAACTGTGATTCTTGACTCTTTCGACATTTTTTACTTCTAGTCTTCTCTTGAACTTCAGAGGTTCCCCGGCATTTATGTTTTGCTCCACAAATAGGGCAAGCGAGATACCACTTTATCATATCATATTATGAACATTGCAATCCTTGAAATACTTATGTTTCATGTTGCTTATTATTGTGTTGGTATCCTTTCGTGACTTGCATAACTATTAAGTATTCTTAGTTGCATGCTTCTTATTATGAATTGCCTGAGCATTTGATCATGTAGTGAGAATATATACATCATATGAAGCAAATATGTCCGCGAAAGTTTCTTTTATTGCACTCAGTTGTCACTGAATTGCTTGAGGACAAGCAATAAGCTAAACTTGGGGGAGTTGATACGTCCAAAACGTATCTACTTTCTCGAACACTTCTGCTGTTGTTTGCCCTATATCTTGTGTGTTTTGAATACAATTAACACGGACTAACGCTGTTTTCAGTAGAATTGCTCTGGTGTCTTGTTTTTGTGCAGAAATCCAACTTTCGGGAAAAATCAGGAAAATATAGAAAAAAAACCCATATTTCACCTGCAGACTCCTGGAGCCAGAAGACGAGATGGAGGGGGCCACGAGGGGCTCACACCTTCCCTAGACGAGGGCCAGGGCTTGGCCGTGCCTAGGTGTGGTATGGCCGCCTCAGCCACCCCTCGATCTCTCCATCGCACTATAAGAAGCCCCTGGACCTAAAAACCGAGGGGGTTCGACGTTTTTCCAGAAAGAGTTTCGCTGCTCCACCGCCACCAGAAACCCCAATCCCGGGACCAGAAGTTCCGTTCTGGCAGATTTGGAGGAGATCATCGCCATCGCCATCACCGACGCCTCTCCATCAACCATCCATGTTTCCCCCATCCATGTGTGAGTAATTCCCCGGTGTAGGCTGTAGGGGATGGTAGGGATTGGATGAGATTGGTCATGTAATAGCTATAAGATTGTTATGGGCATAGTACCTAGTATCCGTTGTTAGTATTTTTGACATTGTTGCAACTTTCTATGCGTAATGCTTGTCACTTTGGGCCCGAGTGCCATGATCTTAGATCTGAACATGTTATTGATTCATGAGAATAATTATTGTTTTTTATCATATCTGCAAGTTGTATACACACATTGTTGTCTGGAACCCGAGGCCCTAAAGTGACCAAGAATTGGGATAACCGGAGGGGATGGCTATAATGTAGGATCACGTGTGTTCACAGAGTGTTAATGCTTTGCTCCGGTACTATATTAAAAGGAGTACCTTAATTACCAGTAGTTTCCCTAGAGGCCCCGCTGCAACGGGCTAGTAGGACAAAAGATGTTGTGTAAGTTTCTCATTGCGAGCACGCACAACTAAATAGGAACACACACTTAAGGATATATTATGCTAGGATGCTTTTATCATTTGCAATGCCTATGTCTTGCTATTACATGGACTTTGTCATTTATGCAACGCCCGTTCATCCATCCCTATGCCTACAGTATTTTAATCCTGTTGTCTACTGCAATCATTGCTACTGTTGTTTTTATTTCACTACTGCTGTTACTATACTTCACTACTCCCACCATTACTATTGATAAACTGTTGCGACTAAGTCTATTTTTAGGTGTAGGTGAATTGACTACTCACTTGTTAAAGCTTATAAATATTTTTTGCCCCCTTGTGTCGAATCAAATTTGGGTTTTACTTCCCTCAAAGACTGTTGCGATCCCCTATACTTGTGGGTTATCACCGACTGCTTCTCCTTCCAGAATGCGCGCGTGGCCTGGACGTCTTCGAGATGGACTCTGCGCAACTACGCCATGAACTGCTCGTCCGCCTTGGTGATAGCAATCCGTCGTGACCTTCGTTGTACCGCCGCGCTTCCCCCTCTGAGCGAAGTACGGCTCAGGAGCGAGACTCTTGGCTTCCGTTAGAGACCTGACCTCCGGGAAGTTCATTTTGTTGTTCGGCTGGGCAAACCTCCACGCCGCAATGTCGTATGCGTGGTCAGCAGCCTCCTTCGTGTAGAAGGTGCCGAGCCACACACGCACACCACCAATGGTGACTTCAGCCGCGAAATGGCCCGCGGGCCGCTTGCGAACACCGAGGAAGCCCGTGTTGGTACGGCGATGAGGAGCCATCTCAACGCGGCAGTGGAGCTCAGAGGATTTTGTGGTGGTGTTGGAGGAGAGAAGCGCTGCTGGTGGTGTTGTGTTGGAGGAGAAAACATGGCTATATGTAGGGAGGCGAGGGGATGAAACAACGGGAAAACTTGGTGGGAGAGAATGGGAGGGAGAAATGGTGGGATAGAAGCGGCGGGAGAACTTGCCGGGAGAAAATGGCGGGAGAGAGGGCGGGAAAGTTTGGCAGGAGAAATGGAGGGAGAGAAATGGTGGGAAAACTTGGCGGGCGAGAATGGGCGGGAGGGAGAGAAAGAGCGGGAAAGTTTGGCGGGAAATCGGGCGGGAAAAAGAAAAATTAGGGTGAGGTTATACCGAGGGTGGCCATCGGCGTATAGGATAGCTGTGACGTCACCCGGCGGGAGAAGCGGGAGAAAAAAAGAAAAAAAGGGGGAGGCCATGCCGACGGCAGCCCTCGGCATAGCCCTGACTCCGTGACAGGGCCATCACGGCCTGGCTGGGGTGGGTCGCGTGCTCACGCCTACGCCAACGGCCACAGAGGCACCGAGGGCAGCCGTCGGTGTAGCCCGGCATATATGCTGACGGCCCCGACTTTTGGCCTCGGTGTAGGTCCACGCCGTCGGCACCTTGTCCCATTTGCGTAGTGAAAGTGATTGCTTAGCATACGTATTTGTTCTTGCCACTTGTAGGATTTCATCATTTAACACTAATAATTGGTCATCCATGCCAAAATGGACACACGTTGACAGTAAGAATATTGCAACATAAATATGTAAACAGGGAAGTGCATAAACATTATTATTGCAGATCGACCATCGCGATTCAACACGGTTCGACGGTTCACCGAGCTGGCTAATACGGAGAACAGTACAATACATGCAACCCTCGATCAGGTACGTACAATAGCAACTTGAGATGACACGACAGTAGCAGAACTCAAAGGAAGCTTGGGACTCGAGGGGAATCTCAATCATTCATCGAATTTCTCCCTGTGAACCTCGTCCAGGATCACAACAAGAGCCGCGATGAACACGTAGTCGACATGCGGAAACACCGTAACCATAAACGTGTCCCTGTCGAGCAGCACATTCGAAACAGTGAACTTACGGTTCATCTGCAGCAACAAACGGTTACTTTATCAGCCAAAGGTTTTCATGAAGCTTCAAAATATGATACTGTGGTAAGAAATTCGAACCAGTTCTGATACTTACTTGAGCTACCATTGTGGTGGAGTCGCCAAGGTAGAAGGCGCAGGACCTGTCGAAGTAGTTGCCGCTGATCTTGAAATCGCAGACCTGATGTGCGGTGTTTCCAGCCAAGAAGACATCCATCTCCGTCTTGAGTTGGATCATCGAAGATTTCTTCACGCTGAAGAGCAGATCGCTTGCGTTTGAGCTGTCCCCTCTGAACACTTCCCATCTGTGGTGCATACTGAATACCTGACCAAGTGATATTTTAAGTTGAAGTGAGCACATAGACGATGCAGAGAAAGAAAAGTACTCCTATTGTGTCCGATCCACTTCAACGCTAAAGTAATTTCCTACGACTCAGTCTAGAAATTGGAGGTCCGTTAGACTGAATATGGTTTTGCGAAGAAGTTTCCTCATCTCTGAAAGAAATAGCAAATCTGACAACCCACGCTCTGCCTGTCGAACGGATTCACATAAACAGACAATTTGGCAAGAGACAAGCATCTCAGTTTGATTTCGTGTTCCCAATTACTGGTAGGTCTACGGGAATTTGAGCGCCGCGCGCGGGGAAGATCGAGATGAAACACAAACTGGGAGACAGGCAGAGTACCTTCTCTTGCATAGACAGGAGGGGCTGGCCGGCGGCGTCGAGGAGGACGCGGCGGTGCCGCATGCTGAAGATGGTTCCCTTGACCTTGAGCACGACGGCGCCGTTGGCGTCGGTGATTGCGAAGTCGCCGTCGGAGAGGCTGAGGGCTTTCTTGGTCACCGTGAGCGGCACGACGTACGGAGCGCAGAACTGATGCCCCACCACTGGCAGCGGCGCCTGTGGGGCTCCGCTGGCCGCCGGAAGCGCCATCGATCGAGATAGTAGACCTTGAGCTGTTGAGTGGATCGTGGTGTGCTTGCTTGGGGTGTTGTTCCGGACTTCCGGACGGGACGGAGGAGAAACAATGGTGAAGCGAGACAGCCGCTGTAGGTACCCGTTTCCTTGCCTATTTTGTCACCGTCCCGTCGTTTTTTCTGGGCAACTTACAATCCTCCCACCTTTCTCTTCTGTTTCCTTGGCTATAGCTGTGTCGTCCTTGACTTGCTCACCGTATGTGCCACCGTTTCCATGTACTTGCCACCGGACCCGCTCTACCGTCGATGATTTCAAGAGCCGCCGTGTTACACTATACCCTTGTTCTCCGTTCTTACTATGATTTTCGCTTAAATCATGGAGTTTACTTCCGCTTAAGGCTTTGTCTACTTCTACTGTACTTATGGGACCGGAGGAGATTATTTCGAATCCCGGAAAATCGTTTGTCCGTTTACTTCTCCAGGTTTGAACGAAATAATTTTGAGATATCCCTTCCCATTCCGTTCCATTCCATCCCCATCTATATCTATATCTATATCTATATCTATACCTACTAATAAAGGAAGTAAGGTTTCTCCCCACTTTTTTCGTCCGTTTTTGACTTACCCCTGTTTTTCAAACTTAATTTCAAAGATTGCCACCGCACAGTAATAAAATGGGTTGGACGTATACGAAAAAAAAAACCAAGGTCGGTCGCTGTGGCTTCCTTTGCCCGTCGCATGTGTGCGTTCCGTCAAGTCACGAAACCGAAGTGGGCCAATTTTTAATGGGCCTGCGGCATTACCTGGTCCCTAGCTCGCAGTGCCTGCTTCTCCCCTATTTCATTAATCGAATCTGTCCTGCTAAAGCCATCGTAGATATTCAATAGTCCCACCTCGCTTCTATATATGAAATCCCACCGGTTTATATATGTTATTTTTCTGTATGAAAAAAGTCCACTTTTGGTCCTTGAATTCTAGTGAAAGTTCACTTTCGGTCCTATAACTTCTGTCTGGTTCAAAATGAACCTTGAACTCTCAGAATCATTCACTTTTAGTCCTTACCCCGATTGAGCTAGACAAATATCTGCCATTGGTGCCCAAAAACTCAAGGTAACGGTGCAAGGGTAGAGAGACGAGACAATGTTGATAAGCAAACAAGGAGACCTTTGTGGCGCAACGCTTCACGTGAATTAGAAGAGAGAGAAATCAAGCGAGAGACTGGTTCAGGGACCCAAGGGTTTGGTTGTTTTTTGCATTGTGACATTTGGTTTAACATCAGGTAGTTTGGGCTTGGTCTGGTTCTAAACGAATTTGGTTGGTTCCCTATTTTTTCTTTCCACGCCAGTAATTTTCTCAACTCAACTGCAAAGGGATGAAAAATGAACTATTATGAGAGTTCAAGGTTCATTCTAGACTAAAAATAAATTTTGGGACTGAAAGTGAACTTTCCCAAGAGTTTAAGGATGAGAATTGGACTTTCTTCTTTCTGTATTAGCGCAAGTCGCCTTCGAAGTTGGAACAGCAGACAGATATGGCTACACGGGCCAAAGATATTGGGAGGAATAAAGGAAAGTTGCATCCTGACATATGAGGAAGGAAAAGTAGGTAAAAGGGGATCAATGCACAGACCAGACGGGATTGAATTGGAAGGCGGCGAAATTTCAGAAGAAAAAAAGGGAAGAAATTCCCAAATCTCCGCGTGAGAATATATGTACAGAGGAGTTCCCCGGCAGCGACAGGGAAAAAAAAAGGCGCACGCTGGCCGTCGGTCGTCCGACAGGCGGTCTGAAAATCGGTTGTGATTCCAGCCGTTCGATCGCGATCTTGCGGTTAGCAATCAGTTCATCGTCCCCCACGCGGTCTGGTCGCTTTTCTGCTGTTGTCGCTGTGTCAGACACGTTACTTCCTCCTGCTGTGCTGCATGCCATGTCGCTTTCCTACTTCTGAGCTAAGCGGGTGAAGGCAGTACTATATTTTGGTCATCTCACTAGAGCCTAGCTACCACGTGTAGCTGTTGGGATGCTATGCTAGAGTAGAAATAATCCAACAAAAATTTGGGTATTTACCACAATAATAAACAATGATGTTAACAAAAATCAGCAGATATTGTTACTCAAATATGTTTATAATAATAGTTAAGAAAGAAACTACAAATAATTTGGGTGTTTACAACAATAGTTAGCAACAATTTTAACAAAAACAAGAATTTCAACACTAAAAATTTCCAAAGCCAAAAAAATCATTACAACAAATCACCAATATATTTACAACAATAATTAACAACGAAAATAGCAAATAATTTAGGTGTTTACAACAATAGTCAACAATGATTTTAACAAAAAATAAGATTTTCATAAGTAAAAATTCACAGGACAAAAGTATCTTTACAACAAATCATCAATATATTTACAACAATAAGTAACAACAAAACCAACGAAAAATTGGGAATTTACAATAGTAGTCAACAACATTTACAATTTCCCGTGCTAAAATATTTCACAACAAATCCGATAGTTATTTACAACAATATTTTGTAGCTATCACAACTAAATAAATTAGCTAATCCTACATTATCAAAAAAATTGTGAGATATCTATTTGCAAAAATATTCATAAGTTGTTTTCAACAAATTTCGTGGTAAAAATATCGTCCATGGTGACCCAGTACTCACCGACTTGGCACGACGACAACGAATTTGGCTCGTCGGAGTGACGGCGGCAATAGATCCGGTGACCTCGGGCCCATTTTCATTGGTCGCTCGTGTGTTTGGACTTTGGAGCGAAAGACAGACAAGATACCGGTTTGTCAAAAATAGTATATATATTATCACAAAAAATCTAGTTAAAATTTTGCTACTAAAATTCTAACTAATCCTTAACATTTTTACCGCAAAAAAGGTCAACAGTAGCTAGTGTCAGGATATTATTTGACCCGTTGGCTAGTATTACCAGTGCACTAGCTAGCTATCGAGTAGCACTAGTACTGGCAGTACACGAGCAACAAGAAAAGCACTAGCAGTGGTTATGCCCAAGTTAGAAAAGCAAGTTGCGTTGCAAGGTGAGGAGCCCAGGGCGATATGAGCATGCTACCTACTACCCGGGTAGCTAGCTGCGGCGTCAAAAAGTAGGTGGCTGCGTGAGCATGCTCGCCCGGGACAACAAATACAAAGCGCGCACGAGCGAGAGGCAGAGCGACCGATCCGGCGACCCGATCGGTCGTCCGATCACAAGCATTTTCCAAAAAAAAAGGAGGGCGGCGGCGCGGGAGCGAGCGGTCTGAGAAGCAGCGCATCACAGGACCCCGTCCAGTCGTCCAGAACTTGCTCCATGGAGAGGAGGCATAGCTTGAGATATAGTAGTAGGAGGATTGGAATAACTGGTGCGGGGCTTGTAGTACAGAGCAGTGTCAGCGTTAGGAGATTAAGTCCAACCAATGGATTGGTGTAGGCCAGCGTTAGAGCATGTCTAACAGGCCCTTTATAACCCGCTTATCCCGTAAAATTCCGGCGATATACGGGGCAGGCGCGGTTTGTGCCGTCTAGCAGGCCCCGTATTCGGACCGCCCCGTTTCGGCGGAATACGGGGCCCAGGAAATCGGCCCCTCCGCCCACTATTTATCTGGGCGCAGGTGCGAGTGAGGGGTTAACCCTAGCTCCGCCGTGCGCCGCCGCCTCCTCCTCCTGCTCCGGCGAGCAATTAGTCGCTCACCCGCGCCGCATTTCACCCGCCGCCGTAGTACCGCCTCGCCGGCGAGCGGATCAAAGCGATCCCGCTCGCCGGACACCGTGGAGGAGGCGTGGCGGCTCAAGTGCAAGAGATCCGCCGCCGGGAGCCGCCGTGCGGTGTGCCGGTACGCCGGCGCGCTGTACATGCCGGATTCGCTCTGGGAGTACGCCGCGGGCGGGCGGTGGTACCGGCAAGACCCGCCGCTCAAGCCGATGAGCGGCGAAGCCTTCGACAAGTGGCTCGCCGAGTGGCAGCGCGACCGCGCGTCCAAGGCGGCATGGGCGGCGACCATCGGCAGCACCAACGGCGAGGAGGAAGAGGAGGCGGCCTCCATCGCCTTCATCCCCTACGTCATCCTTGACGAGTAGACATAGGTTGATCCGTAGTTAGATGTAGTATGATCCGTAGTATGATTAATGAAGATGAACTTCCCGGGGTTTTTATTTTGAAAATACGGGGCGAAATACGGGGTCTGCTAGACGGAATGGTTCGAAATGGAGCAGTTTTTCGATACGGGGCGAAATGCGAGAGTTATACGGGGCAGCGAAATACGGGGCCTGTTAGACATGCTCTTAGGAGAATAAGGTGTGGTCGAAATTTTGCCGGGCTAACAATGCTAGCTAATTAAACAAACACGACACTTTATTATTTCAGAAAATTAAGCATTTCAATACATTATTAGTCTAATTGTATTATGCAAAGTTTAAGACCGCTTTTTTATGTTCCTAGAAACTATACTACATAAAAATCAATCAACACATTTTATTAGTAAATTGATGTCGCGGAAATTCAATTCGGCTCCCGGGTGCGTATGCTCCCTCTACCAAAAAAACATATTTTGAAATGTCAAAAAATTTGGATAAAAAATTCTACATGTACATTTCCATAATGTATGTGCATTAGCCAAGTTTCACGAAAAACCAATGTTTTTTGTGGTCTATGTAAAAAGAAGAAACTTTATCTTGCGAAAAGCATTATTTTTAGCACTGAATTTTATCTTTTTTATATATGTCACATGATAAGTCAATTTTGTATGAAACAACTTTGTAAGCGTGTAGCACGTGAAGATGTACGTACGAAATTTTTGTTTTAATTTTTTTGAAATTTAAAATATAAGTAAGATGCATTTCAAAATATAGGGAGCATATGCACCCATGTTCCAAAACACCACTCCCATTGATGTCGTCTACTTTTCACTATCATTCAACTTAAATCATCGCGCGATTTTCAAAAGATTGCACGGTAAAGAAACATATTGATCAAGGACTCAATGTTATTTCGATTTAAATGATACACACATTTAGATATAGCGAGTCATTTATCTATCCATCTATGTCCACCAAAATAAAAACCTTTCAACACAAAAGTCATGCAGAATGGTGAGGTGAACCTACTCAAAGGAAATTTCAAATACGACAAATTTGACAAAATTCGGTTAAAACTTCATACACGGAATTCACGATTACGACTGACGAAACTCGAAACCGATTGTCGAAATTGATTCATATCACCGACACACATCTTTTTCATGTACATCTTATTTTGATTTGGAGTATGGTTGTATTGAGTTGAAGAGAGGATGTGTGAAGTAGTGTAAGGTAGCATCATCAAGCATCCCAGTGAAGAGAATGTGCCTGCATCGCTGGAAACGGCTAATCTAAGCGTTTTTCCAGGGTCTAGCCCGGTGATGCTTTGAGAAACGGTTCGTGCAACAATCTAGGTGAGCCCAAGAAGCCAAACGAGCTATTTTTGGCTGGCTCGAGGGCGCTTAGCCTACCAAACGGGCCCATAATGAACCGTTTTTAACGCATGTCACAAGCATCACCATGTCGCCGACCACGAAGTTGAACACCACCATGACACCGCAGTTCACGCCCGTCACAAGCATCACCATGTCGCCGACCACGAAGCGAATACCACTACGACACCGCCGGTCACACCGATCACAAGCATCACCACATCGCCGACCACGAAGACGAACATCACCATGCCGCCACCACCATGGATTATCACCTCTCACTTCTTACCTATCATAAAGATGGCAAGTGAGAAGTTGAGCAAAATACTCCAAAACGTACTCACACATACGTACGAATTACAGTATACCAGCGAGTCATTTATCTATCCATCTATGTCCACCAAAATAAAAACCTTTCAACACGAAAGTCATGCGGAATGGTGAGGTGAACCTACTCAAAGGAAATTTCAAATGCGACAAATTTGGCAGAATTCGCTTAAAACTTCATACACGGAATTGACGATTTACGACTGACGAAACTCGAAACCGATTGTCTAAATTGATTCATATCACCGACACACATCTTTTTCATGTATATCTTATTTTGATCTGGAGTATGGTTGTATTGAGTTGAAGAGAGGATGTGTGAAGTACTGTAAGGTAGAAGAGCGGAAGCTCACTCACTTGCTAAGGTTGCATCATCAAGCATCAAGCATCCAGTGAAGAGAATGTGCCTGCATCGCTGGAAACAGCTAATCTAAACGTTTTTCCAAGGGCTAGCCCGATGATGCTTCGAGAAATGGTTCGTGCAACAACCTAGATGAGCCCAGGAAGCCAAACGAGCTATTTTTGGCTGGCTCGAGGGCACTTAGCCTACCAAACGGGCCCATAACGAACCGTTTTTAACATAAGCGGTGGCATTCCCTCTAAATTCGATTGAAAAGTAGGGGGCAAATATAAAACGACCATTTATTAGTAGGTAAAGATAAAGATAAATATATAACTTTGTCAACTTTAAGATCCGCTAAATTATTAGACTCAGTCTGTCCAAGTCGCTCATCAAGATCAAGATAGAGTGTGCGTGCGTTTGTACTTAGGGCATCTCCAACGCGGCGACCCATCGGTTTAGCAAGTGCATGATAAAAAATGCAATGATGTTATGATAAAGATAAAGAAAAGCAAATCTAATTAGGATATTATTATCTCATGATGTTATAGCGATATATTGCGCTCATATGAAGGATGAAGAACAAATTTAGTAACCCTAGAAATATTGTCTTAGCATAGATACCGGCGTTGTCTAATCTGCCAACAAGAAGTTTCTTTGGCATCTCCAAATATAGTTATAAATATATAAAAGGATATTTTGATTTAGCGTAAGGCCGTAGCAACGCACGGGTTTTGTACTAGTATTTACTAAAAACACTCGGTCGTACTAGTGCAATTTTGAGGAAAAATATTTGAGAGGATTGGGCGAACAGCAAAACCCCCTCCCATCCCCATACCTATCGGGGAAAAAATACAAGAGAAGTAAACATCTAAACGGTAGGATTTAGCTAGGGCTTTTCGTCGTGGATGATCCATCATGTTCAGCGCTTGAAATCGTGGATGAAACAACTCAGTATTCATGTTAGGCAAGGGTTACTGATAGCACGAATAGGTATAACTGCAAGATTGTGGAATTTTTTTTTGCACGGATAGGTGGTAGCGACATTCGTCAGATTGGCGTGAATTGGTGAAAGTTTTTTTTATAATTTTTTTTATCGCGTGGTACACGTGATAAGCTACTCTCAAACAAATAAAAAAGTTTATTTTTATTGTTTGGATTAACTAGATTACATATATTTAACATCCTTTGATGTGTACACTTTTTTGTGCAATCAAAATTCGCAGATTTTATTAGTGTCCTCTTTCTTTGAATTTGACTGACTTTTGTTGTCCTGTTTTCTGGATTTGACTAAATTCATGTACTTAGAGCACTCAAATTAGTTATGTAGATTAGCTAGATTCTTCCAAAGACATTGGGGGTGTTTTCAAGGATGATATTTTTGTTGTGGTAAAAGAGTTCAATAGGACTTGGGTTATGTCTAGAGGAATAAAGGACACGGTAATAGTGCTGATTCCAAAACAAAAACCTAGAGTGTCTAGGATTTTAGACCAATAAACATGTGTAATGTTATTTACAAAATTGTTCCAAATGTATGGTGAATAAGCTCAGGCCATTACTTCGAAATTATTGCACCAAATCATAGTTCATTCATCCCGAAAAGACTCAATACTGATAATGGAGTTATAGTTTTTAGTGCATTCATGCTCTACAAAACAATAGTGATGGAAACGGAAAATTATGTCGATACAAGCTGGATCTGGCCAAAGGCGTATGACATGGTAGCTAGATTGGAAATATCTGGAAGGAATTCTGTAGAAGTTTGATTTCGCAAAACAATAGATTTCTTGGGTCATGACTTGAGTCCGAATAGTTATATATTCAATCCGTTTTAATGGAGACGTTCTGGAGAAATTAATTCAAACCAACTAGAGGACCACGATAAGGAGATCCATTATCACGTTATTTGTTTTTATTTGTTGCAGATGGATTATCCATACTGCTACAAAGAGAGATTGATGCTAGACAAATTAAAGAACCGAAGGTGTGTAGGCGCAGCCCGGGCATATCACACCTTTTATTCGCCGATGACAACCTTCTTTTCTCCGAGGCTAGTGTAGACCAAGGAAACAAGGTCAAAACTGTTTTGAATAAATATGAACATGCTAGAGGGCAACTTCTTAGTCCTGGAAAATGCTCCATGTTGTTGGGATATAAGTGTATAGAGACACAAGGCCACCATTGGACTTATAAAATGTAGGTTTCAAGGAGAAGTACATGGGTCTTTCAGGACTAAGATGGCAAATGTCAGCTGGTCAAGAAGAAAATCAAAAAGCGTGGCTCCGAGAAAAGAAATCTAGTGAAAATTGTATATTAGATAAATAGATATTGTACATGAGATAAATAGACAATGGCTCCGAGAAAATAAATTGTCAAGGGGAAAAAAAATTGACCAGCAGATAAAATAAAGGGGATACTATTCAGCAAGAGAGACAAGACGAGGTAGAAATCTAGGGAAACCCGCCTGATGGTTGGATAAAATGTGAACTTGGATGCAAGCTTCTTAAAGGAGCAGAAAAAATGTGCCTTGGAGTGGTTATGCGAGACCATAGTGGAATGTCCTTCTTTCATCCTGGGATATCGTTACAACTTCTGAATCTGCAACAATGGGAGAAGCTATTGCCTATCTTGAAGGACCGAATTACTAGGGAAAGGCTTATAGCAGCACTCCTTACCGCCGGCGAGTACGGTTTGCAAATGCCGGCGGTAAGACCTTCCAGGGTGGCCTAAACCTACCGCCGGCGAGTTGGACGCAAGGCGCCGGGGGTGCGGGCTTTACCGCCGGCGAACACGGAAAGTAAAATGCCAGGGGTAACGAGTGGCTGGGCGGGCCACCCAGCCTGCACTTACCACCGGCGATTTGTGCCGCAAGCGCCGGGGGTAGGGGGTTGTACCGCCGGCGAACCAGGAAGTGAAAATGCCGGGGGTAACGAGTGGCTGGGCGGGCCACCCATCCTGCACTTACCGCCGGCGATTGCGCCGAAAGCGCCGGGGGTAGGGGGGCTGTACCGCCGGCGAACCCGCAAGTGAAAATGCCGGGGGTAACGAGTGGCTGAGTGGGCCACCCATCCTGCACTTACCGCCGGCGTTTGTGGGCCGTAGGTGCCGGCGGTAATTGGCCCTACCGCTGGCAAACGCGCATGTAGGCGCCGGCGGTAACCTGGGATATGCCATAACTCGACCAGCCACCTACCACCACCCTCACACACTCATATGTGATGGCAAATCAACCCAAGCACTTGTTATCTCATTCTCCCACCCATTTTAGCTATTTCAACCAACAAAATATGATGTATTTGAGCAAATCATGCACTACCTAGCCCCTCTAGCATGATTTGCATGATTTAGATCTAGATCTATCTCCTCCCACCACCTTTTCCACTAGATCTAGCTAGATCTCTCTATTTGTAGATCTCTCTAGATCTCTCGAGCATAAAGTCGACGTGTGACGTCTCTCCGGTGCTTTTGGACGTCGCGTCAACTAATAGGTATATAAATACTGAGTGGAATGTTCATGAGTTGGTGAAAAGTCGCGGTTACACTAGTAGAATTGCAAAAGGCGCGGTTCCATATATGTAAATGCATTGTTTTGCATTTGTTTACGCGTGCAGGAACATTGAGTTGCCAATGTTTTGCCGGAATGTTGATTAACTTCCGTTCCGGCGAATTTTGGAACTCCAAGCATGACAATATTTAGCAAAGGTCATGCCGAATTTTTTCCGTGAAAACCGAGACGGCGGTGTAATCAATTATCTTGTCTTGTAGGCGGCGATGGTCATCGCGATGAGGGAAAGCGTCGTGGATAGATACGTGGAACGCGCGACGGCCGACATGTATCGAAAAAAGCGAAAGGATATAATGTGTCCTTGTCGAAGATGCAAGCTAGGATCGTTGTTTGACCCCTTCTCGAGCATAGTGAATCAACACCGCTCAGGTATAGTTTCATGGAGGGGCATACTCGGTGGATGAGTGATGATGGAGATGATGATATCGATGGTGATGGAGATGATGATGGTGGAGATGATGATAACGAAGGTGATGGAGAGGATGCCCCACACGACAATGGAGACGAGGTTGAAGAGGATGGCGCACACGTTGATGGTGATCAAGAAGGCCGAGAAGAACATGCGGCCGACGAGGACATGAGTAGAAATACCCTGCTAACCGCTGCCGTGCAGGACCGTCATGTTCAAGAACTTCTTCTCGAAGCAACACATCGACCGACCCCAAAATCGCTGGTAGACGGAAGGCTAAGCTAGATCAACTCGAGGTAGACTCGAGAACTCCGTTGTACGATGCAGCTCGTGGGACGGAGGAGAGCCGTCTGAGATACGCTCTCGATATTATGGAGATGAAGGCAAAACACAAATGGACGGACACAAGCGTGGACGAACTCTTCGGATACTTGAAGATCCACTTTCCTAAAGATAACACGTGTGCCGGTAGCCTACAGGAGGCCAAGAAAATCGTGTGCCCTCTCGATTTACCGCACCGTAAATACCACGCATGCATCGGTGACCGCGTAATATATCGGAACGAGCATGCCAATCTCGATACATGCCCACGAGTGTGGCGAATCTCGATACAAGAGAGGGACAAGAAAATCTCCTCGAAAAGTTGTGTGGTACTTCCCGCTCACGCCCGTCTGCAGCGGTACTTCGTGGACCCCAAGGAAGCAAAGCTCATGCGCCGGCACGCGGAAAGAAAGGAGGCGGTGATGCGTGATGTAGAACGGGTTGAAAACCCAGTGCTAACACACCCTTCGGATGCAAGCCGGTGGAAAACATTAGACGATGAGTATTACGAAGAATTCGGGAAAGAACCAAGGAACATCAGAGTTGGGTGCGAGCACCGACGGACTCAATCCGTTTGGGAACCAAAGCAGCAAGCACAGCACTCGGCCCATGTTTGTATGGATGTACAACCTCCCTCCATGGCTATGCCTCGAAGAAGAAGTACATACACATGAGTATGCTAATCCAAGGGCCGACGCAGCCAGGGAGCGATATCAACCCGTATCCGGAGCTATTGAAGGAGGAGCTAGTCACTCTGTGGGAGGAAGGGACGAAACTTGGGACGCCTATGGACAAGAAACTTTCCGTATGAAAGCCGCACCGTTGACGACGGTGCGGGACTATCTTGGATTCGGATATATCGCGTGTCGGGTGTGCCACGGACACAAGGCATGTGTGAGGTGCATGGAAAAGACGCCATTTTTACAGACTGGGTAAGGATCCCGGGTCTTCAAAAACCGTCTACATGAGGCATCGAATGTGGCTTCCCAAGAATGACCCGTGGAGGAAGCGTGGAGACCTGTTCAATGGGAAGGATGAGGTCGAGGGACCTCCACCTAGGCGAAGCGGCGAAGAGATAGATACTTCTGTTGAAAAACTGGAAAGATCGCCCTCCGGCGGGTAAGATAAAGATCCGGAAGCGGAAGAAAGGAGACAAGAGAAAGAAAAAGGAACCCGAGCCGCTCTTGGGGGTATGGAAAAGGAGGTCCGTGTTTTGGGACTTGCCGTATCGGAAGATCCTCGGTACGCCTCATAGCCTTGATGTCATGCATATCACGAAGAACGTGTGCGAGAGCTTGCTTGGCACCGTGCTCAACATGCCGGAGAGGACCAAAGACGGGTCGAAAGCAAGACACGACCCGATGGCCCTTGATATCGAAAAGAGCTTCATTTCGCCCAGGTTGACCAGGAAACCGAGGAGGAGGAGACGGATGGTCGCAAACGCAAAAGGGTGGCCAAGCAGCGCGAAACTCCTCTCCCCTCCTGCTTCACTCTAAATCCCGATGAGCTCGAACAATTCTTCAAGTGCCTACTAGAAGTCAAATTTCCGCTAGGCTACGCGGGGCTGATACGCAGATGGCTGGACCCGACGAAAAAAATCTTCAGCGGGATTAAGTCTCATGACTGTCATGTCATGATGACGCAGATACTTCCGGTTGCTATCCGAGGGATAATGGAACCGCACGTTCGTGCAACGCTGACTGACCTGTGTAACGTCTTCGACGTCATCACTCGAAAGTCGATAACCGTCAAGAAACTCGGGAGGCTGCAGGAAGAGATCGTCACCATCCTATGCGAGATGGAGATGTACTTCCCGCCCGCATTCTTTGACATCATGGTCCATCTGCTGGTGCATATAGTGGACGATATCGAGGATCTCGGGCCCGCGTTCCTTCACAACATGATGGCGTTAGAAAGAATGAACGGCTTCATCAAAGGATACGTTCGTAACGAGGCACATCCGGATGGAAGCATCGTCCGGGGCTTTCTCACCGAGGAGTGCATCTCTTTCTCAAGAATTATTTAAACGAGGACGACCCACGTCCGGTTGGATTGCCCGCCAACAAGCACCTCGGCAGATTCGAGGGAGTAGGCCACAACGCTGGCAGGAGGGAACTCGACGCCGATCAAGATGATAGGAGAATAGACTTTAACAGGGCCCACTTAGTAGCACTACAACACATGAACGAGGTAGAGCCTTGGGTGGATCAGCACATAAACATGATCAAGAGCAGGGCTGACAAGCCGATGACGGAAGAAGAGGTATTTAGAGCGCACAACTCCTCTTTCGCGAGCTGGTTCAAAGACCAGATTGATGCCAAAATGGCAAGCGACGTAGACAAAATGATATTGGCCTTGTCTTATGGGCCCGCCCCCAACCTCATGACTTATCAGAAGTACGACATCAACGGTTACACATTCTCCACAGAGGAGAGAGACAAAAAAGCGACTACCGGAACTCGGGTGTGACGATGGAATCGTGCACGGGTGAAGAGAAGAAAAGGTACTACGGAAGGATCGAGGAAATCGGGAGCTCGACTACGTCGGGGAGAAGCTACCGATGTTTCGTGTCGGATGGGCTACGGACGTCACAAAAGAAGATGCGTATGTCACCACCATGCGACTCGCCCCCAAATCCAAGACCAAGAACCCCACCGCGCAAAATGAGCCTTGGGTATTGGCTAAGCACGTCGAGCAATGCTTCTTCATAACCGACCCGTCAAGGCCCAGCCGTGTTGTCGTAAGGAGAGGAAAAAGGGCCCTCGTCGGAATGGATGGAGTGGCCGACGAGCAAGACTTCGACGGCCTCGTCGGAGACCCAATGATGGAAGAACCCGATGAAGACGATAGAACCTACACACTAAGAAGAAGAAGGACGACGCTACCTAGGTCAAGTGTTCCTCCGTACACAAGGAGTCGCGACGATACCGGTGGGGTCACAAGGACCAAGCGGAAGGGCAAGGAGAAAATGCTTCGAGTGTGAAGAATTGTATTTGTGTATTTCATGTTTATCCTAAATTTATGTGTTGTTTTTTTATCGGATATCGCCGAAAGGACTTTGAAATCATTCAAGAATTAAAATCATAAATTTATGTCTCGCAATTTATCCTTCAAATATAATAACTAGAAACAATGAAAGAGGTCTTAAGAAAAGAGAAAAAAGGGTGCCTTTCTTGCACCCACAGGGATTCGAACCCTGGGTGCTTCGGCTGTGCAACTGACTGGAACCACTGCATTAGCGAATCGTTTTTGTATAAGAGCATGGTTTAAACAATTAATGATGTCTCGCCAGCTGGGAAGGGGTAATTTATTTATCCCCGACGAATTTGGTCGATTTCGCCGGTGGTAAATGAACTTGGGCCCACCTGTTAGTGGCTCAAATCTTACCGCCGGCGTTTACACCAAAACGCCAGGGGTAAAGCGTGCACGACTTAGTCGTTTGGTGGCCGCGCGTTCTTCCCCCAAATTCCCCCGTCGCCGCCTCCCCCAAATCCCATGCTGCCGTCGTCGAGCCACCGTCGCCGCCTCCCCCAAATTCCCCCGTCGCCGCCTCGCCCAAATCCCCTGCTGCCGTCGTCGAGCCACCGTCGCCGCCTCCCCCAAATTCCCCCGTTGCCGCCTCCCCCAAATCCCCTGCTGCCGTCGTCGAGCCACCGTCGCCGCCTCCCCCAAATCCCCCACCGCACGCAGCAGCAGCAGCCCCACCGACACTCCCCCCCGCCCGCGCGCCGATCGGAGCCAGCCGCGCGTCATATCCAGTTGCCGGTGGGATTGAGGCGGGCTCCGGCGCCGACGACCCCGTCGGATCTGCATTCCGTAGCGGACCTGCCCGGCGCGAGCTCTCGTCTCCCGTAAGTCCCCATCCCTCTCTCGTGTGGTCGCGTAATATTTCTCTGTTTTTGGATGTTGCTGTGGCTCGATTGCGCTTGGTGCTCCTGCAATGCGTGTAGGATTTCTGCTGTGTTTTTTGAGCTTTTTTTCGACAGTTCGAATAGCGTTCGTTCAAAAAAAAAACTTCCCCACAGGTTCTGCGAAATTATGATTTAGGCTTTCATGTGCTTAATCATGCCGTGATGCTGTTTTTTTGGTTGAATAATAATGGCCTAAGCTAGAGCTTTAGAGTCTGTATTATAAGAATGCAACAGAATGTAAATCGGTGTCATATTATATAATCTTACTGCAGTGTTATAAATAAAATAAAATAATTAGTATTGTTAATCCATCGGCTTCATCAAAGTTCATCATCAGTATATGAAACATAACTTAAAAAACTATGAGCACAGTTAATGTGAACTGAATGGGCAGCAAACTTATGACATTTGTTTTCTAGCAAACTGTAGTAATCATGTAGTGGTTGTCACTCAAATAAATAGAATTTAAAAAAAGATGAAATATGTATGTTAACAGAAAACTATACCTGTTTAGAAGTTTTCGTTTCACTCGAGTCGGAGAAAACAATCTGACCTAAGCTTATGTTTAAAGAGCCTGGTCGAATTGTTTGCATGTCTGCCTGTCGGGGTAGCTTCACTTATGTTTAAGCCAAATGGATTCATATTGTCTGAACATAGAAGCCAAGATGGAGATTGTCTGAACATAGTATCCTGACATTACCCCTGCCCTATCAGTCATGAAGATGTTAAGCCCTTTACTTGCTGTAGCATTTAAGATGTTTATTTGGAATCAATATTCATATGTGTCATTTTTATATGTGGAGACTAAGTGTTGAATTTTCTGAATTGCAGGAACCACCGCAGGAACAAGCTGCCTCTCCGACCTCGTCTTCACCGCTCACTCCTCCGGAAGCTCAAGGTAATTAGACCCGAGCATATGTTGGACCTGATGTGGTGGTGTGCTAGACCCGAGCATATCGTCGGAGGCTCGTGTCATTGCTATATTGATGCGTCCGGAAGGAAAAGTTGTGTGAAATGTGTCTCGTAGGTACATTGAGTGCCAATGTTTCGCCGGAATGTCGATTAACTTCCGTTTCGGCGAATTTCGGCACTCCGGCATGACCATTTTTAACAAAGGTCATGCCGAATTTTCGCTGTAGGCAGAGAGATTGCAATTAAATGAAAAGCATAAGCTTAACGAGCTAGGGTAGTAACTAGTAGTGGATTTCCACCCTGTTAATAATTAAAGCATGCTATGCTATGCTATGATATTAAAGCATATCTTTCTTTTTTATTATGTATTTATATGCATCCTTCTTTGTGATGGATAGTGTAGGCACCCATATCCAAATCTGAAACCTGAATTGATGACTGAAACATATGTGGAGTAGTTTATGTCTGAAACCTGAATTGATGACTGTGCTACTGTACTCCAACTCCAACTTGTAACCTACATTGAACAATAGGTTTCTGGATCAACTGAACATCACTAGTGACTAACCATGCTACTATGCTACTTTATATGAATTTCTGAATTTTTCAAGTGATAGTTACAGTATATGAATTTCTGAGTATATTTTTAAAATGAACACTTACAGTAGCTTTTGCACTTACAATAGCTTGTGCACTTACAGTAGCTTGTGCACTTACAGAAGGTAGCTAGCGATGTCGTCTTCTGCAGACCCCAACGAAGACGTTGACGGGTCTTCTCAGCGGAAGTTGGATGAGCACTACAGGGCTCATGGTCTCGGATCAGCCGGAGGACCTTCCAAGGGGCAGCGATGACGAGTCCTCGGAGGAGGGGGATGATGAGATGGACAACGATGGTGAGGATAAGAGGGCCGCTGCCGACGAGACCACCGACGGTGGCGTTGCCGGGGTAGCTCGGATACTACTACCGAGGCCAAGAGGAAACGGAAGCGGCGGCGCCCAAACGGGGTCGGCACCACTCGTGACATAATCACCGCGGTGGACGCCAAGACCGGGATTCCTACCGAGCCCAAGCACGTGGCGAAGGGGTACGGCCTCCAACCGGGAGCAATCCTTCGGGACGTCGTCGACGTCAACGAGACGAAACTCCGAACCAAGAAGAAGCGAGCATCCGCAGGCCCAACTCCTTGCGCGGCTGCACGTACGGTATGAGTTCCCTGTGGAATACAGGAACGAGGATACCAAGGATAACATCGTGAACAGACGAGCCATCTCTAAGTTCTCCAAGAACCTCAGCGGTTATAAAACCATGCTGAGGGGGATGCTTGGTAACAATGAGACTTGGGAAGAGATCCAGCACCACTTCCCGCGGATGACGCCGGAGCGAGTATAATAAATTCTTGGAAAACGAGGAGCTCGAGTACACCAAAAGACAATCGACCTGGGGGAAGGAGCTGGCGGATAAGAACATCGGTCACCACAATCTCGGTTGCCGTGGCTTCGAAGGCAAGCAGGCGGTATGGGACAAGGAGGACCAGGCCTACATAAATGCTGGCCTCGAGCCCCCTTTTGCCAAGTACAAAGACCCACTCTTCAGGGCATATCTCAGGTCCCGATACCATAGAGAATTGGCTGGGAAACGTGTCACGAAACCTGATGTGGTGGTGGGAGTTGAGTTGGTCGCCGACGCGAAGGTGATGGCACTTGAGAAAGCGATGGTAAGCAATTTACCAGCCTTATTAATTTGATACTGCTCACCAAGTCCATTACATTCTAAAATTGTTCATGTTACTTCGGCGCTGATCGGAACAAGCAGCCGCCGAATCAGCCGGCTCCTCGTCCCGGACGTCGACCGACAAAGTCCCGTGGGACACGCCTTTTATCGTGGGTCCGAACACCGTGAAGGCGCGGCCGCTTTTGGACAAGCCCCACCGTGTCCCCGGCGCCGGAGGAGGTCGCAAGCTTGCCGACTATGGCTTGGACGTGCCCGCAAGCACTAGGGAGTCGCGGCAGGCGCAGAAGGACCGGGAGCACGAGGCTCTTCCGAAAAAGGTGGCCGACTTGGAAACAACCATGGAGCAACGCGTCGCTGCCGAGGTTCAGCAACGAGTCGGTGCCGAGGTTCAGCAACGCGTCGCTGCCGAGGTTGCTAGCAAGGTCGATGACGCGCTGGCCAACGGGGTCAATGAAATCATCCCCGATCTTGTGCCGTCGATGAAGAATTACTTCGACGCCGGCGATGAGGGACCGATGCCGGTTATCAGCCTAGGCGCCAAGCAACTCGGACAACCGGCCTCCAACTAGACACGCTCAATGCACACCCAACTTGGTGACTCCACCCGCCGGCAATGTCGGCGCTAGAGAGGATTCGCCGGACCCGGGGGGCCCCGTACTAGCCCCTCGGCCACCCTGCACGCCCGGCCTCGGTCCTTCAACGCGAGCCGAGCTCGACGCCCTCACGGTAATTAATTTAGTCTCTCAAGCTCTACAAATTAGTTACTTTGTCGTCGCCCTCTCTCGACCTACACATGTTTTCGAGAGGAGAACGCGACTCCTTGCACGTTGCTACCGAATGTGGACAACAAGTGGAAGGCCGTAGCGAGCGGCGGTGTCATCCCGCCAACACGGCGGATTTTCCACTGCGTCGGGATGGATGATAGCGTGAGCCGGGTTCGCGTGAACCGGTCGTTACCGGGATGCCAAGACCTCCATCCTCCTTATCAACCCCGGAAACGGAAACCCCGCTCACTCTCGGGGACCTCAAGAATCACATCCTTCTATGGCCGAAAGCCCTAATTCGGCTGAACACCGCCGCCTCAGGTTCGGAGGCAAGCTATGGCATGGTCACTCCTCAGGATGCGACGGCTTCCCCGAGTCCTCCACCGGCTGGTGGTCCTTTTGGGCCCGATAGCCAGCCCGACAGTCAGCCCGAGAGTCAGCACGGAAACGCGTTGGACGTCGATCAAGCTCCAATCGATACGTTCATCGCTGAGATGGAGGGCGACGGGGTTTCTCCTTACAAGCCACCCGCCGATCGTACGCTAAAGAAGAAGTTGTTCCTTTCACAAGAAACTCCCGAGCAGGAAGACACTACCGCCTTCACCGCTCCACCCCGAGTTGGGCTTACCTCGAGGACACTCCTTGGTGCGACCACGGAGGGTATGAAACAAAACGCCACTCCCGGTTGCAGGTAAGAAGAAGGCCGGGGAAGCGGAAGAAGTCCGGAGATGTTGCCGCAAGCAAGAAAGTGGTTAATGACAAGTTGCCGACCCCGTGGAGGAAGATGCATCACATAGGCCAGCCTATGCTGCCGGCACACATTGTCCAGCAGGTGACGCCGGATATGAGGAGCTTGCATGATACTGTTCTAATGAAGGAGGACTTCGAGATAGAAATCCCTCGTACCCGGTTTTGACGGCGAAGGTGCCCACTGGCTTTGGCTTTGTCACCACATACCCTGCGGACTTGATGTTCATTCGATATGAAGACATCTTCAGGCTCTTGAACATGCAACAGCTCGACCGAAACTTGGTCCGCCCCCTATCGCTCAGACATGGCGCACGATATCGCCATGGAGAACACGGCGCACATCGCTATCATGGACCCCTTCTACATGACTCCGGATGTCGTCCGTAACGAACAAGCGTTTCTAGCGAAGTACATCAAGGATTTCTTGGTGTTAAACAAGGATAAGAAATGCTTTGTCATACCATATTTCCGCGAGTAAGTATTTGGTTACTAGAGTACCCTCTATTACATTCTTTCATGAATTTCCTTCATAGTTGATCGAGTATGATGGTTTATTTCCATTTTGCGCAGATTCAAGTACTCGCACCCTCCTCCTCTTTTACCCGTATCATTCAGATGTCGAGTTACCTCGACTCCGGGCTTGATCCGGACAAGGACTTCACCGACCTTAAGTCTACACTTGATAAAGCCCTCAGCGGCTTCATAGCCGAGGTTGGCATCGACAAAATCAGGCATGAGAAGAAAGTGAAAGGTTGCTATGTGTGCAACCACATAACCAAGTTCCCCTGCCTCAAGCAATCGGCGCATGACAATGGGATGAAGGCCTCGTTTGCCATCCTACAGATGAGGTCGATTGTAAGGTCTCAGAACGATCTCTTGTTGCCATCCAGTCTTCAGCGGATGTCCGTGAACATGGCGGACACCACCGATGAAAACGTGAGAGCCGAGTTCCGTGCCATCCAGCGGACCATTTGCACAATACTCGTGGAGGGATGTACGCGGTAATGGTGGCTTGTTCCACTATGGTCCCGAACTTTCTAAGGCCGAGATAGAAGGCCGATTATAAGATGGATGTGACGACAGAACATTCAACACGCTCGAGGGCATCCGTCCCTTCCCGCCGAAGCCGAAGCCGACTTGACTCAAACACTTTTGTCCTTTGCAAATGTTAGTCATAAAATTACTTAAGTAATTTCCATGCTTTTTCTTTGCACTACTCTATGTTATATCTCTCTCTACTAATGTACTAACAACTTTCATTTCTTTTTTCTGTGTTTGCATAGATGACGTACTATGTCGTCTACCACGGCAGGGTTCCCGGAGTCTACGAGGACTCGGGAAGACCGTAGGAGGCAGGTCCACCGTTTCAGCGGCAACGGCTACAAGGGGTACACCACTTTGGAGGAGGCGGAAACTCGATGCGCCAACTTTCGAGCGGGACGGAGGAGGGAGATGTGGAGGACCCCTTTCATCGTGATGATGCTTGCCGCCACCGTCTCTCTAGTTTATTATGTCATTGTTGTTTAGCTAGGTCATCGACACTGGACTTATATGTATTTCTGTAACATGTGCTACTTCGAGTCGTGATGGTTGAACCATATGGTCGACACTTGTGTTATTGATGCATGCATGCATGTTGTGGACATTTCGGGACTTTCTAATGATGTGTATTGCCAATGATGTTTATCTTGCATCTGATGTATATCTTGCTGTCATTCTTGTACTTGCATGTATATTCTGTGTATATGCTATGAATTCGGTGTATATATTGTCTAATTCGAGTTTTATTTTTTTGCTCCTGTTCATATTACTGCTGGCGAAATGGGAAGGCGCCGGCGGTAAGGACCTGATGGTCCTGTCAGTATTACCGCAGGAGAAATAGGAAGCGCCGGCGGTAAGGACCTGATGTTCCTGTCAGTGTTATCGCTGGCGAAACGGGAAGCGCCGGCGGTAACATCCAAGCCCCGGCGAGATGCGAAGGCGCCGACGGAAACGCTTACCCCCGGCGAATTGTGTAAAACGCCGGCGGTAACGGCTACTTACCACCGGCGAATTGGAAGGCGCCGGCGATGAGGCATTACCACCGGCGAGGTGATCGCCGGCGAATGCGAAGGCGCCGGCGGTAAGCCATTTTAGGACGCCGGCGGTAAGCCTTTCCCTAGTAGAGGACCACGATAAGGAGATCCATTATCACGTTATTTGTTTTTATTTGTTGCAGATGGATTATCCATACTGCTACAAAGAGAGATTGATGCTAGACAAATTAAAGAACCGAAGGTGTGTAGGCGCAGCCCGGGCATATCACACCTTTTATTCGCCGATGACAACCTTCTTTTCTCCGAGGCTAGTGTAGACCAAGGAAACAAGGTCAAAACTGTTTTGAATAAATATGAACATGCTAGAGGGCAACTTCTTAGTCCTGGAAAATGCTCCATGTTGTTGGGATATAAGTGTATAGAGACACAAGGCCACCATTGGACTTATAAAATGTAGGTTTCAAGGAGAAGTACATGGGTCTTTCAGGACTAAGATGGCAAATGTCAGCTGGTCAAGAAGAAAATCAAAAAGCGTGGCTCCGAGAAAAGAAATCTAGTGAAAATTGTATATTAGATAAATAGATATTGTACATGAGATAAATAGACAATGGCTCCGAGAAAATAAATTGTCAAGGGGAAAAAAAATTGACCAGCAGATAAAATAAAGGGGATACTATTCAGCAAGAGAGACAAGACGAGGTAGAAATCTAGGGAAACCCGCCTGATGGTTGGATAAAATGTGAACTTGGATGCAAGCTTCTTAAAGGAGCAGAAAAAATGTGCCTTGGAGTGGTTATGCGAGACCATAGTGGAATGTCCTTCTTTCATCCTGGGATATCGTTACAACTTCTGAATCTGCAACAATGGGAGAAGCTATTGCCTATCTTGAAGGACCGAAACTGGGACTTGCAAACTGCAGTTCTAATCTTATTATTGAGACGGACCGGGCGTCAGTTCTGGGGTCTTTCAAGGAAGACATGTGTGACCGATCTGAATTGTTTTTCATAGCAAAGGAAATCAACCTACTAAGACCACCATATTGTCAAGTTATTGTTTTGAAAGTTGGTAGAAATTGTAATACATTGCTCATGGTTTGTGCCAATTAAGTCGTAGTGTGTTGTGTGGAGGGGTTCTAAAGGTGCGCGGTGCCGACCTGCATGTCGAAAGCGGCTTTAGATAATTGTAATTCATACATTGTTATTTGATTAATACACAACACATTTTGAAAAATAAAATAGTTATGCAGAACTAAATATATTGTCATGATTCAGATGGAATGTTGTTGGCACTGAATTTAGTCCTTTTTAGTGGTTCCATATTTCTATATATTTTAATGTTGCTTTCCTATTAACTCTGGAAGTGTGGCAGTTGTGTTGATTAACAAATAAATGACACTAGTGTTAACAAATGCAATACTAGTACTAAAATAATTAAATCTTTGAGCATTATTAAATCATGTGTTATTATTTTATAGTGCGACAAAACAATATTTGGGTGCTGAGTTCATGTGCAATCTTAGTTTTTTATTTTCCAGTGTTAGGAAAATTGGCATTTTGTGCTACATCAATTGCAGTAATGTAAGTTGATTTTATACATGTTTTTGTACCGCGGAGGAAAATGAAGACTTGTTTTCAATTCGGCTAGACCATAATGGATTTTTCTATGGACCACAAAAAAATGGGTGAATAGTCAAGCAAACGGTCTAATTTATAATCTAAAAGTTTATATAATTTTTTCTTGCATAATCTTTCACTAGAAATCTCCCTATTAAGTACATATTTGTTAGGACATACTGAAAGAACATCTCTCATATTATGTTTTGTGTGTTTGATGTCAATGTATGTGATACACTAATGGTTGTTTAAGTGGTACATGGATTACATAGATACATGTGTATGTGTGTTGGATGTGGTCAGTGCTGTCAAAAAGTTTCAGCAGAAAACTCACCAGGCCGGATAATCCGGGCCGGATATTTCTAAAATATCCGGCCCCCAGAATTCGGCTAAGGACTTGGGGAAATGCAGCTCAGTATAGGGGCCGGACATTTGCCCGGATATTGTCCCGGTTTTGTACCAGGGCCGGATTATCCGGGCCGGATATTTCAAGAATATACGGCCCCCTCGAAAATGGCTAAGGACTTGAAGAATTGCCTCTCCGGACGAGGCCCGGATATTTGCCCGGACATTGTCATGGTTTTGTTCCTGGAGGGCGGATTATCCGGGGGGGGGATTATCCGGCCCTTACTTAGGGCGGATTATCTGGCCCCCCGAAATGCACAACGGCTGGATTTTGGGGAGGGGTATTTATACCCCTCTTCTTCTTCCTTACCCCTTTGCTCAATCATTGCACAAGAATTCTGCCAAGCTTCATCTCCATTAGAGCCACCTCAAGAAACACAAGATTTGCAAGATCTCCTTCCTCCCCCAACCAAATCTCTTGATCTTTGGAGATTCGAAGGAGAAGCCACCGATCTACATCCTCACCGAAGCGTTTTTCATTTCCTCCTCATTTGTTTGAGGGATCTCATGCTAGTGTTCCTATTTGGTTCCCTAGTTGATTTGTTGTTAATGTGTTGTTGTTGATTGTTGTATTGTTACAGATTTGGGAGCCTCCAATTTGGTTGTGGCTGTGTGCCCCAAGAACTTTGTAAAGGCTCGGTTTCCGCATCGAGGAAATCCCTTAGTGGAAGTGGGCTAGGCCTTCGTGGCGTTGCTCACAGGAGATCTGAGTGAAGCCTTCGTGGCTGTTGGTTTGGCTTGCGTAGCAACCACACCCCTCCAAACGTAGACGTACCTTCTTGCAAAGGAAGGGAACTACGGGAATCATCTCCGTGTCATCGCGTGCTCCACTCTCGGTTACCTCTATCCCATTATATCTCCTATATTGCGTAGCTATATCTTGCTTAGTTGTTATCCTTGTCATATAGGTAAATTCACTTAGTTGCATATCTAGAGAATTTACCTTTTGTGTCAAGCCTAAATTGAAAAAGAACTAAAAATTGGTTAGCACCTATTCACCCCCCCTCTAGGTGCGGTATACGATCCTTTCAATTGGTATCAGAGCCTCGGCTCTTATTTCGGGCTTAACCGCCTAAGAGTATGCCGAACGAGGATCCCACGGAAGAGGCCACCAAGACGGTCTCCATGGAAGACTTCAATTTGTTGAAGTCCTCCATGGAATCCCAAATGGAAAGCATGAAAAAGATGATTGCCGAGCTTTTGGCTCCGGCCCTTCCCAAGGCTCCTAGTGTAGAGGTAAAGGACACGGGTGCGTTAGAAGAGGGTGAGGCTTCGGAATTACCCTCCTCTACCAAACTCGTGGAAGGTGATAACTTAAACACTTTAAAAAATCCCATTGCATCTCCTAGGACAACTAGTGGAGGTGATAGCTACAATCGAGTAGCTCCACCTTTTCTATCTCCCGATATACCGGTTCCCCATCCCCATATGAACATTCGGGGCGACCCACCTAAGTTTTCCATTGAGAATTTCGATACTTGGCAATTTGAGTTTCGCTCTCATGTTTGCGAGTGCCTCCAATGAACTTTGGAGAATCATCTTGGAAGGCTTCAAGCCATACAACCCCGACAAGTTGACTAGAAGAGAGGCGGTTGATAGTCAACTCAACAATACCGCCTTGCACATGATTCAAACTAGTGTGGGGACAAAGGAATTGCATCGTGTTCGGAACTACACCACCGCCAAGGAAGCTTGGGATGGTTTGGCCGCAAGTTGCATTGGAAGTGAGAGCACAAGGAGGAACAAGTATAATGCTCTTAAGAATAAAGCCGAAGGGTTCATGAGGCTACCGGATGAAGATCATGAAGTCATGTATGGAAGACTCCTCACCGTTGCTGATGCCTTCCGGCTTATTGGTGCCACCCACATCAATGACTCTTGGATCAAGGAGAAGTACATTGAATGCATGATGCCATTTGTTCCCATCGATGTCAAGACTCTTGTGGGGAGGGAATGCTATTCCTCTCTCACCTCTCAACAAGTCGTGCACGAGATGCAAGCTCTCAAAGTGCTTGAGGAAACCTCTCATGATTCTCGCAATCGAGCTCTTGGGATGGCAAAAGGTTCCAACCTTGCCTTGGTGGTCAACTCTGTTGAAGAAGTGATTCCTCAAGAATCTTATAGGGCATCTTGGAGTATGTCCTATCCGGAAGATTTGCAATGCCACTACCATGATCACATGGCCTTCCATGAAAAATCCTTTTGGGTTGATCCCTCCAAGGCCAAGGAAGACAACATCAAGAGGAACAACAAAAGTGGGTTCACTAGCTTTGGTCCAAAGACAAGATCATGCTACAACTGTGATGACAAGCGCCACTTCATTGCCGAATGCCCCTATGAGAATAGAGAGCTTCATAATGGGAGGCTCATTCCCAAGGACAAGAGCAAAGACACAAAGGGCAAATATTCAAAAGCCCCCAACAAGAAATTCTACAACAACAAGACCAAGAAGGGCAAGAGGCCCTCAAGAGTTGTGCTAGTAACAAGGGAAGAATATTCTTCCGATGAAGTGGAAAGCTCTAGTAGTGAGGAAGATGAAGAAAGCTCAAAGGAATTGGCGGCCATCGTCACCACCAACATTCCCTCTTCATCACTCTTTGACTCTCCCAATGAGAATTCTCATATCAAGAATGCACATTGCTTCATGGCAAGGTCCTCTTTGGACACTTCTATTGTGCTATCAACTCAAGAAGAGTATACCTCCGGAGATGATGATGTTGATGATGAAGAAGATGCAACCTCTAATGGCTTGGTCGCTCTTGCCTCCCTCTCCACTAACTCTTCATCACCAAGTGAATCCCCCAATGAGGTCATTCATGTGGAGGAAGAAAGTTGCCTCATGGCTAAATCCTCCGAGGTATCATCTCCTTGCCCCTCTATGCCTAACATATCTAGTGATCTAGGGGTTGATGATGCTAGTCTAAAAGTGAAACAAGAAATGCTAGATTTTGATGATTTCATTCTCAACCTACAAGGTAACACTAAAAAGCATGTTTCAAACCTCATGGTTCGTTTAGCTCAACAAAGTGATATGCTTGAGAAAAAGGGTCAAATAGAGAGAGAAGACTCTCTTGAAATCCATGCTCTTAAAAATGCTCTTGAGGAAAGTCAAGAAACTATAGCTTCTCTTGAGGAGAGGCTAGAAACTCTTGAAGAGCCTCAAGATAAAATTAACAAGCTCACAAAAGCTAGAGATCTTGCTAGGGCTAAGACTAAAGTGCTTAAAAGGAAAAGGCCCAATTTGAGGTTGATCATGAGAAACTTGTGAAGGATCTAGATGAACTAGACAAAGCTCACAAAGCTTTGAAGAGTGAATTCACTCTCCTATCCAAGTCCTATGAGCAACTTCAAATTAGGCTTGCTACATATGATGTGCCTAGTTCCTCTACTCCTCTATGTGATCATGCAAATATTGTTAAGGAAAATGCTAGGTTGAAGGATGAACTTGCTAAGGCCTCCTCTCCCCAAAGTAAACTTTCTTTGGATGATCTTTTGAGTAAGCAAAGATCAAACAATGGGAAGGAGGGCCTTGGTTATAATGCCAAGGCAAAGAAGGCAAACAAGCAAAAGGCCAAACCCGCACAAGAGAAGAAGAAAGTCGTCACTAATGGTGAAGCCTCCAAGGGCAAAACCATGAATGATGATGATGCGGGAATTGCTAACCCTCACTATGTTTTATTTAAAGATTATTATGGTGATGTTTATGCTAAATATGTTGGCCCATATGATGGTTATGTTGTTTGGTCTATTTGGGTCCCAAAGACCCTTGTTGCTAACAAAAGAGGACCCATTGCGAAATGGGTACCTAAATCCAAGAATTGATCTCATGTAGGACTATGCATCGGAGGTTCAAAATGGGTACTTGATAGTGGATGTAGAAGTCATATGACCGGCGGCAAGAACCTCGTCAAGGAGTTGAGGCCTAACATAAATGATATCACCGTCTCCTTTGGCGATAATTCTACATCCGAGGTATTGGGTTTTGGCAAGGTTGTGGTTGCACACAACATTACTCTTGTGGATGTCATGCTTGTCAAAACCCTTCGTTATAATTTGCTTTCCGTTTCCGCCCTTGGCAAGATGGGTTTCGCCGTCTTTATTGATAATGATATTGTGGTCCTCTTGTGGAGCAAGACTCTAAAAGTCGCTTTCGTTGGGTATCGCGAACACAACTTGTATGTGGTGGACTTTTCGGGGACCACCACGACAAGTGCGATGTGCCTATTCGGAAAGGCGGACGTGGGTTGGTTGTGGCATCGCCGCCTAGCCCATGTCAACATGAGAACTTTGCAAAGTCTTCACAAGGGGAACCATATTGTGGGACTAATGGAAAATGTGTCTTTTGCCAAAGATCGTGTTTGTAGGGCTTGTGTTGAAGGCAAAATGCATGACTCTCCGCATCCAAGCAAGACCATCATCTCTTCCAAGAGGATCTTGGAGCTCCTTCATGTGGATCTCTTTGGTCCCGTTACTCATGCAAGTCTTGGTGCGAAAAAACATTGCTTGGTGATTGTTGATGATTACTCAAGATACACTTGGGTCTACTTTCTCAAGACGAAAGATGAGACTCAACAAATATTCATTGACTTTGCTACCGAGGTGCAACGCCAACACAACCTCCTCATTATGGCAATAAGAAGTGACAACGGCTCCGAGTTCAAGAACTATACACTCAATGATTTTCTTAGTGATGAGGGGATTCGACATCAATATTCCGCTGCTTACACCCCTCAACAAAATGGTGTTGCGGAGAGGAAGAACCGGACTCTTATGGATATGGCAAGATCTATGATGGCGGAGTATAAATCCCGCTATAACTTTTGGGCGGAAGCCATCTCCACCGCTTGCCACTCCTCTAACCGGCTCTATCTCCGCAAGGGCTTGAACAAGACTCCATATGAAATACTCACCGGGAACAAGCCTAATATCTCATACTTCAAGGTGTTCGGGTTTAAGTGTTTCTACAAAATCAAAGGAGTTCGTTTGTCTAAATTTGCTCCTAAAGCTTTGGAGGGTATATTTGTTGGTTACGGTGCCGAATCTCACACTTATAGAATCTTTGATGTATCCTCCGGGATTATCATTGAATCTTGTAGTGTGAAGTTCGAAGAAAATGATGGCTCCCAAGTGGGGCAAGTTGATGTTTGTGCGAGGTGATGAAATACCTCAAGATGCCATAGTAAGAATGGGTGTGGGATTTTTCCGCCCCATTGAGGGACACGGTGTGGCATCTCGGGAAGAACTATGCTCTACCACGGTGGAGCCCTCATCTTCTCAACATCAAAAAACCCTACCTAGTGAAGCAAATGATGCACCAACCCAAGAACAAGAACAAGACCCTCCCTATTATGTGCAAGATCAAGGACAAGATCAAGGTTAAGATCAACCAATCATTCATAATGGCTCCAATGAGGATCCAATCAACTCTTGCCCTTCTCCGAATATTGTTCAAGATCAAGCACATGAGATTGAGCAACCCCCAGCAATTGAGGAAGCTCAAGTTCAAGGTCAAGACGGGGACCCAAATGATCAAGTTGATCAAGTGACACCTCCAAGGCCTAGAAAGACCAAGGAGGAGATCGAGGCCCGTCGTCTAGCAAGAAGAGAAAGGAACCTCGAACTTCGTGGACACACTCATATGACAAGGTTCTTGGTGATGTAAGGGCAAAGGTTTCCACAAGAAGGCAATTGGCGAACTTTAGCCATCATCATGCTTATATCTCCTTGGTGGAACCCAAGAAAGTATTTGAAGCCCTTGAAGATTCGGATTGGTTGGAAGCTATGCATGAAGAACTCAACAACTTCAAGCGCAACAAAGTGTGGACTTTAGTTAAGAAGCCAAAGGAGTGCCGCAATGTTATAGGCACTAAATGGATTTTCAAGAACAAGAAAGATGAGTTTGGAAATGTTGTGAGGAACAAGGCAAGATTGGTGGCTCAAGGGTTCTCTCAAGTTGAGGGAATTGACTTTGGAGAAACCTATGCTCCCATGGCTCGCCTTGAGTCCATCCGTATCCTTCTTGCCTATGCTTCGCATCATAACTTTAAGTTACAACAAATGGATGTGAAAAGTGCTTTTCTTAATGGTCCTTTGCATGAAGAGGTTTATGTTAAGCAACCCCCGGGGTTCGAGGATCTCAACTTTCCTAACCATGTCTACAAGCTTGATAAAGCACTTTATGGTCTCAAACAAGCTCCTAGAGCTTGGTACGAGCACCTTAAGGAATTGTTGGTAGACCGTGGGTTTGATGTTGGGCTAATCGACCCCACTCTTTTTACTAAGAGGGTCAATAGGGAGCTTTTCGTTTGCCAATTATATGTTGATGATATTATATTTGGCTCTACTAACAAAGCTTTCAATGATGAATTCTCAAAGCTTATGACCAATAGGTTTGAGATGTCTATGATGGGAGAGATGAAGTTCTTCCTTGGTTTTGAGATCAAGCAATTGAGGGAAGGAACCTTCATCAACCAAGCAAAATATCTTCAAGACATGCTCAAGAGGTTCAAGATGACCGAGATGAAGGGTGTAGCCACTCCTATGGTTACCAAATGTCATCTTGCACTAGATCCCAATGGTAAAGAGGTGGATCAAAAGGTATATCGCTCCATGATTGGATCCTTGCTTTACCTTTGTGCATCTAGACCGGACATAGTATTGAGTGTTCGTGTGTGTGCAAGGTATCAAGCTTCTCCTAAGGAGAGCCACATGATGGCTCTCAAAAGAATCTTTCGATATTTGGTTGATACCCCAAGATATGGTATTTGGTACCCCAAAGGCTCAAGCTTTATTCTCAATGGTTATACCGATGCGGATTGGGCGGGTGACAAGGATGATAGGAAATCAACTTCCGGGGCTTGCCAATTCCTTGGTAGGTCCTTGGTGTGTTGGTCTTCTAAGAAGCAAAATTGTATATCTCTCTCCACCGCCGAAGCCGAATATGTTGCCGCCGAAAGTGGATGCACTCAATTGTTATGGATGAGGCAAACTTTAAAGGAATACGGTGTCATTTGTGACAAAGTGCCTCTATTGTGTGACAATGAAAGTGCCATCAAGATTGCCTATAATCCGGTGCAACATTCAAGAACGAAGCATATTGAGATCCGGAATCATTTCATTAGGGATCATGTTGCCCGTGGTGATATTGAGCGTATCTATGTTCCAACCAAAGATCAACTTGCCGATATATTCACGAACCTCTTGATGAAGCAAGGTTCTCTTATTTGAGGAATGAGCTAAATATCATTGATTCAAGGAGTATAGCTTGACCATCTTGCAAACACACCTTTGTCTCAAAACTTTATTTGGTCTAGATGTGGGCATGGAAATAGGGGGAGTGCGGTTTAAATTATTGAGCTATCCCTCCCCCCATAATGCCAACATTAAGAAATCATACTCTTTATATCATACGTTGATATGTGAGCGTCAATGATGAGTAGTGGCTTGGACCCAAGATATATCTTCGCGGTGCCATGCCACAACACTCATATATGGTGGCCTAGGCCACCACACTCTTCTTTGTGAAGAGTTGGAGGTATTTGGATCTTATTGCATTTTATTTGAAAACTCCTTGTTCTTATGGGAAATCACTCTAGTTTGGCCTTATTTGCTCATATCTTGCAAACTTGAGTGATCATGTACCATTAACAGTTTGAGTCTTCTAAACCCAAGCCTACACTCATCTATAAGCCATTTCCATCTTGCTCATTTGTCATGTTTGGTAAAAAAAAAACTTGGAGTTTGAGGTTTCTCGGACGGATGATCTAGGTTGCCCCATCTTATTGGTAAATATGCATCTTATATGTGAGGTGATAGTTTATTGCACCACATATGGGTACGCAAATAACCAACTAAAGATAGGCGGGATTGACGGTGTTCTGAAATTCTCCAGAACACCGGATAATCCGCCCCACAGCGACCTGGAAAATCCGGCCCGCCGGATTATCCGCCTAAACTAGGGCCGGATTATCCGGCCTGGGCGGATCTTGAAAGGGCTGAGGACGAGGCCACGGGGGGGGGGGGGGAAACGGTTTATTCCACCCCCACGCGCCTCTCTCTCCTCTCTCTCCTCTCAAGGTCGCCGGAGACTCCCCTCCTCGCCGGAGTTGCCCCGTCCACTCCCTCCCGGAGTTTTTGGGTGGATCGGGTGCTCCTCCCTCCTAGCTACCTTCTCCTCCAAGCGGCTCTCGCAATGGATGCGGGTATGATTCACAATCCCTAACCCTAGGTGTTGTGTTTTATATGTGCTATTTTTTTTGGTGGATTTGGTGTCTAGTTGTTCCAAATCGCTTGTAGTGTACTCCTCTTGCATGCTATTAGGCCGATCTGTTCCAAGACAGGTTGTTGATTGCAAAATCTGCTAGAATCGCAGGGCCGGATTATCCGGGCCCCGCGAGGACCGGATTATCCGGTCCGGCCGGATTATCCGCCCCCTTGGGGCACCGGATTATCCGGCCTGGAGCTTCATCGCCACTGCAGTTTTGATTCAATCTATCTTGTTTTAGACTTGTACCAGCTTATAGTATGTTTCTAGAGTGCATTACTGTATCATACATGACTCATGAGCATTATCTCCTCTTTGCTATCCATCTTTGCTATTCACAGGTCGTTCTTCTCGGGGTACCTCTTGGAGACGCGCAAGAGCTGATCGTTCAAGTGATGAGTTCGTGTCCAACGCTCCTCGCAAGTCGACCTCATCTAGGCACAAGAACAAGGCCTCAAGGGAAAATTACAAGTCTATGGACATTATCTCTTATCAAGCAATCCGTATGAAGAAGCTGGTATGAAGACCTCCCAAGGGATGAAGAGACGAGAGGGCGAAAAGTACTTGGTGCATGGAGCAGGAGTTCATCTATAAAGATATCTATGAGCCCATGAGGAAAGTTCGTCCCATGCAAGCTATCGATGTGGACGTTCTAGCGGTCAACAATCACTTTGAGGATGCCATTTGGGTTCTTTGGAAGGTTGGGCTTGAAGGACTTGATGAAGATTCAATGTGACTATAGTCCGAGTTGTTGAAGCGAGTTCTTTGCTACGTTGGCCATCAAGACCGATGATGACCGTACTATGGAATGGATGTCCGGCTCCACTCATCGTAGTGCCCCTTGCACCGTTTCTTTGCTATTCTTGGAATTCCTGCAGAAGGTGGCCGTCGTCTCCATGGACCTCGGAGGACGGATAAGAATCAGCTGCATGATCTCTATACATCTCCTGGAAAGGTGGGAGAGTCCAAGGGGCTGCTTACCATCTATGGTCAGTTGCTTAGGTTCTTTCGGGCCACCATCGCTCCTAGTGGTGGTAACAATGATGCTCTCAGGGGAACTCTTGTGGACCTCATGTACCTCAGCTTTCGGGTTGCTCGTGATGAGAATGAGGAACGGAACTTCGCTATTGATATCATGGACTACATCTTCCATGAGATTCGTGATGCCATGATCTCCCGGACCACCATACCTTATGCGCCTTACATCTAGCTCCTCATCAACAACACTGCGGGCGTGCGTGGTGAAGACTTGAGCGGGTACTCTTATTTGAAGCACTCTGTCAAGAAGGCCTACAAGCTTAAGCCTGTCTCTTCTGTTGTACCTCCACCTGACTCCTTCATGGGTGATGCTCGTTCTAGTGGTCTCGCCATTCTGATCTCCCTGCTATGAAGAAACAAGTGAACAGGCTCAGTTGGTTTCATCGTTACATCCTTTGCATGAACATTGAGATCCATAAGGAGAACTATGCGGCCAGCCGGGAGCGTTCTGAGATTAAGAATACCCAGGCGGTTATTCTGCACAAGCTCAGTGGTGAGCAAGGACCCCCTCCTCAGCCTCCAGTTCACCCAGGTTACAGTGGGTGGCATTCTGCACATGTTCCATGGAGTGATCTTGATAGTTGCATTCAAAGGTCCAGCCTCACTCGCCGCTCTCCAGATGCACCTGACACTGATGAAGAAGAGGATGAAGAAGAAGAAGAAGATGTGGCGCCCGAGTCCGATGATGATGATGCCTCCGAGTGATCCCCATGGGGCGAGTAGCATCGCGCTTGTCCCTTTTTGGCGTCTCGATGCCAAAGGGGGAGAAGCGTTCTATTAGGAACTCTCTCGGGGATTTGCATGGTTTGGGAACAAGCATATGCGTTTATCATTCCTTTATTGCTTGTGTTCCCTCTTATTTGAACTATTTGCTTTGGTTGTGTTCGTTTAAAACTATGTGCTATGTGGTGTGAGACATTGTTATGGTTTTCGGATTTCTATATGTTGAGATCAAGACTATTATATCATGTGTGATGCTATATCTCCGTATCATATATCTACACATGGGTATGACTTCTAGCATCCTATCTCAACTTCATATATGTATATGTCTCTTGTTAGAGCTCATGATGGATACCTCTAGTGTTGAGGCACCTCAATCCTATGTGTTGTGTATTTGTATTCAAATGCAAATTACTTATATGCACACATGTAGGGGGAGTGCCTCTATGTTTTTGTCATCATGCTTGCCTCTATAGTTATTCTCTTGCAAATCCGTATATTGTCATCAAACACCAAAAAGGGGGAGATTGAAAGAACATCTCTCATATTATGTTTTGTGTGTTTGATGTCAATGTATGTGATACACTAATGGTTGTTTAAGTGGTACGGGGATTACATAGATACATGTGTATGTGTGTTGGATGTGGTCGATCTTTGTCAAAAAGTTTCAGCAGAAAACTCACCGGGCCGGATAATACGGGCCGGATATTTCCAAAATATCCGGCCCCCGGAATTCGGCTAAGGACTTGGGGAAATGCAGCTCAGTATAGGGGCCGGACATTTGCCCGGATATTGTCCCGGTTTTGTACCAGGGCCGGATTATCCGGGCCGGATATTTCAAGAATATCCGGGCCCCTCGAAAATGGCTAAGGACTTGAAGAATTGCCTCTCTGGACAGGGCCCGGATATTTGCCCGGACATTGTCATGGTTTTGTTCCTGGAGGGCGGATTATCCGGCCCCCCGAAATGCACAACGGCTGGATTTTGGGGAGGGGTATTTATACCCCTCTTCTTCTTCCTTACCCCTTTGCTCAATCATTGCACAAGAATTCTGCCAAGCTTCATCTCCATTAGAGCCACCTCAAGAAACACAAGATTTGCAAGATCTCCTTCCTCCCCCAACCAAATCTCTTGATCTTTGGAGATTCGAAGGAGAAGCCACCGATCTACATCCTCACCGAAGCGTTTTTCATTTCCCCTCATTTGTTTGAGGGATCTCATGCTAGTGTTCCTATTTGGTTCCCTAGTTGATTTGTTGTTGATGTGTTGTTGTTGACTGTTGTATTGTTACAGATTTGGGAGCCTCCAATTTGGTTGTGGATGTGTGCCCCAAGAACTTTGTAAAGGCCCGGTTTCCGCCTCGAGGAAATCCCTTAGTGGAAGTGGGCTAGGCCCTCGTGGCGTTGCTCACAGGAGATCTGAGTGAAACCTTCGTGGCTGTTGGTTTGGCTTGCGTAGCAACCACACTCCTCCAAACGTAGACGTACCTTCTTGCAAAGGAAGGGAACTACGAGAATCATCTCCGTGTCATCGCGTGCTCCACTCTCGGTTACCTCTATCCCATTCTATCTCCTATATTGCGTAGCTATATCTTGATTAGTTGTTATCCTTGTCATATAGGTAAATTCACTTAGTTGCATATCTAGAGAATTTACCTTTTGTGTCAAGCCTAAATTGAAAAAGAACTAAAAATTGGTTAGCACCTATTCACCCCCCCTCTAGGTGCGACATACGATCCTTTCACATACCCACTAAATGTATATACCAAAATATAAAAGATATTTATATAAACATTAAGGTAGATGCAAAAACAAGGATGCGTACAATTTAATTTTTTCAATGTTTGTACATTGCATAATAATAAAGTTTTCATACAAAATACATATCTATAGCCCAAGGAAAGAGAAATAATTAATGTACATTGCAATAAAAAGATAGAACTTGATTATACCGTATCTATGTAGTGACGTAAGTAATATGACTGCATTATAATAAATGTACATATTAGTTGTGTAAATCCAAAGGCAAGAGGAATAATTAATGTACATATTAGTAAGTTTTATATTTGAGTAAGTATTACAACACGTATGTATGATTATTATGACTATATATTATAATAAAATGAATTAAAGAAGAGTATAAAAGTTTAGTGCCAATTATATTTGTTAAACTCGCCTCCTAGTCCAAAATTTATTTGGACCAGGCGCTTCGCGTGAGAAAAACTCTGGCTAAGACAACATATAAAGAATGCAAAGACAAAATGATCGATGACAAGAGATGGTAGGATGGAAAGTGGGCACATAGTTGGGTATCATACCCATCGACATTTCTTGGTGTTCCTTCCGGCGGCTGACTCATTCGAAGTTTCTCTAGGACACCCTATTTATGTTACTAATGGTCATCTACAGCTACCAAGTGTTTGCTCATCATGTTCATTACTGACATAATTTCACATAGGTATACACTTCCAGTTGAGATTGATGCCGAAGAAGTCTATTTGGGATCGTTGATGATGATAACAGATAGATCATTATTGCTATCACGAGGAACAATTCCGGGAGTTAGGTTCTTTGTTTAATTCTTTAGCTTTTGGATAAACATGGTCAACAACATCGTCTTTCTAAATGGCGCATTCTACTTATTTGATGGCCAGCGAAGGTTTTCTCAAGCAGAATTCCTCACCTTTTCCGTTACCCATGGCTCGGCTTGATTTGATTATAGATCTTCCACCAAGGCAACCATGGAAAAGCCTCTGGCTCATGAAGTGCCCAACTTGTGCAAGTGTGCTATGTATCTGTTACATATAAATGGGAAATCCATATGAATTCATTGCCTTTGACCTGATCAAGGGAAGATGGTGCTTGGGTCTTGATATAGAAAGATCATTTAGGAGACATGGTTGTATTTATCAATTGGGGACTGAACTTTCTTGGCTTTGCTCACATAAATTCCCAAAGATAGAACCTACAAAGGAATTATGTGTACCAGTTTCATCCTGAGTATGTCTTGTTAGCTCAACCAAGCTTATGTAGGCATGATAATGTCACAGTGACTGATGAGATGGCCATTCCTATATAGATGCTAGCTGGTAACTAAGATGTATGATCCCTTAAAGTTTTACATCCCTTATCTCAACATAATATCGCTCATGGGTTAAGTAAACTTATACATGATCAAATAGTTCAGAATGGCACTGAATAATCAATCTATTATACCGTTGTAAAGAACTGTCCGGACAAGTACCTCAGACGAGTACCTTTCTGAGCTGCATGTGGGATGCAACTTGTCGTCGTGGTGATACAACAGATGCCATGGGTAGGCTTAACTTGGAGCCTGATGAACGCAAGGGGATCCGGAGGAGGGGAAGATTAAGATGGAAAACACAAGAACTCAAGGGACAAGCCCAAACACATTGTATGTATTAGAACTCAAGCAAGGAGCTACAGAACTTGGCCTTTGGCCAGAGGTTGAAGACGTACCGACTTAGTCTAGCCTAGCGCCCCTCTAACTACTCAATCGATCCTCCCGCACAGGGGTGCCCCTCCTCTCCTTATACAGTGGAGAGGAGGCTTACAAGGGAAGGAACCCTCGGTATCTTTTCTTATCTAAGCTACTTTATAAACCTTCTTTGGCTGCAGGGGTGACGCTCCGTTCTACACCAATGGTCTGGTGACCTCGCTTGGTCGGCCTACGATACCTTTTTCATCATCCTTCTACTTTGACTTCAGGGCTTCGTTTAAAGCTGAACCGCTTAGCTCCTTCATGTCCTTCGGTCCCAGAGGGAATCTTTGACCTAGGTGCCGACATGCTGCCGCAATGGCTATGCCGGATCCAAGTTAATACGACCGGTATAAACCGGACTCTTGTCTTTTTATCCTAAGACTTTAGTTCTCTTGGGTGTTCCTCCGGCTTAGATATCACCGGTTGCCCTTACTCAGACATACCCCTCCTGGTATACCGGATTGTATCATCCAACACTATTAAACCAAGCTTTCATAATCTAGATTATCTTTTAATCCATTTTACAAGCATCTTATCAGGGCATATTTTTCATAGTCTTGACCTACCAGGGTTCATCCCCCCGACACAGTTGTTGGTCCTGAAATATCTCTCTCTCTCTCTCTCTCTCTCTCTCTTTTGTTTTGTTTTTGCTATCATGGAGTGGGGTTGGGGTGCGGGTAAGGTGGCAAGCGACACCCACAATCTGCCCCGCAAAGACTAAACTAGTGCGAAAAGGTGAACCAAAGTTAGGGAATTAAAGCTTCATTAGAAGGAAAGTCGCATCCCGCCCCGCTTGTCACCCTAGCCGCAGGGACGTGAGCGACAATCGGGAGGGGAGAGGTAGAGGCATATGCGGGATTTTTTTTTCCTTTTCTCGTGTTGGTTACTTATTTTTCTCAACCAACCCAGCTCAATCGATTCCAATTGATTTCGAATACAACGATTAGGTTGTAGCTTTTTGTGTGTGGCATTCCAATCGATTTTGACCGAGCGATTTTGTAGTACCATTGTGTGTGTGGCTGTATATTCCAATCGATTTGGCAATAACCTAGTTTACTCTAAAAATCATATGATTGCAGTTTCAAATAATACCGTGCGGGGCACATTTTTATTTGAAGTATAATTTTATATTTGTGTGATGATTTTGCGAAGTTAAAAATTTAATCATTGTCGATATGTTTGTGGTGATTTTGCAAAGTTAAAATTTGATATGTTGAGATATGTGTTGTGTAGTGGTGGACATATGTTGGGGCAAAACAAGGACATGGCCCACTCAATTTCGGAGCAAAATACCAAAGTCTAGCCCACTAAAATTTTGATCCACTGTATTGTATTAGATTTTCCTGCAGGCTAGCCTACCCCGCATTTTACTCTAAAAGTCATATTACTTTTAAGGGTACCACGAAACGCCTCCTGTCGACGTTGCCGTAGATCTGCCTCGCTTTTGTGGCCTTCAGGCCACGAAGGCGGGGTTTCTGGTTTTAGGGTTAAGGTTTGTTTGGCACCTTGTCTAATAAAGTCTCCCCCGGCCGGCTTCAACCCTATTTCGACGGCGACGTCAAGAACCTTGTGGGAGTGGTGTGATTCTAGAAAACTTTTTCTGGATGTGGGGAACTCCGAATCATCAAGGAGTTTCTCCGACTGTTATTTCTTTTCGTCTTTGGGATGGATGTGATCTTGTTGACCCGTTTGGCGACTTTCTATTCGCATCTAATAACGTCAGGCCAACTTAGGGAGGAGCGACAACGGCGATGTGCCGTTGTCGGGGCTGAAGTTTGAAGATGGAGAGCATCTTAATAGTTTTAGTATTGTAATTTATTTAATATACGGAGTACTTTACATTATTCGATGTTTCTTTCAATGCTAGAGTCTTTTTCGTAAAAGAATTGAAGAAAAAGATAATAGACCATACGGTGCTATCTTGACCCGCGATTACATCACTGGTCCAACCATCCACTACGATATCGCTGACTGCTCGTTGGTGGCCCTACCATTTTTCCACCGCCGTATCAGGCTACAGCAAGTAACTGTGCATCGTACGGTACCAACGGTATCCCAGTACATCGCATCCTACGGCGCACACCAGCCGACCAAGCAAAAACCTCTTTTAAATCCCGCCCCTTGACCCCAACTCGGAGGGGCATCACGCCCCAACCCTCGCCGCCGCCGCCTCCTATTCCCCTTTCCCCCTCGCCGATGGGAATGGCCACCGCCGCCCCCTCCACCTCGCGCCTGCTCTATCACCACCACCACACCACTGCCTCCAGGCGCCAGCAGCAGCAACAGCGACTTAGGTACTCCCCCAATCCTTCCCCTCTCGCTCTGCGCCGCCGCCGCCTTTCGCCGGCCGGGGCGCTCTTCCCCGACCGCATCACCCCCTTCTCATACAACGCGGATGACGAATCCGACGACCACCCCCGCGAGGAGTGCGGCCTGGTGGGGGTCGTGGGCGACCCGGACGCGGCCTCGCTCTGCTACCTGGGCCTGCAGAAGCTGCAGCACCGCGGGGAGGAGGGGGCCGGGATCGTCTCCGTCGGCGCAGACGGCAAGCTCAACTCGGTAACCGGGCTGGGCCTCGTCGCCGACGTCTTCAGCGACCCATCCAGGCTCGCCTCCCTCGCCGGCCCCGCCGCAATCGGGCACGTGCGCTACTCCACCGCCGGCGCCGTCGCCTCCCTCCGCAACGTGCAGCCGTTCCTGGCCGGGTACAGGTTCGGGCAGGTGGCCGTGGCGCACAACGGGAACCTCGTCAACTACCAGGCGCTGCGGAGCAAGCTGGAGGCGCGGGGCTCCATCTTCAACACCACCTCCGACACGGAGGTGGTCCTCCACCTCCTCTCCACCTCGCTCGCGCGCCCGCTGCTCGCGCGCATCTGCGACGCCTGCGAGCGCCTCGAGGGCGCCTACTCGCTGCTCTTCCTCACCGCCGACAAGATGTTCGCCGTGCGGGACCCGCACGGCTTCCGCCCGCTGGTCCTCGGCCGCCGCGGCCGCGACGGCGCCGTCGTCTTCGCGTCCGAGACCTGCGCGCTCGACCTCATCGACGCCGTCTACGAGCGCGAGGTGGAGCCCGGGGAGGTGGTCATGGTCGACCGCCGCGACATGTCGGTCTCCTCGGCCTGCCTCGTCGCGCGCGTGCCGCGCCGCGCCTGCGTCTTCGAGCACATCTACTTCTCCCTCCCCAACTCGGTCGTCTTCTCGCACGACGTCCACGAGCGCCGCACCGCCTTCGGCCGCGCCCTCGCCGAGGAGTCCCCCGCGCTCGGCGCAGACGTGGTCATCCCGGTGCCCGACTCCGGCTTCTACGCCGCGCTCGGGTTCTCGCGCGAGTCCGGGCTGGAGTTCCAGCAGGGCCTCATCCGGTGGCACTACAGCGGCCGCAGCTTCATCCAGCCCACGCAGGCGGTCCGCGACCTGGCCGTCAAGCTCAAGCTGGCCCCTGTGCACGGCGTGATCCGCGGCAAGAGCGTCGTGGTGGTGGACGACTCCCTGGTGCGCGGCACCACGTCCAGCAAGATCGTGCGGCTGCTCCGCGACGCTGGCGCGCGCGAGGTGCACATGCGCATCGCCAGCCCGCCCGTCGTGGGCTCCTGCCTCTACGGCATCGACACGCCCAGCGACGGGGAGCTCATCTCCAACCAGATGGACCTGGAGGGTGTTCGCCAGTTGATCGGCAGCGACTCCCTCGCCTTCCTCTCGCTCGATAAGCTGCACAGCATCTACGGCGAGGAGGCGGGCGACTACTGCGACGCCTGCTTCTCGCGAAACTACCCTGTGCTGCCGACACTGCCCGAGCCGGCTGTCGAATTCGACGAGGAAGACTGACTGGTCAGCAGGTGAGCTCTGCTCTACCCAGCTCCTCTGCATCAGTTGTAATGTTATTCTGCTATACCAGGTTCAGTTTTAGCTGGCTTGCAAAATATTTTAGATCATCAGGGGTGTGGCTGTTCCTAAGGCTGCAACATCATTTGGTCATGAATTCTTTCCCTCAGCTATCGATGTAAGTTAAGTTGCTGCAATTGTTGACACCGATAGAGCTTGCTGAGTGCTACTGACAAAAACCTGGGAAAGCTTGAACTCTGTCTGTAGGACTGGCCAAGTTTGCCATCATTGAAACAGACTGTTAGTTGAATGTCTGAATCCACTTTGTGAAACACCAAATTAAGTCCATTTGGTTAACCAAGCAAGCACGTGGAACACTTTCTAAGATTTGCATCATACCTTTCAGAGGTTTACCAAGGCTGCTAACCAGGAATATTCAGGTAACACTTTAAAGTGGGGAGTTGGTGCTAAAACCCAATGATCAAGAGCACAAATCTATCTTCTTCACTACTTTGCAAGTTATGTGCCCATGTTCTCAGACTGGCTTGTTTGAAGAAGAGCAATACCGTATCCAAATGTATCTGTGCTTCACTGGTTTATATGCATGTTACTCATCCTCTTGAGTCAAGTCTATATCCTTTCTTCACTAAAAAAAAGTTTATTTCCTTTCTCGGGGTGATATCTTTATGCATCCATGCTCTCAGACTGGTTTGCCAGACCCAGAAGAAGAACAACGCTCATGTCCAAAAGTGTCTCTGCTTCAGTGTAAGGTCATAGCAATAGTGAAAGTACAGTTTTGCTAATTCGCAGCTAGCTGTTTTCTAATTCGCTTGATGTATCTGGGGAGGGGAGAATTCGTTGTGTGGTGCTGTGGTAGACCTCGTGACCAGTACTGATTGTGCTGTGCTGCTCCATGAAACCCCATCCTTGTCATGATTTCTGATGTTTGTATTGATTACTGAACAAACTTGCCATGCTTTTCTTGTCATGACTTAGTGAGTGTTGATTCAGATGGATGAGAGGTTTCTAATACTTGACGTGCTTTCGTATCTGAGGAGTTGCTTCAGTTTGTTTTATACATTTCGTGTATTACACGTGTTGTAGTTTCTGAGTTCAGTTACCATCGCCCAGAATATCCAGTCTTGTATGACGAGGTTCTTATTTTCATTGTTCTCTTAGTGGGATTCAGAGATATGAATGACAACCTTTTTATTTATACTTAAGATGATTTTTATTGACAAACTATTCAACCTATTTGTGCCACTCACGTGAGAAAGAAGACCCTACAGCAGATTGGTGTATTATTTAGGAAGAAGGTTGCTCCAAAGGAGTTTTGTTGAAGGTAGTTGTTTATGATCAGTTTTCATGAAAATGAGAACTCAGAGATGGGTTGTCAAATCTGTCACTTCCTTAATGAATTCATTTGAACTTATTTAGTTGGGCCCTATGTCAGTTAATGTATAGCAGAAAAAAAGGTTTGTGTATCCCTGGAAAAAAGATTAACTGTTGTAGATGCGCCTTCATTTATTTTTCTCTTAGTTAGTATCTTCTGGTTCTGAGTTTAGGTGTTGAATCAAATCTAAGTAACATTCATCTTTTGAGCTGGACTATGCAGTGGACAGTGGTTATTATTTCAGTTTTCCCTTTTTATACAGTAACTCATCTTTTGTACCATCCATTTTATCCTTGCTATAAGGAAATGACAAAGAAATTGTAGTTGAGCGCTTGAGCATATGCAAAAACATACTACTAGTGGACTTTACCCATGGCTAGAACATGAGAATTACTTTTCTTCTCATCGTTGTTGTGCCTTCGCCCCCATGCTCGGATGCTCCTCTCTTTGGATTTCTTTTTGAACAACAATACAATGGCACTTTTAATCAGATTTAGCACACAACATTCTGTTATATACAGTTTATAGTAACATACTAGTCGAACATGGAGAGGGCTCATGTACTGATCACTCACCCCTCTGGAGCCAATTTTTTGCTAAGGTGTCTCATGCGGTTTTTAAAGCAATGACCGTGTGGTAGGAAAGTGAAACTGAAGAGAGTCTCTTAGCTTTGTCTGAATGTCGGTCAATAATGTTGTCCTAGTTTCTATCTCTTTTATCATAATTCTCATTGGGGGTATCTCTTTTTATCTACCTTTGTGTGTCCATTGTTCATAACACCTAAGCCATATTCATTTAGTTTCTTATTTCTTGGTCTTTTTAATTTCTTTGTGCTTCTTGTTTTTAGTCTTAGGCTAGTGTCGGCATTAATCTTTTCTACGTCTTTCATCTGTCCTATGGCTTCTGTTTGTTCATTTATTTGTTTCTGTATTTTTACTTTGGCATTAACTTCAGCATCTTTCTTCAGTATTGGTTTCTTCATTTTTTTTCTTCAGCTTAGTGTTCCTTCAGTCATCAATTTTGTTTCAGTATTTTTTCCTTTTTTCTTCAGTTTATGTTTTTAGTTGTTCATTTTTTTTTGTCATTCCCCGGTTCAGTATTCTCTACATTCTCTTCACTTCCATTTCCTTCTTTCTTTAGTCTTCATTTTCTCCTTTGTCAGTTGGTCATTTTTTTTTTCTTTTTTCTTTCTTCTTGGTGTTCTATCTCAATGTATCTGATCTCATTTTCTTCCTTTAGTATCATTCTTTCTTCACTCTCTGTTTCTTCTTTCTATAGTCTCCCTTATCTCTTATGTCAGTCCTAAATCTGTATTTGTTAGTCTCTTTCTCCAGTTTCGATTTTCGTTTTGTCATTCTTTGTTTCTCATCTTAAATCTTCCATTCTTCAGAAGCTAAAGTCATTCTTTTTTTTTCATTCTCTTTTATTTAATCTTCACTCTTTTTGTCAGAATATCATTAATTTTCAGTTTCGCGCTTTGCTTTCTTCTTCTTCCGGTCTCCAAATCAAAACTTCATTTCTAATTTTTGTTCTTTTTCTTCAGTTTTGATTTTCTGAACTTGTCTCATTTTTGCATTCTCCCTCCTGTCATTCTCTTATTTTTTCTGTGTGTAAATACAAAGTATTTCCTATTTTTCCTAAAAGTTATTTTTTATTTGTTTATATAATTTTATTTTGTCATTTGTAGGGTTTTCATTAATTTCGTCTCATATTTTCATTAAATTTCAGAATTCACGTCTTTTTTTTCAAAACTTGTTTCTCCTTACTTGTTCACATCTTTTTTAGTTGGGCTTGAGAAATATTTAGATCATCAGGGAGCCAGTTCCATGTGGAAATTTGGTTAGGTTTGCAAATTCTGTGTGCCTGTATCTAAGGCTGCAACATCATTTGGTCATGAATTCTATCCCTGAGCTATTGATGTACTCAATAGCTCAGGGATTGACACTGATAGTGTTACTGGAAAAAACCCAGGAAAGCTTGAACCTCTGTAGGATTGGCCAAGCTTGAATTCTTTCTCTGAGCTATTGATGTAAGTTAAGTTTCTGCAATTGTTGACACCGATTGAGCTTGCTGAGTGCTCCTGACAAAAACCTGTGAAAGCGGAAACTCTAGTCTGTAGGACTGGCCAAGATGGCCAAGTTTGGCATCATTGAAACAAACTGTTAGTTGAATGTCTGAATCCACTTTGTGAAACACCAAATTAAGTCCATTAATTTACCAAGCAAGCACGTGGAACGCTTTCTAAGGTTTGCATCAAATCTTTCAGAAGTTTGCCAAGGCTGCTAACTAGGAATATTCAGGTAACACTTTGAAGTGGGAAGTTGGTGCTAAAACCTAATGATCAAGAGCACAAATCTATCTTCTTCACTACTGCAAGTTATGTGCCCATGTTCTCAGACTGGCTTGTTTGAAGAAGAGCAATACCGAGTCCAAATGTATCTGTGCTTCTCTAGTTTATATGCATGTTACCATCCTCTCGAGAAGTTTATATTCTTCGCTAAAATAAAGTTTATATTCTTTCTTGGGGTAACATCTTTATGTGTCCATGCTCTCAGACTGGTTTGTCTGAAGAAGAACAATGTTCACGTCCAAATGCGTCTCTGCTTCAGTGTAGCAATAGTACATTTGGACACATCTCCACAGCTCCTCTGCATCAGTTGTAACGTTATTCTGCTATGTCAGGTTCAGTTTTAGCTGGGCTTGCCAAATAGATTAGATCATCAGGGAGCCAGTTCCATGTTGAAATCCGGTTAGGTTTGCGAATTCTGTGTGCTGTATCTAAGGCTGCAACATCATTTGGTCATGAATTCTATCAATGAGCTATTGATGTAAAAGTTAAGTTGCTGCTATGGTTGACACCGATAGTGTTACTGAAAAAAAAAACCGGGCAAGCTTGAATGTCTGTAGGACAGGCCAAGATGACCAAGTTATTGTAACAATACTGTTAGTTGAATGTCGGAATCCACTTTCTTAAACACCAACTTATATCCATTTAATTTGCCAAGCAAGCACGTGGCACACTCTAAGATTTGCATCAAACCTTTCTGAAGGTTGCGAAGCCTGCCAACCAGGAATATTCAGGTACCACTTTAAAGTGGGTTAAACCCAATGATCAAGAGCATGAATCTATCTTCTTCACTACTTTGCGATTATAAGTTATGTGCCCATGTTCTAAGACTCTTGTTTGAAGAATAGCAATACCGTGTCGAAATGTATCTGTGCTTCACTAGTTTATATGCATGTTACCATCCTCTTGAGTCATGTTTATATCTTTTCTTCCCTAAAAAGAAGTCTATACTCTCCGATCGTCGGTTCACTTGGACCAACCGGCGCTCCCCGCCCACTCTAGCCCGGCTGGATCGTGTCTTCTTCAACGAAGACTGGGATATCCTCTTCCCCAACTCCGCCCTCGCCTCCCGCCCCCGCACCACTTCCGACCACTTCCCACTCCTCACCACCGCTACCACCACCATACCCGCTTCCCGCCGCTTCTTCTTCGAGAATTCTTGGCTGCTCCACCCCGAGTTCCTCCCTTCTACCCTTCTGGCCTGGACACTGGTACCACCTGGGGCAAACGCTGCTGCCTCCATCGCTTCTAAGGTGAAAAAATACCGCTTTGCTGCCAAGGTTTGGAAGAGAGAACACAAATTTATACATACACGTGATAATGATTGCAAGTTTATTATTGATCTTTTCGATTTCCTTGAGGAGTCCCGAGTCCTTTCAGGTGCCGAGAGCTCTCTCCGCGCGGATGCGAGGGCTGCCCTTGAGCTCTCCGTGCGGTCGCAGGCGGCTTTTTGGAAACAGCGGGGGAAGTTCCGGGCCATCCGCGAAGGCGACGAGAACACCCGCTTTTTCCACGCCATGGCGTCACAGCGCTACCGCCGGAACCAGATCCGCGGTCTCGAGGTCGGCGACACCGTCGTCCTCTCTCATCGAGGGAAGGCGCTGCACGCTTTCTACTCCGGCCTTCTTGGGCGTGCGCGGGCCACCTCCTGGAGCTTTGACCTTCACCGGCTCTACGACAGCTCTCGCCAGGTCGACGGTCTCAAGCTGGTGGCTCCTTTCACTGAGCCCGAGATCAAAGCGGCCGTGACCGGGCTTGATCGCTCCAGCGCGCCCGGCCCCGATGGTCTTGGCCCAAGCTTCTTCCAGGCGGCCTGGCCCTCCGTTGGGGCGGATGTGATGCGCCTCGTCGACTCCTTCCATGCTGGGACAACGGATATCGAGCGCATCAATCGTGCTCACATCATTCTGCTGCCCAAGCGGGATGGCATTCTTCCTCCCAGCGGGTTCCGCCCCGTCTCGCTGCAAAACTGTGACATGAAGATTATTTGCAAGGCTCTTACCACACGCCTCCAAGCCCAGATTGCCGACATTATCGATGTGGACCAGTCCGGTTTCATCGCCGGCCGCAGCATATCGGAGAACTTCGTCTATGCGACGGAGATGGTGCAGTGCTGTTTTAAGCGCCGCGCCCCTACCCTCGTCCTCAAGCTCGACTTCGCCAAAGCCTTCGACTCCATCGATTGGGGCAGCCTGCGTCGGGCCCTCCTTGCGCGCGGCTTCCCGCCGCTTTGGTGTGATTGGATGGATGCCATCTTCCACTCTTCGAAGTCCGCGGTGGTTCTCAATGGCGTGCCAGGGAGATGGATCAGCTGCAAGCGCGGCCTCAGGCAAGGGGATCCCCTATCCCCTTACCTCTTCCTCATCGTCGCCGACATCCTCCAGCAGCTGGTCAAGCAAGATGGTGTCCTCCAGCACCCGCTGGTGGACGGGCGCCCCCCGCTCGTGCTGCAGTACGTCGACGACACGCTGATTATCCTCCGTGCTGAGCCTGGGGCTGCGGAGAGGCTCAAGGGCATCCTCGACAACTTCGCCGCCGCCACCGGGCTCGTCATCAACTTCTCCAAGAGCACCTTGGTACCCATGTCCGTGGATCCAGAGGCTCTCTCCTCCGCGGCCGAGGTGTTGGGCTGTGTCGTGGAGGGCTTCCCACAGACCTACCTCGGCCTACCACTCTCCTGCGACAAGCTCACGCTCGAGACTTTCACGCCTCTCATCGCCAAGGCCGACAAATTCCTCTCGGGGTGGAGAGCTCTCCTGCTCTCCCCGGCCGGGCGCCTCGTCCTTGTCAATGCTGTGTTGGACTCACTGCCGACACATGCAATGGCAGCGCTTCAGCTCCCCCCCGCGGTCATTGCCGCCCTTGATGCCCTTCGCCGGGCGTTCCTGCGGGGGTTGGCGAGGGCCGGGCCTCCGGCGCCAAGTGCCTTGTCGCTTGGGACAAGGTCTGTCGCCCCAAGGATGAGGGCGGCCTCGGCATCCGCGCGCTTGGGCTTCAAAACGCTTGCCTCCTTGTCAGACTTCTCCACAGGCTGCATGTCCAAACGGACACGCCCTGGGCAGCTTGGCGTTGGGCGGAGATTGGCGCTGGGTCCATTGTCGCCGGCCCTGCGACCTCCTCTGGTGGGCACTGGGCTGCTCTTCGCAAGCTGGTCCCTCTGTACCGGTGCCTCACCCGGGTCGAGGTCGGTGACGGCTGCCGTACGTCTTTCTGGCACGATGATTGGCTGCCGGATGGGCCGCTGTCAACCTACGCGGCGGCGCTCTTCTCCCACACCACTTCTCCGGAGGCGACCGTCGCCCAGGTCCTCGCTGGCGGCGTGGACAGCGTCTTGGTTCCGCGGCTTTCGCGGGTTGCGACAGACGAGCTGATCTCGCTCCGCGCCACCCTCGCGGGATTGCCGCGTGTTGACGGAGCTGACCGTCGCTCCCTCACTCGGTGCTCTGGCTCAAAGAACAGGCTTGTCACCGGCGATCTCTACAGGCTGTGCAACTTCGGCGGAGTTGCCTCCACCAACGCCGACTTCATCTGGAAAAGCCATGCGCCATCCAGGGTCATGTTCTTCGGGTGGCTCCTGACCTTGTCGCGTATCCAGACGCGCGACATGCTGCTCCAGAAGACCATCGTGGATGCTGCCGGGGCTGGTTGCCCCCTCTGTGACGCTGCGCTCGAAACCGCCAGCCACATGGCGCTCCACTGCCCTGTCGCTGTCCGTTTCTGGGAGACGATCGGTGTCGTTGTGCCGCCAAACGCACACGTCCGGGACCTCCACCTCCTACCCATGCCGCCCTCGATCGACGTTGGGACGGCACCTGCGTTCGCCCTTCTTTGCTGCTGGCAGCTCTGGAAGCAACGGAACGCTGCCGTGTTCAGGGGAGCGGCGCCCTCTCTCGCTCTTCTTCTTAAGCTTTGCCGTGATGATGCTGCTGGGTGGCGGAGCAGGTTTCCCGTTCCGCAACGCCCCCAGCTTGATGCCTGGCATGTGTGCCTCGGTGGTACCTAGACTCTCCTCCTCAGCATGATGTAACTGTCTGTCTCTGCTTCAGTGTAAGGTCATTGCAATAGTAAAAGTAACCGGAAGCAATTGTTCCCAGAAAAATCAGAACATGAATAGTGGAACCGGCAGCATATAACCTGCTATACATGATTGGTCGACCAAAGTATCAATGAACGTTGGCAGTCTTTCTTTTGTATGTGTACGAAGCTGAGAAGTACAGGAAAGCAAGAAGCTCCAAAGCGGTGAGCGCAGCAATAAGCAGATAGAAGTAGTCCAGATGACCCCGGTTGAGGTTGTCTGCGAGCCAGCTTGTTCCGCCGCCCTTCTTCGTCAAGCCGTCGATGACCCATATGAGGAAGCTGCTCATGAAACTGCCGACGCCGAGGACGCTCAGGTAGAGCGCGAGGCCGAGGCTCTTGAACGCACTGGGCATCTGATCGTAGAAGAACTCTTGCATGCCGACCATGGTGAACACGTCCGCCGCGCCGATGAGCACATACTGTGGCATGATCCACCACAGGCTCATGGGGACCATCGCGTCGGGCTGATCCACCAACCCGGCTTCCATTGCGGTGCTAAGCCGCCTCATCTCCACCACCGCGGCGATCACCAGGGCGGCCACGGCCAGGGCCATGCCGGTGCCGATCCGCTGGAGCATTGTGATACCCAAGGGGACGCCGGACACCCTGCGTGCCACAGGCACCAGGATGCGGTCGTATATGACGACAGAAATGATCATGCTGGTGCCGCTGAAGCACTGCAACGCCGCCGGCGGTATCTGGAAACCAGATGATCCGACCCTTCGGTCGAGCGTCGCCGCCTGCTTCGTGAACAGCGTCGGCGGCTGTGCAAACACCACGCCGTAGAGCAGGCACGCCGCCCATATCGGGAACAACCTCGCCATGCTCCTCACCTCCTCCACGATCGCATCATTCTCCTTTCTCTCGCCATGCTCAGCCAACGAGCCACTTTCTGGCGATCTCTTCCTGGCTGCGCTGAGGGCCTCGGTGACACGGGATAGCACGCTGGCGCCATTGCTGTCGCCCGAGTCATAGAACCGGTAAGTTTTGGTACCAAGCAGGAAGACGAGGAGCGCCAGCATCATGATTATGCAGGGCACCCCGAAGCCGATGGCCCAGCTGACGTTGTCCTGTACGTAACTCATGAGGGCGATGGCCACCGTCGCACTGCCGCAGATCCCGAAGTACCACCAGTTGAAGAAGGAACCCCGGGACAAGGACTCAGCTGGGTCTGTGGCGTCGAACTGGTCGGCGCCAAAGGCCTGCACGCAGGGCTTGTGTCCGCTCTGCGCAATGGCCACCAGGTAGAGCGAGACGTAGAAGAAGGCTGTCTGTAGGGTGGAAGGCGGGCATGCTCCCTGGCCGTTAGCGGAGACGTTGCATTGCTGGCCTTCAGGTGATGCGAACATGGATGAGAGCGCCAGCATCCCCAGACCCTGCAGATTTGTCACTTTGTCAGCTTGGATTTCAATATCAGAAGTTCAAAAATAGAAACCCTTGGTTTAAATGTTAAAGCTTTAGGCACAGATGCCAAATTGAAGCACAAAATACATGAGTTTTGCACGAGCTAATACAATTTCTCAAAAATCCTGACCAAAATTTCATGCCTTTACAGTTGCAGTTTTTAACTGAAGATATGTGAAGGATTTTGCTATTCATTAGTTGTTCTCAACTCTCAAGTGTAGCCTATAAGCTTTGTTGGGGAACAAAAAAGTTCAGGTAAGTATGTGTACGTCCACGTTATAACCAGTGTTTCTAAAAAAATAAAGCTGATTATTTCATTTTCGAAAACCGGTCTGCTGATTTATGAGCACAGGCACAGCAATGGCTAAAGCACTACTTGGTGGCCATTGCTTCCAGCGGTTCAAAACTTGAATGTCATTCAGTCAACGAAATTATTCTAAATAAACTAGCTGCGTCTGCACTAAATCAGATTAATATTGCTACACATGGGTTCCATGTGCCACCCCGTGCGAAATTTCTTAAACCGCTATAAACTAAGGAAATGATTGAATAGAAGAAAAATTGAAAAAATAAAACTGCTGGTCGACAGCGAAATGAATGGATTGGAGGGAGGAAAAACTCTAGCTGCTAGGCTCACCGCGATGTAGAGCAGGGAGGAGACGACGATGGTGCGGTACCGTCCCAGCCAGGAGTCGGCGACGGCGGCGCCAAGCAGCGGCAGCATGGACGCGGCGCCCGACCAGGCGTTCACGCCGGCGGCAGCGGCGGCCGTGCTCTGCCCGAGCGGGCCGGTGAGGTAGCTGATGAGGTTGCCGGAGATGCCGTAGTAGGCAAACCGCTCCGCCACCTCCACCCCTTGTGAATTTGTGATCGCACAAAACGAATTGGCGAACAGAGTGAGAGCAAGCAATTAAGCTAGGAGAGGGCAAGCTGGAACGCGAGATCGTGGATGGATTACAGATTATGAAGAGAGCGGACTTCCAGCCGCCGGTGGCGGGGCGGTATCGGTGACCGGCGCGGGGGAGGAGGGGTTCGAATTCCGACGCCATGGCTGGCTGTGCGCTGTGCGGGCTGCCGATGTTCGGTGGCTGAGCAGGTGCTGGTGACTTCAATTCCACGAGGAGGCGTCCTATCGTCTACTGATTGGCGGTTGCCGATTCTCGCATTAAATGGGCTTTCAGGTTTATGAATGTTTTTTTCTTCGATGAGGTAAATCCCTTTTCTATCATATCAAGTGTTACAACTAGCAAAGAAACCGCACATTTGCACTACTCCCTCTGCTTCACCAAAAATATCTCAACTGACAAAAAAAAAAACAAAGAAACCGCACATTTGAACTACTCCCTCCGCTTCACCAAAAATATCTCAACTGACAAAGTTGAGACACTTTTGTTGGGATGAATGGAATACAAGGTTTGATTAGTTTTTATGTTTAGAGTTTACATGTTTGTCATACATTAGTTCATATGGTAGATCATTAGGTATTTTTTTGAGCTTTACATAATAATTTACTCTTGATCCATAATAAGTGCTAGACTTTAGTTCAAATTTAAATTAAAGCCTCGACACTTATTATGAATTGAAGGAAGTGGCGGAAATACTTCTTTGCTCATGCTACTAGGAGAGGATGACATCTACATCGTTGGCATCTTCAAGTTTTGCAATATATTTATACCTTCGAATTGTAAAAAAGTGTTTCTGTCTCATTTCAGGATTTGTATATTCCACCATGTATTGCTTGCATTCATTGGCCTATGGATCCCATGTAGGCACAGAGGTCAACATAGTCAATACATCAAGTTATTAAGAGCAACCCCTGGCAGGTAAGCCTTTAACAATGGAGATTTTCTTAACATATTTTTTATCAGAGCAATTCGAACTTAAGAGATAACTACTCCTTAAATGCTACTTCCTCCGGATGGTCTAACAGGCACGCACATAATTCAAGAATTTGCTTTGACCATTATTTTGGTCAATAAAATATAAAATATATGTCATAAAAATTATATCGTTGGAAACCTTGTTTGAGTACGAATCTAATGGTATAGATTTTCTGACATATAATTTAGATTTTGTTGATCAAATTAGTGGTCAAACTTTGCCTTAAAACTCGTGCGCACCTGTTAAATCGATACAGAGTGAGTATCTTAAAACTTAGGAGTACCTCAATGCATTGTCTTAGAGATGTTACATTTCAGTTCAAAAAAAAAAGAAAAAAAAGAGATGTTACATTTAATCATTTTAGGTTCATGCATACGTACTGTTGGACTAGATTTTTTTTTGCCTATAATTGTGTGCAAAGGATGTATCTTACTTCCTAGTAGCTAAGATATAACAACCCTCTATTTCTTTCTTAAATAATATTCTACATCAGCAAAGTAGATAGGATATCGCACTAAAAAATTCCTATTGTAAAAGACCTTATCTGCTTCGGTGCCTGTTCCATTTGTTCCAATAGAGTGTATTTAGAGTGTATGCTCTGCACCATTAAAGAGTACATGGCATGTCTGAATAATTCAATACAAGAAAAAATATCAAAATTTATAATATTAAATGCATATAATTTAAAATATATTTTAGGGCGATTTTAATATAAGATTTTTGTTGAAATTCTGTCTAAATATTTGATCAAACTTAATAAAGTTTGAGTTCAACTAGTATGGCATAATGCAACTCAATGCAAATTTAATACTTCACGCAACTTTTTCTCTGTGTCTCAAGTAAAATATATTAAAACACAGGTTTCATTTTGTTGGACATACTGTTAATTATTAGACATATTAACTACTAGGACTCAAGTCAAGCAGTTTTATTTTCCGGGTACTAGGACTCAAGTCAAGCATGTGGTTATGACATAAATTTGTACTCGTGACATAAATATATTAGAACACAGTTTCATTTGCGATCTCGATCGATAGTTTGATTAAATACTTGAAGGTGTTTGAATCAAATGAATGTCTCCTCTTGAGTCAAGTTGACATCCTTCGATACCTGGGGATTACCTTCGTGTTCCCATATTATCTTTGCAGAACAGCAATGTCGTGTTCAAATGTCTCTGCTTCAGTATAATCTCATAACAACAGTAAAAAGTAGTGGAATTGTGGAATTGTGAGCATACACAGTTTCTGTACATAATGGGTCGACCGATTTATCAATGAACATTGGCAGTCTTTCTCTTGTAAACGTAAGCTGATGAGAAATAAATGAAAGCAAGAAGCTCTAGCGCGGTGAGGGCAGCAATAAGCAGATAGAAGTAGTCGAGATGACCCCTGTTGAGGTTGTCAGCGAACCAGCTTGTCCCTCCGCCACTCTTGGTGATGCCGTCGATCACTGAGATGAGGAAGCTGCTGATGAAGCTGCCCACGCCGATGACGCTCAGGTAGAGCCCGAGCCCGAGGCTCTTGAGCGCGCTAGGCATCTGGTCGTAGAAGAACTCCTGCATGCCGACCATGGTGAACACGTCCGCCGCGCCGAGGAGCAAGTACTGCGGAACGATCCACCACAGGCTCATGGGGACCACCGCGTCGGGCTGGTCGACCACGCCGGCATCCCTCGCTACGCCGAGGCGCCTCATCTCGACCAAAGCCGCAACCACGAAAGCAACCGCGGCCAGGCCCATGCCGGCGCCGATTCGCTGGAGCATGGTGATGCCCGAGGCGATGCCGGACACCTTGCGCGCCACCGGCACCAGGATGCGGTCATACAACACGACACAGGTGATCATGCTGGTGGTCATGAAGCACTGCAGCGCCGCGGGGGGCACCTGAAAGGACGACGAGCCAACCCTTCTGTCTAGCGTTGCCCCCTGCTTCGTGAACAGCGTCGGCGGTTGCGCGAACACCACGCCGTACACCAGGCACGCGGCCCATATCGGGAACAGCCTTGCGATGCTCCTCACCTCCGCCGCGATGGCAGTGTTTTCCGGACAGTCACCGTGCTCCACCAAGGCATCTCCTGTTGGCGGCCTCTTCCTCCAAGCCCGTATGACCTCGATGGCATGGGAGAACAGGTTGGCGCCCTCACCGTCGCTGGAGTCATAGAACCGGTATGTCCTTGTGCCGAGCAGGAAGACGAGGAGCGCTAGCATCATGGAAACACACGGCACGCCAAAGCCGACACCCCAGCTGACGTTGTCCTGGACGTAGCTCATGAGCGCCGTCGTCACCGTCGCGCTCGCACAGATACCGAAGTACCACCAGTTGAAAAAGGAGTTCCGCGACAAAGATTCTCTGGGATCCGTGGCGTCGAACTGGTCGGCGCCGAAGGCCTGCACACAGGGCTTGTGGCCGCTTTGCGCAATGGCTACCAGGTACAGCGAGAGGTAGAAGAATGCCGTCTGGAGGGAGGAAGGCGCACATGCTCGCCGGCCATCAGCGGAGACGTTGCATTGTTGCTCCTCAGGTGATGAGAACATGGAAGACAGCGCCAGCATCCCGAGACCCTGCAGAATTTTCAGTTTGGATGAATAGAATTAGACTTAACAACCCTTGATAGTTGGTACAAATACTACAAATGTTTCAGGCTTTATGTAAATATATATTTGCACAACATGTTAATTCAGATCTTTATTTCCAATGAAAAAATTGCAACAACATTTCAAATGCATTGCTTTCAAATTTGAAAATTCAAACATAACATAGGGTCCAACTGAAGTAAATAATCTAGGTTTCAAATTCAAATTGAAATAGCACGAGAAGATCGTGGTCCATTAAAAAGGACTCAATTGGCCTGGCCTAAACCGCCGGAAATTACTATACTTCGGGAGATTAGGAAGTGTTTTCAAGATAAAAGAGGTGGAAATTAGGAAATTCTCCCACGCATGCACTACGGGAGAGCACAGATGTGCCGACGGCCGTCGTGTGTGCCGACGGCCAAATATCGGGGCCGTCGGCACAGAAGCCTCCGGACCGCGGCGATAAGGATGGCCATCGGCGTTAAAATGGCCGTCGGTACAGGCCGGTTGTGCCGACGGTCACCGTCGGCACAGGACCAGTCTGGCCGTCGGCACAACATTTTTTTCCTTTTTTTTTACTACGGACCTGTGCCGACGGTTATACCGTCGGCATAGCTTTTTTCTATTTCTGCACGACAGTCTTCAGAAAAGCATAACTAAATCATTCTAATTGAGAAAAATAAGTATAATATATCAAATTTTACATAAAAACAAGATCTATCATAGAAAAATATGAAAAATGGAATATTTCAAATACCTAAACAAATATTCTTAGAAATGAGCTATAATGTTCGAGGTTTCATGGCTTTCACACACACCAAAAATGAAAATATTGTCGCTCGTGGGTCGGATTAGAAATGCGAGTTCGGGGTCTTACTTCCCATCCTAGGGCCCACACACGTGCCAAATATGATCTCGTTTCGGCAAACTATGCCATGCCGAGGCCGTTCCCACCTTATTTCCCCTGAAATCCATAGAACTCCCTACGTGATAGCCCTTTTCGTGAAGGATTTTTCGAAATAATTGTCGTATCCCAGTTTTAACAAACGGAATAGTTACTATGACATATAAAATGACGTCACGCGGCTCCGTGGGATTTTTGGACTTTGTTCAAATTGCCATCTGGCCAAAACAGGACCCCCCAGGACATGCAGTATCGCCGTACCGGGCGTGCGGGTGCACCTATTCGCGAACAAACTGAACGGACAAAAAATAGCAGATATAATGATGCATTATTGAACTAAAAACAATTTTTCCGAAATTTCTGGAGCGACGGATAGTTGACCCCTAGTTCAAATCCGGTCAGTTTCCAGCGGATTCAGCGGGACACCGCCGGAAGCCGCATGGGCTCCCAAAAAGTTAACGCGTGCACATGTCATGTGATAGGTGGTGCATAGGTGGTCTACTATCATCGCACAGAGGTTTCACATCATACTAAAATGCGTCCCATGTAGCTGCTTCACAAATAAAACCGTTTAGTCACGCTGAAAATGCCTAGGGTCCACACACGTGCCAAATATGATCTCGTTTCGGCAAACTATGCCATGTCGAGGCCGTTTCCCACCTCATTTCCCCTTAAATCCATATAACTCCGGATGTGATAGCCCTTTTCGTGAAGGGTTTTTCAAATAATTACCGTATCCCAGTTTTAACAAAAGGAATAGTTACTATGATATATAAATTGATGTCACGCGGCTCCGTGAGATTTTTTTGACTTCGTTTAAATTGCTATCTCGTCAAAACAGGACCCCCGGGACATGCGGTATCGCCGTACCGGGCGTGCGGGTGCACCCATTCGCGAACAAACTAAACGGACAAAAAATAGTACATATAATGATGCATCGTTGAACTAAAAATAATTTTTCGGAATTTCTAGAGCGACGGATAGTTCACCCCTAGTTCAAATCCGGTCAGTTTCCAGCGAATTCGGTGGGACACCGCCGGAAGCCGCATGGGTTCTCAAAAAGCTAACGCGTGCACATGTCATGTGATAGGTGGTGCGTAGGTGGTCTACTATCATCACACGGAGGTTTCACGTCATACTAAAATACGCCCCATGTAGCTGCTTCACAAATAAAAATCGTTTGGGCATGCTAAAAATGAAAAGATGGCTTTCCGTGGGTCGGATTAGAAATCCGTGTCCGGGTCTTGCTTCCCATCCTAGGGTCCACACACGTGCCAAATATGACCTTGTTTCGGCAAACTATGCCATGTCGAGGTCGTTTTCCACCTCATTTTCGATAAAGTCAGTCAAATTTAAACTAGAGGTACTTGATCTAATGGTCATGATTTTTGGGTAAGTTAACTTTGTAGGTTCAAAAGATGATATGGATATCATATTTGTATTCCTCTCATTTTTCTGATCAATTTAGACATATTATTTGCCAAATTTGCATTTACTGATATTAATTATTCCATATTAAATAAAAAGACAAAAAAATCATTTAATTGTTTTTCAAATTCTATATTATTATTATTTATATATATATTCATTGTTGTTTACTTAAGTAATTGTTTAGAATTCAAAAATATAGAGGTGTGACATCACGGTCAAAGGGTTAATATGATAGATATGGTAATATTGACATCAAGGTGTCATTTCTTTCATGGATGCTCATCCGAAGAGAACCAAGAAGTTAAGCGTGTCGGGATGAGAGTAGTGTGAGGATGGGTGACCAACTGGAAAGTTTGACCACAATTGCAATTTGACCTAAGATTAAGTGTACTAAGTGTGACTGTGAAAGATTAACAAGTAAAAAAGTAGAAGAAGAAAAGTGAAAAATAATAATAATAAAATATTTTTTTCAAAATATTTTTTTGAATATTTTTTCAAAAATAATTTTGAAAATTTTGAAATACTATGCCGACGGTTTTACCGTCGGTACAACAATCTATGCCGACGGCCAGTCTGTGCCAACGGTAATTAGCCAGTCCCCAACCAAAACTGTGCCGACGATGCTACGCCGACGGTCACCGTCGGCATAGCCTGTGCCGACGGCCTTCTGGGCTGTGCCGACGGCTGGCGGCCGTCGGCATACTCCATCTCTCCCGTAGTGATGGTGAGAATATATATAACCGAAAATGCTAGACTTACGGGCAAGATCTGCTACGGACGGACTTACAGGCTGATGTGGCAGTCGGCCGTGAATCTGGAGCGAGAAAATCGGACCAACTGTTGTGGACTCTCCAATCGTGCTGAATCATGTCACTTCCGTAAGACTAATCCGTAAACAAATTTTGTAGGTGTAGCATTACTGATATATAATTCACTGCAATGAAGGACCAACATATCTGATATGCACGTATAGCTTTTTTTTTTCTTTTTTCGAGAGCACGCTCAAAACGTGCCTTATCTTTATAGAAAGGAGCAAAAAACCATTTACAAGAATCGGTAACCAGATACGAACATCATGATCGAAAACCCACGCACACCCACACCTCCGCCTAAGGCCTACTCTCTCGCTACTACTAGCCTCCCTCCACTCCCTCCTCTCATGGCCCTCTCCCATAGGTGGAACTCCTCCCTAATCTCTCGACTATCTGCCCGACATTCTTCTGTTTCCTCACATCCCCAAAAACTCTCGCATTCCGTTGCTTCCATAGCGTCCATGCCGTGCATACTACCATCGAGTCGAAGCGTCTCATGTCCGTCCTCTTTACTTGCTTGCGGGCCTCCGTCCACCATCTCTGCAAGTTGCCTGTTGTACTTGGGTCGGGAAGCTGTAGGCTTGCGCTGCATATCACTCTGCACCATACCTGTCTCGCATATGGGCATAGGACTAGAATATGGTCTACATTATCCTCCGCCTGGAGGCATGTAAAGCATGCATCCGGCCTCTCCTGGAGTCCGTGTCTCGCTCTTCTATCTGAGGTCCACAAACGATACTTCATCGCTAGCCATGCGAATATTTTGCATTTCATGGGGGCGAAGGATCCCCACACTGGCTTGCTCATACTCCATCTCACGCTGCCCTGGCAAAGCATCCCGTAGGTGGCCTTGGCCGTGTACTTCCCGGATTCCACCCCTTTCCAGGAGATATGGTCCGGATTCTCGGCATCTCTTTCCACAGTCTCCACTGCCTCCCAAAGCATCAAGCATTCTCTCCATATCTCCTCTGTCATCTCTCCGGTTATGTCATCTATCCATCCGTCCTCAGGTAGTGCCTCTCCCACAAGGCGCGCATTTTTCCTCCTTGTTGGGACCCTCGCAACTACCCCCGGTGCCACCTCCTCCGCCGTGTAGCCATTGATCCATCTATCCTTTCAGAAGAAGGTCGACCGTCCATTACCCACACTAAATAGTGCGAGGCTCTGGAAAACTCCCTCGGCCTCAGGGTCCTTCAGTCACGGCAACCCATGCCCTGGAGGCATGTAAAGCATGCATCCGGCCTCTCCTGGAGTCCGTGTCTCGCTCTTCTATCTGAGGTCCACAAACGATACTTCATCGCTAGCCATGCGAATATTTTGCATTTCATGGGGGCGAAGGATCCCCACACTGGCTTGCTCATACTCCATCTCACGCTGTCCTGGCAAAGCATCCCGTAGGTGGCCTGGGCCGTGTACTTCCCGGATTCCACCCCCTTCCAGGAGATAATGTCCGGATTCTCGGCATCCCTTTCCACTGTCTCCACTATCTCCCAAAGCATCAAGCATTCTCTCCATATCTCCTCTGTCATCTCTCCGGTTATGTCATCTATCCATCCGTCCTCAGGCAGTGCCTCTCCCACTAGGCGCACATTTTTCCTCCTTGTTGGGACCCTCGCCACTACCCTCGGTGCCACCTCATCCGCCGTATATCCGTCGATCCATCTATCGTTCCAGAAGAAGGTCGACCGTCCATTACCCACACTAAATAGTGCGAGGCTCTGGAAAACTCCCTCGGCCTCAGGGTCCTTCAGTCACGGCAACCCATGCCACGGCCTCGTTGTGTCTGTGCGCCTCAACCAACATCATCGCACCCGCAGCGCGAGGCCCTGCAATCTCAGGTCCTTTACTCCTAGACCGCCAAACTCCTTGGGTTTGCATATGGTTCTCCATGCCACTAGGCATTGACCTCCTTGGACCTCATCCTTGCCTGCCCAGAAGAAAGCTCTCATCCATCTATTTATATCCTCCAACAACCATGCAGGGGCGCGGGGGTCTCCGCCACAACCATTTGGTGCACTGCCCTAGCCGCTACCACAGAGTTTACCAGAACGAGCCTCCCCTCACGCTGAATAAGCCCTCGCTGCCAAGCCGGCACGTACTTGATAACTTGGTCCAGCAACGGCTGCCACTCCGCCTTGGTCAGGGGTCTGAGTGCTAACTGGAGACCAAGGTACTTCATCGGGAACCGCGCCAACTCGCAACCTAGTATACGTGTGGTTCTCAGCTCTTCCTCCTGTGTCCCTCTAATGAGAGTAGCAGTCGTCTTTCTATAATTAACCCTCAAGCCAGAGACCTCACCAAACAGGCTCAAAATGCACGTACAGCTAAATTTGAAGGTATGACGTGCAAAGCAGTACGTTGGTGTTTCCGCTTCCACTAAAATGAAAACATCTTTGTTAAAGAAGAAACGAAATCTCAACTAGTTGCGTCCGCGACTAAACCAAACAATGATACCACACGGTTCCATGCGCCACTCGTGAAACATTTCTTATGAGTAAACTCGTATGATACCAATTATTAGTTGTACCTAAAGTGTGCATGAAAGAAAATGTTTGAACAGAAGAGTGAATTAAGGAAAACAAGGTTAGTCTAAAAAAACTAAGGAAAACAAGAATTGCCGATTGATAGCGACCAAGGAACAGGTCTGACCATGATGTAGAGCACGGAGGAGGTGACGATGGTGCGGTAACGGCCCAGCCAGGAATCGGCGACGGCGGCGCCGAGCAGCGGCAGCATCGACGCGGCGCCGGACCACGCGTTGACGGCCGCGGCGGCGGCGGCCGTGCTCTGCCCGAGCGGGCCGGTGAGGTAGTTGATGAGGTTGGACGAGATGCCGTAGTACGCGAACCGTTCCGCTACCTCCACCCCTGTGATCACACAAAATGAATTTGGCTCCCGTAATTAGCGAACTGAGTCCAGCAAGCTAGGAGAGGGCAAGCTGGAACGCGAGATCGTGGATGGCTTACAGATTATGAAGAGAGCGGACTTCCAGCCGCCGGTGGCGGGGCGGTGTCGGTGACCGGCGTGGGGGAGGAGGGGTTCGAATTCCGACGCCATGGCTGGCTGTGCGGGCTGCCGCTGTGCGGTGGCTGAGCAGCTGGTGGTGACTTGAATTCCACGATGAGGCGTCCCTATTGTATTGTGATTGGCCGGTGCCGAGGTTGTTGGACGCGGCCCGGGTGTGATTCTCCCGTTACCCGGGCTTTCAGGGCTAGGAAAGCTTCTTCTTTCCTCGATGACGGTAAAGTATTTTCTACTCTGCTAAATGTTGTGATTGGCCCGGAGTGACCTGTATATTTAGACGACATTTTTTTCTTTAGGTTTCACACATTTGTTGTACATTAGATTTCATATGGCAGATCAATAGTTAAACTGGATAACGCAATCATTATAGAAAATCCTAAATGTTGTTGTTTTCTTTAAGTTGTAGCTACACTTGCATTGATATATAATTTGAAATATAGAAAATTATTATCCAATATAAGTGAACATCTAGAGGATGTGAAGTTTGGTACCTTTTTATGGTACGTTTATTTGGTTGTTGGTTTTTTTTTCACCTTTTCTAAATTTCAGCTAGCTGAAATTTCAATTCGCTTCAAGTCAGATCTCTGGCCCCTCATTCCCGAACGGTGGCGCGAATCTTGATGTGTGCTCGCCCCCTCGTCGTTAGTTATTCGTTTTTTCATTATCCCTGGGTTTTCAGTTGGTCCGGTTTTTTCTTTGGTCTTTTCCATTTTCTGGGTTTTCCCCTTTCCTCTTTCAAGGCCTCAAGGGAGAGAGTTGCAGAGGAGGGGGCAATCGGGGTGCTGGTGGCTCTCGCATGGCGGAGGCCGTTCTCTCCCAGTGATGTTGAATCGGAGAAGGCCTCAGGAGCGAGGAGTTGGGAGGAGCCCGCTCGTTTTCTCATCCCGTTGTTTTTGTTGCTGCCTGGGTGTGGGAAGCATGAGTTTGCCTGGCAGAGGAGCTAGGTTCTTCCGTCCCAAAACTTCCAGCGAGCGACCGCCGTTTCGAGGAGGAGAAGGAGGCTGCTTCGCCGGCGAGAGGTACGTTTCTTCTCCGTTGTTCCCCTTTTCTATTCCACTATGTCTGCACCTTTGCATCCTAGACGTGTAGGTTTTACACGCAGATCTGGTGTATTTTTGTTCTTAGGTGGAGGGCGCTAAGTCAATGATTTGGGAAATGCTTTGTGAGGCGATTTTCATCTGCGTGCCTCTGTGATATATTTCCCTCCATTTTTTCTAGTGTTAGGCAACCTTTTGATTTAGTTGATGCTCTTTGATGCAGCTCTTCGACTTCTGATGTTGGAATCAGAGCTGAATGCTACAAGCATAGACATAGAGCACCACTAGGTAAGCAACATGGTCAGGATCATAATTCACTGAATTACCCGTTTTAGAATAATTTTTATCTGAATCGAAGTATTAGACAAGCTACAAAACTAGGAATGGCAAATATTTTTTCATCCATTTCAGTGTTTTTAGACACTACAAGGGTAATTATTGTGTGCCTAGAGATCTTAGGGGGGTTTAGGCATCCCATTTTTGTCATTTAAAGCTGATTTTGATTCAGTGGTGAATAGTCTGAATCGATCTAGTGTTTCTTTTTGTTGTCACTATTAGTGGAGGGCTGTTTAACCGCAGATGGATGGTCTGGACAGTGGAGAGCAGATTCAGTAACAGAGAGGTTGCTTCCGTTGTTGATGTATCAGCGTGCCACTGAGATTTGTTAGTAGGCGTTGTGTGCATGTATTTTCAGTGCTAATGAGTGTTATTTCATTTTGCTTATTCAAGTCAGTATACATTTTCCTTTATCCGGTGATTTCTCTGATGGGCTGGCATTAGTGGAGACGGGGGATTAATTGTCTGTGAGATGATGTAGTAGCATGCACCGTGTGAACTCTGTAAATATGTACCTGAATGTGCATTGCGTTTTTGGTAGAATTTCGGCATAACTTATTTTGTTATATATCTACCCCTGCGAGTATATCCCTGAATTCTGCATTACAAAATTGTTTATAAATAAGAGAATAGTTACATAGCATTGTAAAGTTCCTCCTCTTTTAGTCCATCGGTCTCTCTTTCTCTCTGCCATGATTGTTTCATTCTTCATTCTTTTCATGGTTTCACTATCTTTTAGTTATAGTAGTGTCAGTAATCATAGCTTCTTTCTTAAACAGTCCTAGTTCTTCACTCTTGATTTAGTTCTTGTTTGGTTCAGTCCTAAAGCGACACTTAATATGGATATGGAGGGAGTATCTTTTTAGAGGCCATGGTGACAACAGGCTGTCAGTGAGCTAGCATTCCGCAGGTGAGCAAGCTATGATGATCGATATATTGCATTATATATGTGGGCAGTGGAAATCCTCAGGACAAAAGGAGGTTTTGATGAGCATCTTTTTCCAAACAATTTGGTATTGACCTAAGTGTTTGCGACTGTTATGTTTTGATGGGATAATGCTACAACCTTACCTCGTCTATCTCCACATCCCCGCACGTATCATTCTTCAGTCACTGATCTTATTATTTATTATTCTTCGGTCATTAATCTTATCATTTATCATTCTTCAGTCATCTTTCATTCATTTTCCAGTCCTTTTTCGTATCTCAGCCATCTTTCCTCTTTTATCTTTTTATCTTAGTTTTCATTCATGTTTGTCTCTTTGTGAGTCTTCAATCTTATCTCAGTATTCTTTTTAATTTCATTTTTATCTTTCTTGTATCTCTTTCTTCATTCTTCATTCTTCTTTCTTTGTTTTTCAGTCTTCATTCTTATCTCAGTCTTCTTTCATTCTTTTTTATGTTCCATTTCTTCAGTTTATCTTTTGTCTTTTCTCGGTCAATTCTTCCGTGTTCAGTTCTCAGTCATCTTCAGTTGCTCAGTGTCAATCTCTCAGTGTTCCTTTCTTCAGCCTCTATCATTTAAATATCCCAGTCTTCTCTTATTTTATTAGTCTTTCATTCTTTGTTTTCTAGGTTTTTCATTGTTATTTTCTCGGTCTTTCAGTGCTCGAGAGGGTTTGCTCATTTCTTCAACTGAATTTGCAAAGTCTTGACCAAGCTATTGTGTTGTGTTCAGTCTATTATATGCATGAGATACCAGAAAAGACTGTCTTTACTAGTATGAAATGTTGAGGTATTTCAGCATGCTCAGTAGGATACAGCGTAACAACTTGTAGACTGGATCATGCACTAATTATTCAAATCTGTGACACAAAATTTTCCCGTTCTATCTTTCTATTGTTTGAACTACTGAACATTACTAAATACCTATCACATTTTTTTGCTTCTGTGTCCATTTAATTGGAACAGCTAACACTTTGTTCTTGTTGCTACGACCTCGCTTTTCCAACTCGTCATTTTTGTTCCTCTGATCATCCATAGCAATGGCCAATATGTATCACTTATGGTGAAATTCCAGTACGTAGATAAATTTGCTCTGATTTTTATTCAGGAAGTATCTGTCTTTTTTCATTCTCTTACCTGCTTCCCTTTTCTTCACCTGCTCTTGTGCTCTCACCACTTTTTAGTCTCTGCCTTGCAGCGGATTGTCAAACATTGAATGGAGGTTTTTGGTCCGCTTTTGTTGATGACAGCCCCGCTTAAAGAAACATCAAGGTACAAATCGTTTTTCATCATGCAATAGTAGGTTAACCAGTCCCTCTTTATTGAGTCCTTATGGGCAGACCTCGTGTCATTTTCTGCCCACCACGAAACTACAGTGTAGAACTTTCTCCTTTTAATTTTGTTTATTAGTTTCTTCCTACAGCTTCTTTGATATTCTGCCTGAAAATGGATGGTCTAAGTTAATTCTGCGTGAAATGAAGGTGCTTCTAGTGTTGTGGTGAGGAGCGATTGGGGAGCCATCATTGCGGCAATGTGGCATTGGTACCTAGCTCTTGAAAATGCTCTCATTGACTTAGATGATGGTCTTGGAGGGACTAGGTTCAGCAGTTCAGCTGGTGCACCATGTCGGCCTGGTGTCATTCGTGGAACTCAAGGAAGTGTAGCAGAGGAGGCATTACTTCAATCCTGAACCACACCGGTGTATTATGCTCGAGTTATTTTGTGTATATGTTAAGACAGAGGTGAACATGGCAGCTCATATTACAGCTAAAATTTGCCTTGGTGGACCAACTGGATAGTACTTGGAATTCCCATCTTTTCCTAGCTCTTCTTATTTCAGCATGGTTGTAATCTTGCTTTACATCGAAAACTGGTGGTACTAAAAAAAGAAGAAAATCGAAATGAGTAGCCAGAGAAAGGAAAGGTCACTGCTTTTGTTTGTTATCTAGCCTCTTTAGCCTTGTCCGTAGGTCCAAACAAACCAATTGAGCAGGTACCAAAATCATCAGCTAACTCATATGTGAAGACGTGTGAAGGACAAAGGTGCGGGGATGAACTAATTTCAAAAAAAAAAGGTGCGGGGATGAACTAACAGGCTTCAGACTCACGGAAGAACAAACCCCAAAGCCAAAACTGACCCCCACCAAAATGTGACTTAAGGCCAAATGGAAAATCAGCTAGCTGATAATTAGACACTCCCTTTTTTTTTAGCTTAAGATACTTCTTTATTAATCAAAGATATTTGGAGGTACAAGGATAGGATCAAGAGACTTTCCAAGCCAGATATGCCGGCCAGATTCAGCACTCTTAGCTAAATTATGAGCTTCTACATTCACAGATCTCTTTGGTTGTTGGTAGTAGTGTGCTTCTAGCTTCTTGGCTTAATCTCATTCATTTCTATCTGTCTTTCTACTAAATAAATGTAGATGGGTGCGACCCAGCCAACCAGTCCATCTACCCTACAGTTTCGTGAAATCTCAAGGCCTATAATGCCATCCCATCTAGCCTACAGTTTCATGAAATCTCAAGGTCCATTATGGTGACAGCTTGGATAGCTTTGGGGACTAAATTTTAGTTCCACATTGCTAGTTGGCAGGGAGTTGAAATGGTTTATCTGCACTCCGAGATGGAAAGGAACTATGGGATGCACTGGACGCTAAGTTCGGTGCTATAAGGTTTGTTGTTCTCGTTCTTGCAAGTGAGTGAGAAGAGAAGGAGTTCTCACGCACTCATCCTCCTCCTCCTCCTCTGCTGTCTGCCTCGCCATGCATCGCACGCATGCGCGTCGCGTTTCGTGACTCGAGTTCAAAACCGGTTTTGTGAAAGCCTAATTTTTTTTTGCTTGGTGCACCAACTGAGTGAGGTACCTGTCAGCGTGCATTGTGCATGCTCGCCGCGTGTCGTTGCCTTCCTACGCGTGGCTGTTCTTTCGGTGCTTCTGTCCCAAGCTATACTAGAGACAAGAGATAGAAACACATCTAGAGTTTTCCACTCGCTTTTGTCTCTCTCTCTCCTACGCGCGCACCGAGTTTGGGTCGATGCGCCGTCCTATAGTCTTCCCATCCTAGTAACTGCTTGCACGGCCATTTGAGAGAGGAGGCCTGCGAAACCATGTCTATCGAGATCTTGCACCGGGAGGCGGGCGATAAGGTTTTTGGAGAGCATCTCGGCGCGACTTCTCACTTCTTCTCGTGTTCTTTTGCGCTGGTTTGTCTATTGCATGTGCTTAGTCTGATGTGCGTGCTCCTCATATCAGACATTGCGCTACTTGTTCCATATCCGGCGTCTCCGACAACATCATGGAGGACATCAACAACATACATGGTGACCTGCTGCTAGAGCAACCTTCCCGGTCGCGATGTGCGTGCTCCTCATATCAGACATTGCGCTACTACTTGTTCCATATTTAGATCTATTGCATGTGCTTAGTCTGATGTGTACGGTTAAGTATGCTAGTTCATCTTTGATGTTGCTTTCGATAATTAAATTCATTCAGAAATTGCCTAATAATCTAGCAATCCAAACACCTTATTTGCTTACCAAATTTTCACCATCTTGTTTGCTATTGCACTTAAACCTAGCCCTTTTACAGGTTTTCATTTTAAAAGATGGCAGGCTAAGACCATCTCGTGGTTCACTTCTATGGGCATCCACTGGGTTTCGGCTGGTACTCCTAGACGTCCACTTTCTCTCGCTGAGGATAAAGCGTCCAAGGATGCCACCGTGCTCTTTGTGGGAGGCGTCCTAAGTCTGCTTGGACACAAGTTGATTGATGCTTATCTGCACTCCGAGATGGAAAGGAACTGTGGGATGCACTGGACACTAAGTTCGGTGCTGCCGATGTCGGAGGTGAACTGTATGCTATGGAGCAATTCAATGACTACTGAATGGTTGAGAGAACCGATATGTATTGTAACATGCTCATGACATACATAACATGGCAAAGGAATTCGAGCTCCACAAGTGTGTGCTACCGGACAAATTTGTCGCAGGATGCATTGTCGCTAAGCTTCCCCCTTCGTGGAGGAACTTTTTCCACTTCTCTGAAACATCAGAGGCATGAGTTCTCTGTTGAGAATATCATTGGCTCTTTTGATGTTGAGGAGAAGGCGAGGGAAAAATACAAACACACTAGTGGAACCAATGGACGTTCTGCTGCCAATATGGTGCAGAAAAATGCCCACAGGTCCAAGCGAAAGAACAAGAGAGGCTCTCCGACCGCCAACTTTAAGAAGAAGGGGAAAACGGAGAAGAACGACCCTTGTTGTGTGTGTGCCGAGGTGGGCCATTGGGATCATCGTTGTCCACAATGGAAGAGGAAGAAATGTTGGGCTAGACATAACTCAAATTCTATCAATATGATTGTTGGCAACACTGAGGAAGGAACTTCATGGTACGATAATTTATTACCTACTATTTTTTAGTATTTTGGCCCACAAAATGGTCGGTTGATACGGGCGCTAATGTTCATGTGTGTGTTGACATCTCTATGTTTACCTATCATGCCTGAGGTTCCTTTGTCGTGATGGGAAATGTGTTACATGCTACTATTCTTGGTGTTGGCATGGTAGATCTGAATTTTACTTCGAGAAGATCGTGCAACTGGAGAACGTTTTGCATGTCCCTTCTATCAAGAAGAATCTCGTTAGTGGCTCCCATCTACTGAAAGATGAGTTTAAGTTGGTGTTTGAGTCCAATAAAGTTGTACTATCTAAGTATGAAACTTTTGTTGGAAAGGATTATGAATGTGAAGAAATATTTCACTTCTCTTTGCAAGACTTCTATGACAATGTTGTGAACCATGTAAGCACTAGTGTTAGTGAGACTAATGTTTAGCGTTCACGACTTTTTCATGCTAACTTTGATTGTATGACGCGGTTTGTTGATATGAGTTTAATTCAAAGTTCACCTTTATCAAATGCTCGAAGTGTCATGCATGTGTGCAAGCAATGCAGCCTCGCAAGCCTCACAAACCTGCGAAGGAAAGAAATTTTTGCACCACTAGAGATCATACATTAAGATCTATGTGAGATGAATGGTGAGTTGCCAACATGTGGAAAGAAATATCTCATGAATTTAATTGATGATTCGACTAGGTACTATTGTGCGTATCTCCTGAAAACTAAAGATGAGGGTCTTGGTTTCTTTAAAATCTATAAGACTGAAGTTGAGAATGAACTTGAAAGAAAGATAAAAAAAGGTTCGGTCTGATTGTGATGTAGAGTGCTTTTCTAATGAGTTCAAGTTATTTTGTGCGGAACATGGTATAATTCATGAGGGGATGCCTCCCAATTCCCCACAATCTAATGAGATTCCGAAAAGGAAATAACCATACTCCCCACAATCCATGAGAGGACGCCTGCCAATTCTCCACAATCTAATGATTTCAAGTTAGATACAACAGGTTTATCCAAAGAATGGTGGGGGAGGCTATCTTGACTTTGTGTCATGTCATAAATTGTGTTAGAACTAAGAGTAAATAGATTACCCTACTCGTCCGCGTTGGAGTGGTAGTGTCGGCGGCACATGGTCTCGTCGAAGACCTTGACGCTGAAGTCGTTGTGGCTGTTGTACTTGAAGAAGACGAAGTTCCTGACGTCGATGGAGTGCGAGCGGGCGAAGCGCCTCCAGCCGTTATGGAGGAACATCTTCCCCTCGCCGTCGAACATCACCTCCGTGGGCCACAGGCCGGTCACGCCGCCAGACACACGTAGGAGGACATGGTGGGGCTCTTGCCCATCGACAATCGAGGCGAACCTCGGGGGCAGGCGTTGCCTGTCGCAGCTCATGCCCTGGTGGATGGTCACGCCAAACTCGAAGCCGGAGAGGTCGATGGCGACGCGCTCGGGCGATGATGGTGGCGATGGTGACGCTGGTGGCTGACTATGGCCTCATTCGCTACTCCTTCCTCGTCGGCCTCGGCTGCAGCCTCGACCACGGCCACCACCCGGAGGACGTCCTAGGCATCCTCCCCTCGAGCCTATGCCGCTATCCATTGCTGTGGTGATGCCTGTGCTGGTGGTGGTGGTGGGGAATGGAAAAAGAGGCATTGTGGAAGAAAATGGTCGTCGCTGGGCTGCTTATAAAGGGCCAGAGCATTGGATGCCATCGCGTAGAACGAAACACTGGCATTGATTGACGGTAGGTGGCATGGCCAAAGCAGAAGCGTAGCGTCGGGCGGCGCGAAGCAGGAGTCAGCCTACTTTCATTGATGGCGAGAGGTAGAAGGCCATTGGGTCGCTTCCATGCGAGCCCTAGCTACACGCGGGTGGACACGGGAGGACACGCTTGGTGTCCCCATTGTTAGCGTTAGTTGTATTTGACTTGTACTCTAATTGTAATTGTACCCTAACTCTTGGCCCTTGGCCCAATATATAAACACAGGAACCCCACGTATTACACGTGAGAGGCTTTCCCCAAAACCGTTCTACATGGTATCAGATACGTTCAGGTCCTAGAACCTAAACAGCTGCCGCTGCCTAGTCAATCTACGCCGCCACCTCCACTCTCCTCCGCTGCGACGATGACCACCCCTGGTCACCTCGACTCCACCTCAGGTGTCCTCGTCTCCCTCCCTGCCGGCTCCCTTCCCGCTGGTGGCATGACGTGCAGCAATGCACCCGTCGTCCTCTCCCTCGACGCCTCCAACTACACCAAGTGGAGCATCTACATGAAAGCCTCCATCGGCCGCGCCGGTGTCATCGGCCACATCAACGGCACCACCACCGCCAACCCCTCTGATCCGACGTGGTCCTCCAACGACTACGCCGTCCTCAACTACCTCCACTCCGGGATCAACGAGGATGTGGCCGACATGGTCCTCTCCCGCGACCAGACGGCGCGCCAGCTTTGGCTCTCCCTCCTCGAGCTCTTCTCCGCCAACAAGGCTAGCAAAGTGATCTACCTCGACAACAACTTCCGTCAGCTGGTCCAGGGCACCTCCTCGATCACCGAGTACTGTCGCTGGTAGAAGCAGCTTTCCGACGCCCTCGCCGACAACGACTCCCCGGTCTCCAACCGTGCGCTCGTCCTCAACACTCTGCGCGGGCTCGGGCCTCGGTTCACCTCGGCCGCCACCGTATCTCCATGAAGGATCCGTTTCCCACCTTCGTTAGGGCGCGGAGCATGCTCCTCCGGGAGGAGATGCAGCAGGCCAACGCCGCCTCCAACGCGGTGTCGACCGCCCTCGTCGCCCAGGCACGTCCCTCCGCGCCTTCGTGCACTGGCACGGCCTGACGCGGTGACTCCTCCTCCACCGGCTTGGGAAAACCCTTCACCAAGCAGAAGAAGAACAAGCCCTGGAACGGCGGCGGTTCCACCACCAACCACCCCGTGATGCCCGCCCCCTCGGGCCCATGGGTGTGCTTTTCGCCGGGCAATGGCAGTGGCGTGTCTCGGGCATCCTTGGTCCGCGACCCGCGGCCCGTCAGGCTTACCACACCACTGCAGCACCGCTCTTCCAGTCGGCTCCATCATTCTACTCTATACCAACATGGGACAACTCGGCGCTCATCGCGGCGCTGAACAGCCTTGCCCTTCAATAGGGAGGCTGGGTCATGGACTCGGGGGCCTCCTCTCACATGACCAACGATGATGGTCATTTTTCTAGATCGATACCCCTCTTGCCTCCACACTTTGTTACCGTCGGAAACGGCAGTAATATCCCTATTGCGTCTTCCGGTCATGCCACTTTTTCCTCTCCCACCGGCCACTCGTTCAAACTCAACAATGTTCTTCATGTTCCTCGTATTATTCGTAATTTGCTTTCCATTCGCAAATTTACTCGCGATAATGCTTGCACTATTGAGTTTGACGCCTTTGGTTTCTCTGTGAAGGACCTGAAGACCCGTCGTGTGATTCTTCATTGCAATAGTGACGGAGATCTCTACACTTTGCCTAGCACCGTCTTCCACCGCCATAGTCGCCACCGCCATGCGTCCACCGCCCTGCTAGTCACCGCCTCTGAAGATCTCTGGCATCAACGTCTTGGTCACCCTGGACACGATGATATGTCCTCTCTTCGGCGTTTAGAGTTTATCAAGTGTAATAAAGTGTGCCGCCCATCTGTTTGCCACGCCTGCCAGCTCGACAAACATGTGCGGTTGCCGTTTAGTTCATCTACTATAGCGTCTAGTGCTATTGTCGATTTGATTCACTGTTGATTTGTGGACATCTCCAATTATTAGTAATTCTTGTTTTCGATATTACATTGTGATTGTCGATGACTATTCTCATTATTATTGGACGTTTCCTTTGCGCACCAAATCTGATGCTGCCATCACTCTTGTGAATTTTTTCGCGTACACTCGTACTCAATTCAACACCACTATTCATTCTCTTCAAACCGACAACGGCACCGAGTTCATCAACTCCGCCGTTAATACACTTCTAAACTCTAGCGGTTCCATGGTACATCTTTCGTGTCGTTACATGTCACAGCAAAACGGTAAAGCCGAGCGCGCCATTCGCACCATCAATGATACTATGCGCACCGTCATGTTTCATGCTCATGCTCCTTCCCAGTTTTGGGCTGAAGCGCTAGCCACCACCACTTATCTTCTTAACCGACGTCCTAGCACCGCAATCAAGTCGCGGATCCCTTACACCCTCCTCCATGGTCGTTCAGCTCCCTATGACCGGCTTCGGGTATTTGGCTGTCTTTGTTACCCTAATGTGACGTCTACCACCAAACACAGACTGAGTCCTCGTTCTCTTCCTTGTGTTTTCCTTGGTTATCCATCTAATCATCGGGGGTACCGATGCTATGATCCGTCTACAAGAAAAGTGCTAATCTCGCGACATGTTGTTTTCGATGAGACTATTTTTCCATTTCAGATTGTTGTAGTGGCTCTTACGGTACAGCAGGTGCCGCCATGTCGGCTCGACTTCCTCTTCACCGACCTAGACAGGACACTACCGGGACTGGCCACCGCTGCCGCCCGTGCTCCTCTCGTGAGCTCTGCCGCGGCTCCACGGCAGGATGCCCCTGCCGCTCAGCGGGTCTTTCCTGTGACGTGCGGCAGACCTCCTCCACGACCTCATCATCGACCCCTGCCGCACCCTCTGCTGCTTCTCCTGTGGTAAAAATCACAAGGTCCGGGCGTGTCAGTCGCTCGAAGAACAACATCAATCTCCATGTCTCCGACACGACTATTGCACCTGTGCCTACTACTTACGGTCAGGCCATGCAGGATCCCAACTGGCGGTCGGCCATGGCTGATGAGCATCAGGCTCTCCTCGACAACAACACATGGTCTCTTGTACCTCGCCCTCCTGGTGCCAACATTGTCACCGGCAAATGGATCTTTCGGCATAAGTTTCACTCAGATGGCACTCTAGCGCGGTACAAAGCTCGCTGGGCGGTTCGTGGTTATTCCTAGCGTCCTGGAATTGACTACGATGAGACGTTCAGTCCTGTTGTCAAGTCTGCTACCATCCAGTTGGTTCTCACCATCGATATCTCCAGCTCATGGCCTATACGTCAGCTTGATGTCAAGAATGCTTTCCTCAACGGCAATCTTGATGAAGTGGTTTATTGCCAACAGCCTCCTGGTTTTGTTGATGAAGCCCGTCCTGATCACGTGTGTCGCCTACACAAGTCCTTGTATGGATTAAAGCAGGCCACCCGAGCGTGGTATCAACGGTTTGCTACTCATCTCGCGACGCTAGGATTTGTTGCTTCTGCCACGGATACCTCCCTGTTTGTGCTTCAGTCAGGAGTTGATACGGCTTATCTCTTGCTCTATGTGGATGATATTATTGTGACTGCGTCCTCTGCTCAGTTTCTTCAGGGTCTGCTTGATCAGCTTCATCGGGAGTTCGCCGTGACAGATCTTGGACCACTTCACTTCTTTCTGGGCATTGCTGACAAGGAACGTCGATGTACTCTTCCTCTCTCAGCGGCAGTATGCGATGGATCTTCTGCAGCGAGCTGGCATGTCTGATTGCCATCCTGTGGCGACCCCTGTTGACACTCAAGCTAAGCTCTCTAGTTCTGATGGTGACCTTCTTGCTGATGCTACCGAGTATAGGAGTCTCGCCGGTGCTCTTCAGTATCTCACACTGACGCGTCCTGGCATCTCCTACGCAGTGCAACAAATCTGTTTGCACATGCATGCACCTTGTTCCCCTCACCTCGCTCTGGTAAAACGAGTGCTTCGCTACGTGCGCGACATACTGGAGTTTGGTCTTCATCTCCGTGCCTCCTCCTCGACAACACTCACAGCTTACTCTGATGCTGACTGGGCGGGATGTCCCGACTCTCGCCGATCGACTTCTGCCTACTGCGTCTACTATGGTGACATTCTTATTTCCTGGTCTTCTAGGCGACAGACGACTGTCTCACGGTCCAATGCAGATGCCAAATATCGAGCTGTGGCTCATGCTGTTGCCGAGTGCTGTTGGATACGGCAGGTTCTTCAGGAGCTTCATCGACCTCTTTGTTCTGCTACTCTGGTTTATTGTGACAATGTTTCTGCCATATACATGTCCTCTAATCCAGTCCAGTATCGCCGTACCAAGCATATCGAGATTGACATCCACTTCGTACGCGAGAAGGTGTCTCTTGGCGAGGTTCGGGTGTTACATGTTCCGTCTTCACTTCTGTTCGCCGATGTGATGACTAAGGGGCTGTCGACTCAGCTCTTCCTCGACTTTCGGTCCAGTCTTTGCGTCCGAGAGCCCCCCGCTGCGACTGCGGGGGGGGGGGTGTTAGCGTGTGCAGATAGATATAGTTAGTTGTATTTGACTTGTACTCTAATTGTAATTGTACCCTAACTCTTGGCCTTTGCCCCAATATATAAACACAGGAACCCCACGTATTACACGTAAGAGGCTTTCCCTAAAATCCTTGTACACACGCCGTTGCATCGCAGCATCGGTTTCTTAAACTTGGTGAACAGATAGGTTGAGCAGACGAGTCGGTCCGTTTAGGTCGGCCGATTAAAGCGGGATCGACGGACCGATTCAGATACGCTCGGCCAGCTGGAGATGCCTCAGCATGAGCCAATGCTGCTGCTACTTGGCCAACAACTTCTGCATCAGGGAAGGAAACATGTGACCCCGCATTTTGATTACATTTTGGAATTTGCTGGCAGCTCGATCTAGTTCTCGGCTCTACGTTTCCTCGTGGCAGGAATCATTTAGATGATCTCGTTTTATCAAAAGAAGATCAAGGGAAAAAGCTCATGTCTTCTCCGGCACTTGTTCCGTTAAGGGACAGTTTTCAGCTACTTCTTCTGTTTTTGCCTGAATCTCAACTCGCTCCTTGATGACTGCTGTTCGAGAAAGGACAAGATTATGAACACCTTTCGTGGATGTAAACTTGTGCAGTTTCTTCGATCCATTCATCATTTAGTCCTCCTTTCTGAGTGAGAACTGAAAACGTACTTTGTTTTGCTAAATCTGAGACTATCACTCGACACTAACACCACCGAATCTATCCGTGCAACAGACATTTCTCTGAAAGCAAGCAGTACATTATTCCACTATGTGAAAAAATTATTATCATTTTGTAGGCACAAATGCACATTTTTTTTTAAAAAAATTGACCAAGTTCTTGGTTGAGATTTGGGCACTCTATTTATACTTTGTCCTCTCCTGTTGCCGATATAAGTTTTTTTTCTCTATATGAACCGTAATGAGATCCAAATTTTCTAGCCACATGCACGGATTGTTTGTTAAAGGAATAAAATAAAGAAGGTATTATGAGATTCCATAAAAGTAAAATCTATTATAAGAAATGGTAAGCAAAGGAAAGTTTTCTTTATTAGACATGCGCCTGCCAAATTCGCCCTTGGGTGAAAAATATGAGAATGTGACTTTTATATTTTGTTCATTCTTATGTACTCAACTACCTAGTATTGAGTTGAGACAATTAATTTTTTTAATCAAATTTGTTGTCGATAAACGTAAAATTGTTAGTGACTTCTGTACAATTTGACCTACCCACCAGGTACCCAATGAGTACGGGTACCCACCATGTATGGGTATGGGTAAAGTTTTTTTGTATCCGTGGGTATGGATATGGGTCTAAGTGACTACATGTGTATGGATACGGTATTGCCCTACCCTATCCATACCCTACCCATTGTCCTTCTTACTCATTTTATTGTTGTTATCGGACTACCTAATAATCAACAATATCAAGAAGGTTTTCACATGGGACCGTAAACATCACAAGTTAAAAATGTGAAGAATCATAAATTCACATTTTCAAAAACGTGGATAATAATTTGTAATCAGATGAGTCTCATCTTGTGTTGTTCCATAGCCACCCTAGACGAACAACATGAAAATGTGGCTTACCAGTGGAAGCTCCTTCAAATGTACTGGCCAACCAAACAGATAATGACCAGTTTGGAAAAAAAAAGGTTATGTTAGCGGCACACCGACAACAATGTTCACAAGAAGGCAACATGATGTAGGCACCACCGTTATAAATAGTCAGCTCAGCCGTCCACCCCGGCACCCGTGGAACACATCGATCGTGCTATTACTCCGATCATGGTATTTGATAATGCCATCGCGACTTTGAGATCTATCGTTATCTGAAACAAACCAGCAATTTCAGATTACTTTTACCCCCATGGATCTTGTTTGCCTAACACGAGATTATTTTCTAGTGATCTTAATTGCAACCACCTTCTGGCTACCACAGAAATTAAATAAGAGCACCCCCCCTCCTGCCAGCATGAGCCAATGCTGCTACTTCTCCAACTACTTCTTGCATCTGATATGGAAATATGTGGCCCCGATTTTGATGTTTCTTTTTTTTGGAATTGCTGGGGATTCGATCTCTTTCTGGGCTGTAATGATCTGCGTTCAGCAAACAGTTAGCCTCATTCTCAACGTGAGCTTGACAAGGAGAGCTCTACGTTTCCTCCTCGCAGGAATCATTCAAGAGAAGATCAGGGGAAACGCTCGTGTCTTCTCTGGTACCACTTGTTTCTTTGAGGGACAGTTTTTCTCGATCTTGCCTGGCATGCTGCATGCAGTTAATGCAGTTACTGGTAGTACTGAATCTCAACGTCATCACTCGCTCCTTGATGAGTGCTGTTCGAGAAAGGACAAGTTTATGACAGCTCTTTGGTGGATGTGAACTTGTGCAGCTTCTTTGATAAATTCATCATTTAGTCCTCCTTTCTTAGTGAGAACTGAAAACCTGCTTTGCTGGTGCTTCCTACGTTACCTCCTTTCCCTAATCTTACTTTTTTGGTGTATAAAACCAGCCAGCAATCCCAGCATCCGTCGCCGTGGGGGAGTAGAGCAAAGCGGAACAGAAGAATGGATAGCTTCGTCACAGAGGCAGAGAAGGACAGGCTGCTGCTTCCTCTTCTTCCTCTCCATGGCATACCATCGTCGCCGGTCAGTTTCTACTTCTGAGTATCTTTGCAGTTGGAGTTTTTGATATAATTCAGGACCAGATATAATTCTTCCTCCGCTCAGATGGACTTTTTGAGTTTACGTAGTCGCCTATATGCCATTTTGATTATTACGCCCAATCCACGGAACCAGATAGAGAGATATTTCCTTTTCTTTCACTCTCACATTTCTTTTTTGATCTCGTGACTTTTTCGGCGTTTTTCAGCAGTTTGTTCTAGCCTGCCTTCCCTCCTTCTCTCATTTTGGAAATAGGTAACTCTAATATCTCATATATTCCAACATTAGCATTCGCTGTTATCAGGCCAAACATATTCGGAATCTCATGTTCATGGGATGGAGGGAGTACAGTATCTACCAACTACAAAGTTAAACAATCCTTGTAGAAAATATGATTGAAACGATTGTCACTATATTTTGTAAAACATCATCAACTTTGAAAAGGAGATGGTTGCTGTTACTACTTGTTGCCCGGTTTTGAATTTATAGTTTGATTTTCTGTGAATTTATTGTCATGTTTGTAGACAGCGACATACTCCATACTACAGTTGGGCATGGGCAGCCCGGCCCAAATGACCCAACCTAGCCCAGCCCAAAAATCCTGGATCGGGCTAGGCTCACATACCACACGATTTAGGTAAATATCAGGTTGGGCTGGGCCGGGCTAGGCTTTTGCTTATTCTGGCTGGGTTTGGGCCTGATTTATAGGCCTGCCAGTCGGATCAGGTTCGGGCTTGACTTTTTAGCACCGGACTTTTCCAGGTCTGGACCAATTTTTGCCCTCCCTCTAGTTGTCCTAAACTGTATAAGTAGATTGCCTAACTATTTCCATCAGATTGATCTTTTGGAATAGTTGGTTAGAGCATCTCCAGCCGTCTCCCCGACGAGGCCCCCGGGGAGCGCTCGAGGACTCCGGACGAAACGAAAGAGCGCGAAACGCCGAGAAAGTTTCCCGCGCGGTTGGTGGCCCCAACTTGTCGGCGAGAGAGACCGATCGTCATCCTCATCGCATCGTCTTCCGCACGCTGAAAAGGCCTGCCGCCGATCAGTCTTCGCCGGACACATCGTTTCCACGCGGCGAGTTAATGCCGCCACCTCGGTTTCACGCGCGTCGACCTCTATCGCCGAACTACCGCGTCTGGCCGCATTCACCACGCTCACTGTGCTCAATCTTCCCCAATCTCGAGTGAGCTAGCGGTGATCAAGCAATGGCGAACGACAACGCGGCCAACAATGGCTTCGGTCGCCGCTCTCTCCACCAATGGGATGGCCGACTCCTCCACATGGCGGGCTACCCGGCGCCGCCGGACTTCCGCGCGCCGGGAGGATGGCGACTCAGCGCGGGCAGCGTCCCGATCCCGCCGCCGGCGATGGGTCGCGCCGCCCTGGAGGCGGAGATCGACGCGGAGCCGCACTTCTTCCCCGACAACTACGAGGCGTGGACCGCCTTTTTCCTGTGCAGGTACGAGCGTGAACTCGCCCAGTACGACGGGCCTCCTCCCCCTCCCGCTAGGAACAACGCCGCCGGCCGCCGCCGCTGGTGGAGCGCGCCTGGCCGCACCCTCGAGAATGTGCTCGCGCACATCGAGGGTGGGAACTCCCCAGTCCTGGGGATGCCGCCGCCGGTGGCGGCTACCGTGTCGCACTGACACGGCAGTTCCTGAACGTCGAGGAGGATGACACTGTCCTCCTCCTCGTCTGGGTCGAGGTCCTCGTCCAGGTCCGGCGGATCGGCGCCCCCGGTCTTCATCAAGAAGGAGCCGGCGTCTCCGTCGACACCGGTCTTCGTCAAGAAGGAGTCGGCGTCTCCGCCGCCGACAAGAGGGCGCAGGAGCGGCGCCCTCGTCATCCCCGACCAACCCTCCTCTCGACCGCGCGGGCGGAAGAGGAAGACGTCGAAGAAGGAGGCCGCCGCCAACCAGCTCGCCGAGGAGGAGGCCAAGCGCTCGGAGGACGCCGCGATGGAGGAGGCGATCGCCAGGTCGCTGAATGACCTGGTGCCCGCCGACAACACCCTCCCCATTGACGCCGCGCTCTAGTGGGCCAGGCGGGACTGGGAGCGCCAGGAGGCGGAGCACCAGCGTTGGCTGCTGGACATGGCCGCCGCGCGGCAACGCACCGTCCGCTCCGCCGGACCGTCCGCGGCAACGAACGCCGCGCCCAGGCCCGTCGAGCTGATCAAGCTCGAGGAGAGCAGCGACGATGACATGTACCGGCCGACGCTGCCACGCGCCGGCGACTCTAGCCAGGGTTCGAGCCGCTGGTACGAGGCGGCGCCGCCCTAGGATGCCACCAGCTCGAGCGACAACGACGACGACGATGGCGCGGACTACACAGCCTTCTACCGCCATTTTAGCATGTAGGATGCCGCTTTTAGTTTAAGTTAATGTTTCCCCGTCGCCGAATTCAAATATATGTACGAATTCGGTCTATATATGTACGAACTCGCCTATATAAGTTAAATATCACTAAATTTCGCTTATGTTTGCACGAGTTTCGCCTACTTCTGTCCGAATTCGCCGTATTTTGTCAAAAAAATTCATCCACCCTGGACTCGCCGCTGGGAAAATGGGCCTTCCCAGACCAAACTTTTATCCAATCCGGCGCTATTTAGCGCCGGATTTCAGCCCTAACGGCTGGAGATGTTCTTAGTGCATGAAGCTCAACACTAGGACTTAGGACTGACAAATTAAGAGCCTGGATAAAAAAAAGTCTATTTTGTTTTCCTTCTAACGTTTTCTTAGTTTTTGAACAATAGATGTTTCTTTGATGTCATGGATCGGCTTGACTACAGAGTAGAGACTATTGTTGTTTTGCACTTGAGCGATCAAAGAGAATAAATCTTGGAAGTTTTTTTTGTGTACATTCTACTCGATCCACACAAATGCGGAAGTAGTATACATATGGGGCGGCCGTGCCCATGTGAGAATTGTGATTACATCGTAGCAGAGCGCGTAGCACAAAGTATAAAGCTGCATAGATGAAAGTGCGCAAGCCGCGCCATTCGAGAACTCCACGAGCTCTCACCTCACACGGCGCCCAGGCCTTTTTCTTCCTCCTTTTTACCTGCCTTGTTCTCACCATCTCACCACGCACGTTGTCTCTGTCTCCATGCCTCTGCAGGATCCGTGTACCGGCGATGGATCTGTTGATTTCAAAGGAGCACCAGCCTCCAGGGAGCATTCGGGGAAATGGAGAGCCTGCTGCTCCATTCTTGGTAAGCTACTCTCCTTGCTGCTGCAACTCTCTTGCAATGGAGTATGATCAGTTTTTGGTTTTCTCACGACCTGGTTCTTCGCATCGCATATGCAGGTGGTGAATTCTGCGGCGCTCTCGCGTACTACGCGGTTGGGACGAACCTTGTGAGCTATCTGACCAAGGTGCAGCACCAGAGCAATGTCGAGGCAGCGAGTCGCAACATTTCCTGGCAGGGTACCTGCTACCTTGCTTCTCCACTCGGAGCATTCTTGGCAGATTCATACTGGGGAAGACACCGAACAATCGTAGTCTCCCTCTCCATCTTCACCTTGGTAAGTGATCCGTGATCCTCGATTACGTATCCTAGATTGATTACGCGTTTTCTTCGTGCCAAAATTTCCGAACATTATTCATGTGATATTTTACAGGGAATGGCTTTCCTGACACTATCAGCTGAGGCTCCAGAGGGTATCAGTTCAGTGGCGATCTCTCCTCAGGATGCATTGTCCTCGGTAGGACTTTACATGGCTGCTCTGGGTTTGGGTGGTATCTGGCCTTGTGTTCCCACATTCGGAGCCGACCAATTCGACGACACCGACGCTGCGGAGAAGGCCCAGAAGGAGCTCTACTACAACTGGTACTACTTCGCAGTCAATGGTGGCTTCTTCTTCGCTAGCACGATCATGGTGTGGATCCAGGACAACTGCGGCTGGGCACTCGGTTTTGGGATCCCTACAATTTTCTTGGCAGTCGGCATTGCTGGATTTCTCTCTTGCACAAGAGTTTACAGGTACCAGAAGCCCGGAGGAAGCGCGCTTACGAGGACCTGCCAGGTAGCGGTTGCGGCGATTCGAAAGCTTCATGTGGATGTGCCGGTTGACAGCCATCTTCTGTATGAGACTCCAGGGAAGGAGTCGGCCATTGCAGGCAGCCGGAAGCTGATGCACACTACAGGACTAACGTATAGTTTTTTCTGCATATATTTTCTTCATTGTATCAAACTACTTTGGCTCATCCTCTTCATATCTTTTTATTCCGTACTGACTCTTTAACAATATTCATCATTCCTCAGATTTCTTGATCGAGCTGCCACAGTCACTACCTGTGATAAAACATCTGGCGACCTACTGAACCACTGGAGGCTTTGCACCGTGACACAAGTGGAGGAGCTGAAGATCCTAGTGAGAATGCTGCCGGTCCTGGCAACAGCCATAATCTTCAACACCGCAGAAGCTTCGTTCCCGCTGTTCGTGGAACAAGGATCGGTCATGGACAATCGCATCAGCGGTTTCTCAGTACCTCCTGCCTCCCTGATGACGTTCAACTGCGTCTGCATCCTCATGCTGGCGCCGGCATACAACAAGTTCTTGATGCCTATGGCAAGCAGGATCACCGGCATGAAGCGTGGACTCTCTGAGTTGCACCGCATCGGTGTCGGTATGTTCTTCGCGATGATTTCGTTGGTCCTAGCTGCCTCGGTCGAGATGGTACGCCTCAATGTGGCGAGGAGCATAGGACTATCGCATCGGAACGTGGTGGTTCCGATGAGTATCCTCTGGCAGGTACCGCAGTACTTCTTCGTCGGTGTGGCGAAGGTGTTCAGCGTGGTCGGTTTCATACAATTCGCATACGAGCAGTCCCCTGACGCCATGAGAAGCATGTGCCAGGCTTGCAGTCTCATCATGGTCACTCTCGGTAGCTACCTTGTCTCGATCATGTTGAAGATTATCGGCTCGGCGACAAGTATAGGAGGGAAACATGGCTGGATACCGGAGAACCTCAACGAAGGGCATCTAGATCGGTTCTTCTGGTTCATGGCCGGGCTGCAGTTCCTGAACTTGCTTGTATTCGTCTATTGCAGCGCAAGGTACAGGCGCAAACTACCTAACTGAGTTTGATCCTGAACGTATACTAGTTATTGTGTAACCTTCGTTGCTTGAAATTTGAACTTAGGTATGGAACTAGTAGGATTTCAGACAATATAAAGGGGGTAGAATAAAGTTATGTATGGGAGACCGAAGTCAAAGCTAGGTGAAGGCCAAACGCGCGAGAGAGAAGACAAAAGTGAATTCTAGTTTTTAGCTTCCTACTTCCTAGTAGTAGATTTTCTTCTGGATTACCACATTTAGTGAAAGCTTTGCCACTTTTTAGCCCTTCTAATATACTGAGAACACTCTTAAGGGTCGGTCCCGGTCACCATGTACAAGGCTATGGCCATGTCACGATTTTTGTCCTTTTTTCATTCCCTACGCTAGAACCGGTTCACCTCGCCTAACATGGAACGGGGTGGAAGAAGAGGCATGACTCTTTTTTGCGTCCCGATGCAATTTTCCTCCCCTGACTTGGTCTGACCCAAACTGAATTGCACCGCTTTATCTAGGCGGGTGTGGGTCAGCGGAGTCGAACCGGTTCAAGTGCAAAGAAAAAAGGACATAAACCATGACTTGGCATGCCACGTGTACCTAATTTAGCGAACCAGTGGCCTACATGGAAGCTCGCTCCTAGAATCTTAGAGCAAGTACAATAGAGTCCAGTCAGCTGACTATAAGACATTAAATAATATATTTTAGATGAGTTGGAGGAGAGAGAAGAGGAGAGAGAAGGGAGGTGGGCTACTATGCACATAGCAGAGCTCTTGCACGTGCTCCTAGGCACCTTGTGAGAGTGAAAGGTGGGCCATATATTAGTAAAGTACTACATTCTTATAGCCAACTATTGTACATGTTAGCTATATGATGACTACAAATGATATGACATCTTGTTATAGCCAACTGTTGGCTATACTATTGGAATTGCTCTTAGAAGTGGTAAGAATAGACAAAACTTTCACCAAAGGAGTAATCCCGATGAAAATACTAAATGAGGCAATTCATCTCAACAACGGGAATGTAAGCTGGAACTCACCCTTAAATAAATATAAGACTAGTTATAGTGGGGAGTAACATATAGTAGTGTCATGCATATGACACTATTCTATGTTACTACCTTCATAATGCATACTTAGATGTAGTATCATGCATGAGTGTATTAATTAGCTTGTAGACTCATTCTATCTTGAAAAGTGTGATGTTATGGTAACATAGCTAGTTACCACAACCATCTCTTTCTTCATTTAATATCATGTCATGTCATCAATTTGCATAGTTGGTAATGCATGTAGCTCTATATTACTACCTTAGTTACTCCCACTATGAGTAGTCTAAGAAACACCCATCATACAATCAAGTAGGAACTACAACAAAGTCATGAAACTGTAACTAGGCATTGAAATTGATAAGTTGTTATATTGTAACAATATTGATTTTTCCACCTAAAATATGATGCAGTCCACACAAATCCATGTTTGTTATTTGTGAGTAGCACATTATTAGGTAAATACTTGTAAGTAGTCCGTGATCAATGGTTCAAATCCAAGGTACACTGATGTTTGTGTGTGATGGCTTTAAGATGGCGAGGAAATATTCATTAAGGTGGAGTTTATCGTGTGATAAATATGTGTACGATTTGTGCTACTGTTCGATTCATAATTAGTTAGCAAACTGTGAGGTGTTTGAGTCAAAACTAGACCTAATGTACACTTAGCAGCGACGCGAGTCCTACAGCTAGCGGCTGCAAACAGGGCCTTTTGCACCGGTTTATAAAGGTCATATGCACCGGATGGCCAATCGGTGCAAACCATTCGGTGCAAAAGCCCCCCCCCCTCCCCCCCTTTTGCACCGGTTCAGTTACAAACCGGTGCTAAAGGGGGCACCACGTGACCCGCTGTGGAGCTCCCGGCGGGGGGACCTTTAGCACCGGTGCAAAAGGGTTGTGCCGCGGCAAGGTTTTGGTGCCCTTCCCTGCCGCGGCAGACTCTGCCCCGGCAGGGAATTGCACTAAAATGCTGCCGCGGCAGACTCTGCCTCCATTCGAAACACGTTATAATGCATACACATATATATAGGAAACCATTATATTACATATATCGATCGAAGTGAACTCGGGTAGACGTCGATCAACGTACATCCATTGCCGCCGGTTCATCTACATCAAATAATTAAGTTTATCAAAAAACCATTACAAAACATCATAATATTTATAAATAGTGGAAATTAGCACCGTACAAATGAAAGGGTAAAGTTTCTTAACCTTGATCGAGGAGGAAATAAAGAGGAGAAAGCTCAAGTGTCACTCCGGCACCTCATATCATTTTTGTTTTGTGTAAAATCAAGCGGCATCATTCTCTCAGACATTTCATCGAGCACCTTATGTGCATGCCAAAGAAAAACAAGGTAGCACTCAACACACACACCTTTCTCCAAGAAAAAATTAAGTGAGTTGGCTGGTTGGGGGTGAGCTCAATATATAGGGCAAAGTACCTTTAGCACCGGTTCATGTTACGAACCGGTGCAAATGAGCAATCTTTTGCACCGGTTCGTAACACGAACCGGTGCTAAAGGTTCCGCGGCTGGCAACGAACCTTTAGCACCGGTTCGTGTTACGAACCGGTGCAAAAGATAGCTCATTTGCACCGGTTCGTAGCACGAACCGGTGCTAAAGGTCCCTCGAACGGCTGGACCGCACGAACCGGTGCTAATGAGCCCCTTTAGCACCGGTTCGTGCCAAATTCGGTGCAAAAGCTCTTTGGGGCAAAAAACCAAAGCCCTTGTTTCTACTAGTGGCTCTGAATGAATGCCATCGGCGTTCTTCTTCTACAGAGCACTCGAGGAGTTCAGACTGTTGTGACAGGTAGATCTCTACTACACGGTCACAAAACGCCAGGAAAGAGAAGAATGGGATGCCGGAGGCGGTCGAAATAGTCGACGGCTCCGGCCACTACTGTCACTTTTGCTCGGCCGAAGATGAACAAACTGCGGGGCCGACGGGAATTAGGCATTATTTTTCTCTTCGGCGGACCTACCGACCGGTGGAAACCACTCCCTCCACTCCTGGTGGGAAGGCTTGGAATGGGTCCATCGGCTTCACCTCTGGGCAAAGGGGGTGTATTAAGGGCATCTCCAGCGGCGCGACGCAAACGGATGCTGAGCGACCGTTTTCGTCCGCGTGACCGGAAATGCGTCTGGGCCTCCTCCAGCGGGGCGACGCAAAGTGACCGGGCCGTCCGCGGCGACGCAAACCTGGTCAAATATGCGCCTCGGATGCGTCTCTGCGGATGCTACGCGGACGCCGAAACTGTCCGCTCGCGTCTTGCGGACGTTTCGTCGGGCCCGGATGGCAGCGACCCTGCGTCGATGCGTCTTCTCAGGCGCGCCAGCGACTGGCGCCGCTGCGTCGCTTCGGCAGTCTGCGCCACGTTAATGGTGATGCCTCGGCTCCCGAGCGGCCGCCGCCCACCTCCGCCAACGAAGTTAATGGCGACGCCACGCGTCCCACGACCGACTCCTGCCTCCGGCCTATATAAAGAGGACGCGCCTTCTTCTTCCTCATCCACTCCTCCAAGCAAACCCTAGCCGCCAGAAGCTCCGCCGTAGCGCTGCCTAGCTCTTCCTGCGACGTAGCCAAACTCGCGAGGAAGTCCATGGCCGGACCTGGTGGCCAGCGAGGCGGCGAGGCCGCGCCTCTGGGCGCCCCCGGGGCCGTGGCCGGGGCAGGGGCCGCCGTGGTGGAGTAGCTAGGACACCACTGTCGCCGTCGCCTGCGGAATCCTCGTCTTCGCAGGAGGACCGCTGCTTCGAGTTCCTCCTCCGCATCGACGACGATCCACTCGGCATCAAGCGGCTCCCGAACAAGTTCGCCGAGTTCGTCGATGGCATCGAGCCAGCGCAGTTGCAGCTACGGGAGGCCAGCTGCAACTTCTATCGGTGACCTGTCGACGTCTTGTTCGATGGGCAGGGCAACATGTACCTGCACACCGGGTGGGACAAGTTCGCGCGCGACATCGAGCTCGAGCCCAGCTGCCAGCTCACCTTCCTCTACGAGGGGTGATGGCGAGATGATCGTCAAGGTGTTCGACGACATGGCGTGCCGCAGTCACTACCACACCGGCGAATCCGGCTCGGACACTGGTAGTTAGATTTTAGAGTGTTCTTTCTTTGCAGCGAATATGGCTACGGGCCACACGAAGCCAGTAGTCAAGGTTTCTGGATGTTCGTTCTCGAAAGAACCAACAGGACCACCGAGACCAGCTGGATCTTCCAGTTTGGGTGACTGGGTCTGCCCTCGAATGTTCTTTCTTGGCAGCAAACATACGGAAATCAACACAACTGGTTTTCTCATTTTGCAATGTTTTATTTTTGTCAACCATGGTTCAAACTATGTATTAGTTTGTGTAAACCATGTTCCAAACTATGTATTAGCTTGTGTAAAATCATGTTCCAATATATAATATTTGAAACTATGTTTAAATGGAGAAGAGAAAAAATAAGAAAAATAAATGCGTCGCCCCGCTGGAGCCACCCCAAACGCAAATGGACGCGCGGACAAAAAAACGAATATTTTAGCGTCCGCGACGCGAACGGACGCTCGCGGAAAATAAAATGCGTCGTGCCGCTGGAGATGCCCTAAATAGAGAAGGAGGGGATTTCATAATCTTGGTCTTTCTGCAAAAGATTAAACTTTCAGGGGGACACGCCACATGTAAACCCTGATACGTCATCGAATATGTTTCTGTACCCTAAGATGACCTAGCAACGCATATTTGATACCAGTAGATTCAGCTACAGTAATACAGAGACCAAAGTAATTTGTAAGGACAAGTTTCTACTTCACATGTGCTATTTTATTAATCATGTATGTGTTGTACCTGAATGCCCGCCCACCCCTTGAGGGTGTCATCCTGGCTCGTGTCTGACTCGTTTGCCCATCCCCAGACGACACGGCGGCGCTTTGCTGGGTCGTAGAACGACTTGGACGCGTAGAAATTGCCGTAATCGTAGCCAAATCCGAGCTCATTGTCTGGAAACTTGGCATCGGGGACGTAGTGGTCTGTCGCATGCAGATGCAGGGACGGAGCCAAGAAGTATAGCTAAAATCACACAAATAAGTAGCTGCTATGGCTTGTGTTCAAAAAAAAATCATGAGCATAGGGGGCTACACCCCCCTACTTCCCGATGGTGTAGTAGTCGTACCGAGTATAGTCAAGGCTGACCTTAAGCACGTACTTGACTTCCTCCTCGCCGCCTTGCACCTCCTTGCCACGTAACCGGATCCTCTAACGTGAAAGAGCAAAGTCAGGCTGCTACAGTGTTGAGGTAGTGTAAATTGAAGAACCAAAGTCAGGATAATGTAGGAAACACTGTACATATTACACTGTAGCAAATTACTGTGGGTAGTTACTGTTCACATAGATCATCTAAACAAAAAAAAATAGCAGGTCATAATTTTGATTGTAAGTAATTACTTTCAATGGATACCACCTATTTATATTGTGCATGTTAATTTAGATCAAATTAATCATAATCATATAGATATGAAGAAGGAAAGTCAGTGTGCTGTAGATTACCTGACTTTGCTACTACACGTTAGAGGATCTGGCTCCCCTTGCCACCGGTCACTGCAACCGGGTAAAAATCCGGACACTCCCACATGCCGGTTCTCCCAGAGTGCAGCATGTCATCCGCCTTCTCCCAGTTCTTGAAATCAACGCTACGGTACATCACTGCCAGGCCCATGTCCTTGTCCTTGCTTCCAACAATCATTCGCCAGAGCCTGCACAAGTTTGAGAGATTATATTCTCCTTTGTTAGATGGATCCTAACTCCAAGAATGAATAACATACAACTACAACATTTCATACCAAATTTACGAAATCACACAACGCTGCAGGTCTGCATCAATAATAAATTTACAAATCACAGACGATGACTTGCATGGCAGAAACGAACATAAGTGCATATGTGAGATGGTTCTGAATTTTGGAGCTAATTGAAACAGTTTAAGCCGCCCGTCCCCCTCCCTCCTAGACGGCTTGTCCGTCACCATCCCCATCCCCATCCCCATCCCCGTCCCGCCGCCCGCCCCCTCTATGGCAGCGGCGCCCTTCTCTGCGCCGCCCCGATCCAATCATGTGGCCTCTATGGCCTGCCGCCCCCACTCCGGCAGATGCGCCCGTCCATGGAAGATCTCCGCGCCGACCCGATCCAACCCATGAGCGTCTATGGCCCGCCGCCTCCGGCCAGACGCCAAACACCACCGGTAGGAACCCCTTGCTTCACCACATCGACGGGCTCGAGCAACATGGCGTCGCCCAGGTCCTCCAGTGTCCATACCAACACCCTGCCGCTCTGTGTCCTCTCCCTGTCCGCGTAAGGATCAGGGACGGAGCCAGGAATGAAGTATAAGGAGACAATCTTAGTATGAGGAGGGTAGAACTAGCTAAAATCAGACAAATAAATGAGCTACCATAGCTTGTGTTCAAAATCATGAGCATAGGGGGGCACAGCCCCCCCCCCCCCTCGTCCCCCCCTTGTCTCCGTCTCTGGTAAGGATTGACGCCAGAAGACGGCAATCGACGTCACGGTCTCCCCTCCACCGGCCGTAGTTGATTTGTGAACTTAGTGCTATAGACATGTCAAATGTTCGTTCCAACTCCAACTCAAACTCGGAAGAACGTAGACGTACCTCCAGCAGCACCAGCAGCAGCAGAGCGCACACCACCGCGGACGCCATTGCTTCGATCCTGCGCTTTGTTTCACACCACTGCACCCCTACTTGTACCAACAGAGATGGGAACGATCAGACATCCGTGTGTTCAACCGCTCACGCTATAAGTTTCCTTCCGTGTCGTCTTGTCTAAATTTTGATTGGACAAAGCTTTGATTAGACAAAGCTATTGTCTCCGTTTAAAAGAGAAGCATTCTCCATATTACTGCATGTCGAGCCAAACAAGTCCAACGTATGACATAAATAGGTCGTACTGGAGTGCTGCGATGGGGTTTAGGTCCATAGTATGGAAGGTAGTCGCCGACCCGGACGGATAGAACCTGGGTGCACGCGCACCCATTTACGAAAAGTTCAAAAAATGTTATTTAAAAATTTCAAAAAAATGTGAAGTAAAATTTTGCATGTACATATTATGTTAATACTTACTCGTGTGAGTTTTCACGAAAAAATATACCATTGTGTGTGGCCTGCATAAAAATGATAAAATTTCCAAATGAGAATAGTGAACAGGAATTTGTACTATTCACAGGAATAGGAATTTGCATTTTGTCATTTTTGTGTAGGTCACACATAATGGTATTTTTCCGTGAAAACACGCACGAGTAAGTATCAACATAATATCTACATGCAAAAATTTACTTCACATTTTTTGCAAACTTTTAAATAGTATTTTTTTAAACTTTTCGTAAATGGGTGCGCGCGCACCCAGGTTCCATTCACCATTTCCGAGGTAGTCGCTCACTTTTCTACAAAGTGTAACCGCCTCATTTCTACATATGTAGCCCCCTCTCCAAGAGAGATCGTCTGGAATCAATGGGCACCTTTCACCATATTAGCATATTATCTTGCAACGAAAATCGCCAGGGTAACATGGGTCTATGTGGACCTGATTTTCAAAGTATCTCATTCCAAGTTTAGAATTAATTGAAATAGATCATGCATCATGCATGTAAATAGTATAGTATTGTGCAAGTGTTCAAGTAAACATGCGATCATGTGTAGCCTACACACACAAATAAAAAGATAAAATAAAATTTATATCTTTTTGCACTGTAAAAATCCGGTCCTGGTAATGTTACGTTGACTCTTTTTCTCTCACAAGTTACATACAATTGTCTCAAGTATTACGAAGGAGCACTCGGGTGATGTGCACCTGATATTCAAAAATTGAATAACTTCTTTAAAATGTATTAGAAAATTAAAATAATTCACGTACCTACATGTCACCATGATAGTTACTCGTGCAACTTTTCAAGAATAAAATCGACCGTATGTAACCTATACAAAAAAAAAGATGGAACTTTGCTATATTATGAATAGTACATGTCTACTCATATATTGTGAACAGATCGACACACATACCTGCATACATTCTCTACTCATATAATTTACGACCCATATTTTAGAACTTTTTTTACACATTTTTCATACAGGGTGCACGGGAACCTAGGAGCCAAATAAGCACGTCCCAATTGTGTCTTAATTTCAAATTAAAGTGCACATACCTGCATGCATTCTCTACCGACAGGATTTGTTACTTCTTCTTCTATTTCTTAGTACACCTTCCATTCCGAATTATAAAGAATTATTTTGGCATTGTTCTGAATTGCACGTGTATAGACGCATTTTAGTGAGTTTGTTCGCTCATTTCAATTTGTATGTAGTCCCTATTAAAATATCCAAAAACATATCAGAATTTAGAAAGGATGATGTATTCTTTATTTTACTATTCATAAAGAGTTCGCGCACAAACATGTCCTCTAAATCTGCATCATATCTTGAAATCCCTAAAATCTTGTGAAGATGATGTCGTCGAGGCTTGCAACTTTCGTGTTTTTAGGAGGTTGCTACCGGGTACCGGCTAAGACCATCTCCAACCGATCCTTATAATATATTAGAGAAGTAGATTTTATTTTTTTACTTCTCTAAACCGCACCAAGCCGAACCCTCAAAACGGTTAGAGGAGTAAAAACTATAGAAATCAGCCAAGCGATTGAGTATATACTCGACATTGACCCTGCAAAGTATAATGTTGGCTCTCCAACCGCACCAACGCCCCCCCCCCCCCCCTAGACCCCGCTATGATGGCAGAGATTCCTTCGCCGCACCCCAAAATCCTCTGCCGCCCCACTCACAATCGCTCTCCATTGCCGGAATTGATCGGTAGCTCTAGCACCGTCTCTAATTTTGTGAAACCGGAGCTGCACCGACCTTGATTTGGTCCAAAACGGAGGCAGCGGTAGACGGAGATGATGTAGTTCGGTGGCAACGGAGCTAGCATCGCCGGAATCGAGAGGATAATCGATGAAATCCTGACTGGCCTATTTCGGCCGTGGCAAGCTTAGTGTGCGACCAACGACCGAGGTTGGGATGGGATTTTTTTCCATCGATCCCCGCCGGTCGTCTTGCAACACCGCTTGCTGACATGCATCTTCGGTGCTATCTCAACACCGTCTCCGACAATCTCACCTCAGCCAAGTGTACAACCGTTTGCACTGTTAAACATGTATTAGAGAGTTATTTTCCTTTTACTATACACGTATACTCCAATATGGTATGTGCCCCTTACACAAGCTACAATGGGGCTGTTCCATCGATCTATATCAACACGAACCCGACGCCCCTAACAGGCAACGTCGTTACACCAAAACCCTAAAACCTATATGGTATCATAGCCGCCTCTTCCGCGACACTTCTGCCAAGATTACCGCCGCCGCACGTAGTTGCCGCCGCCGCCAGAGATTGCCGCCGTTGCCCCTTGCTGCAGCCGCTGCTCAACATCGCCGCCACACGTCTGTCATGCCGCCACGTCTACATCCAAAACCTCAACAACCAACACCGCCGCCGTTGCCCCTTGTTGCAGCCGCCGCGCACAAAACCACCAACACCGCCGCCGCTGCCCCTTGCTGCAGCCGCCGCGTACAAAACCAACCCTAGACAACACAAACCAAAACACACCCGACCACATCCTTCCGCCGTTGCCCACCGTGGTAGTTGAAAACCCAAAACCTTGAAGTTCTCGCCGCTGATTCAGATCGTCGCTGATGGCATTCTCGTTTTTTGCGTCAGCCCTAACTGCCGCCCTTGGTGCGCCACCGTCTCGGCTCATGACCCATGAGAACGCACTTGTCTAGGAGGCTCTCGTTGTTCCAGCCCTGCGCGGTTTGTGAGTAGTTCCCGCAGGGACTATGGGTTCTTGGCTGTAGCTAGATGGTACTCTCTCCCATGTGCTTCAATACAATGATCTCATGAGCTGCCTTACATGATTGAGATCCATATGATGTAATCGGTGTTGTGTTTGTTGGGATCCGATGGATTGATCATTATGTTCAGTATATCTTATAAGTTTGTGAAGTATTTGTTGATGCAATATTGTTATGTTTAATGCTTGTCACTAGTGCACAAGTGGCATGATCTTAGATCTAGGCTCTATAATTGTTGCTTAGATTGTATCTACAAATTGTATGCACATGTCTTTGTCCGGAACCCGAGGCCCCAAAGTGATCTCGAATTGGGATAACCGGAGGGGATGGCTTTGATATGAGGATCACATGTTTTCACCAAGTGTTAATTCTTTGCTCCGGTGCTCTATTAAAAGGAGTACCTTAATTACAAGTAGTTTCCCTTGAGGCCCCGCTGCAAACGGGATGGTAGGACAAAAGATGTTATGCAAGTTTCTCATTGCGAGCACGTATGACTATATATGGAAAACATGCCTACGATATTAATAGACTGGATATTTTGTCTTAATGCTAAATTCAATTCTGTCAATTACCCAGCTGTAATTTGTTCACCCAACACTTGTTATTTAGAGAGTTACCACTAGCGTAGATCGCCGGGAACCCCGGTCCTTTATTTCATCATCATTGCTTTTCAATCAACTGCGCACTGGAATATTTTCCAGTGTCATTGCCTCTGTGTTACTGCTACTTTTGTGCTACTATTGCTCTCATATTATTGTTGCACCGTATTTCCATGTCAACACACCATCAAAGTAGTACCAACTATTTTCTGGCGCCGCATCATATTACCACTGCTTTCACATCACCCTGTTGCTAGTGCTTTTCCAGGTGCAGCTGAATTGACAACTCCGCTGTCAAGACTTATATGTATTCTTTGGCTCCCTTTGTATTGAATCAACAAATTTGGGTTTTACTTCCCTCGAAGACTGTTGCGATCCCCTATACTTGTGGGTCATCAAGACTATTTTCTGGCACCGTTGCCGGGGAGCATAGCTCTACTTATAAGTTCACCTAGGGAGTACACTCCACCTCTCTCGCTGTTTTTATTTCATTTTGTTTTGTTTTGTTTATTTTTGTCTTGTTTTGTTTTTCCTATATATCTGAAAATCCATAAAAAAATGAAAAATCGAAAAACTAAAAACTATTGTTATGGAAGGACTTGCTTTATACTCTATGGAACTTGTAGAATTATTTATGAAGTATAGAGAATCATATAAGGGAAAAGTAATGAGTGGTGTGTTGAAAAAGTTGGATAGAATTGCTAAAATTTTGCTTAAACGCCATGATATAAATTGTTGCTCTAAACAGGATACTAAACATCTTAAATTCCAATGTGACTTTAGTGAAGAAGTTTTAATTTCAAACTATCATTGGAATAACTATATTCATCTTGGATTCGAAGAAGTAGAACAATTTGTCTTATTTATGGGAGCCTCTGAAATAGAATCCTTCATGTCTAAAATTATGAAACTTGTGCTGCTTATCATGACCTTAAAGATTATGTCTCTTTTATCCTTGATTATTGCACAGAAAATTTCATCAATAATTGTTATATCATTGATTATAAAGAGAGACTCAATTATGCACAAGAATGTATCCACAATTTGCAGGAACCCGTGGAAGAAGAAGTTGTTGAACCTGAAAGCTCATTAGATGAAAAAGATGAGGAGAGTGATGAACAAAAGGAGGAAGATTGGTTTAGCTACCCATTCCTACCTTCTAATGAGAGTAACTCTTTATCTCTTACATTATTTGATTGCCCTCCATGCTCACCAAAGGAGGACGAATGTTATGTTCATGAGGATTCTCTTGAAATATTCCCTGTGAGTAAAACTTGTGAGAATAATTATGCTACTGTTATTTATGATAATCCATGCTATTTTGATAAATCTCATGATAATCCTATTGGAGATATTCCCAAGAGGCAATAATAAATGGTTATTATATATCTTTGTGTTTATGATAATGTTTACATACCATGATATAATTGTATTTACCGAAACATTGATACATGTGTGTTATGTAAACAACAAGGAGTCCCTAGTAAGCCTCTTGTATAACTAGCTTGTTGATTAATAGATGATCATGGTTTCATGATCATGAACATTGGATGTTATTAATAACAAGGTTATGTCATTAATGAATGATGTAATGGACACACCCAATTAAGCGTAGCATAAGATCACATCATTAAGTTCATTTGCTATAAACTTTCGATACATAGTTACCTAGTCCTTTCAACCATGAGATCATATAAATCACTTATGCCGGAAGGGTACTTTGATTACATCAAACGCCATTGCGTAAATGGGTGGTTATAAAGGTGGGATTAGATATCCAGAAAGTATGAGTTGAGGCATATGGATCAACAGTGGGATTTGTCCATCCCGATGACGGATAGATATACTCTGGGCCCTCTCGGTGGAATGTAGTCTAATTAGCTTGCAAGCATATGAATGGTTCATAAGATATGACATATCACGGTACGAGTAAAGAGAACTTGTCAAAGACGAGGTTGAACGAGGTATAGAGATACCGATGATCAAACCTCGGACAAGTAAAATATCGCGTGACAAAGGGAATCGGTATCGCATGTGAATGGTTCATTCGATCACTAAAGTCATCGTTGAATATGTGGGAGCCATTATGGATCTCCAGATCCCGCTATTGGTTATTGGTCGTAAAGATGTCTCAACCATGTCTACATAGTTCGCGAACCGTATGGTGACACACTTAAGGTTTGATGTCGTATTAGTAGATATGGAATATGGAATGGAGTTCGAAGTTTTGTTCGGAGTCTCGGATGGGATCCAGGACATCACGAGGAGTTCTGGAATGGTCCGGAGAATAAGATTCATATATAGGAAGTCATATTCCAAGTTTGGAAATGATACGGTGCATTTATGGCAGGTTCTAGAAGGTTCTAGAAAAGTCCGGAAGAAATCACCATGGAAAGTGCATGGCCGGCCAAACCCTAAGGGGAGGAGTCCCAGGTGGGCTCCACCATAGGTGGCCCGCCAACCCCCCCAAGGAAGGGGTGGGAGTCCCACCTTGAGTAGGATTCCCCCCTTGGGTAGGTTTTGTCCCTATGGAAGGTTTTGGTTTCAGGTCTTATTCGAAGACTTGGATACCAACACTTGGGGATTTCCACCTATATAATGAGGAGGAGAGGGAGGGGGCTGTTGTGGGTATACTTCATGGGTGTACCATCGACAGTGCCTAGATCCGGCAAGCCCGGGTGGCCCATAGACGGTGATGTGGCATGTGGCCCATCGGGCGGCCCGATTCGTTGTTGATCCTGAAGGATGAAGTCCGACCCAGGAGAAGGGAGCCGGATCCGACCGACCTTTGGAGGAACCCGGATCCGTGGAGGCCCAGTAGGAACCCGGATCTGGGACGACGTATAGAGGGAGGCGGATCCTTGATGTACACGGCAAGGCATAGTACCGTAGTTAGGCAAACCTGTATCCGGCTAGGACTCTCCATGTAAACCCTAGATCCGTGCGCCTTTATAAGCCGGATCCTGGGAGCCCTAGAGGCACAACCACAACTCATTGTAACAACGCGAAAGAGCCCAGATAAATCCAGACAAGCAGCAGTAGGCCCTGTCATCGTGCATGTGTTCCGAAGCTGGGTAAATCGCGTACCACCGTCCCGAGTGCCATGGTGTAGGATCGGAGAAGGTTGGTTCTCAGGCGGAGGCGTAGACGAGGATGCGCCCTTCCCGGAACCACCATGGCCAGTTGGGTCTTCAGGAAGGTCATCAATGTTGATGACGTCCTTGGGATCCGGTTTGGTGGCAGAGGAGGCTTTGGGCGGAACCTCGACCTCTGGCGTAACAGGGATGGAAGCCGGAGACGGCTTGACCTTCTTCTTGAGGGCTCTTGGGGCCTTGGGGGGCTGGCTTCCGAAACTTCTGTAAAAGAAAAAAGCATAATAGTTAAGTAAGTACTTGCTCGTGATAACAGAAGATTTTGGAATTCGGAAATCGAGCACTTACCCGGAAGGCTTAAAGAACTTATGAATGTCGGGTTGGGCTTTGTTGCTGGTGTCGATGAGTTTGAGGCACTTCTTCTCCGCCTCTGCCTTCCGGGTAGTCGCAGTGCTAGGCACTTCGCGGGCGCGTTTGGCTGCAGGGCTGGAGGGAGCAGCTCTTTTCCTCTTGGGGGGGCGCGGAACCTCGGGAGCTTCCGTCTCCGATGCGGCTTCCGGATCCGTGTTGCCCGTGGATGGGACTCGGAGGAGAGTTCCGAGTTCGCCTTCCTCGAGGGCCTCGAGCTAAGTTACAGAGCCAGCACTTAGACAAAATTGTGAGTACAAAGGAAAACAATGTTCAATTCGAGATAACATACCGCGGTCCCGGAGCCGCTGGTGTGGATGTCCTTGTTACACACGTGAACATGTAGTTCACGCGGAATCTTGATGAGGAGCCGGATCCTCTTGTCGATGGCGTCGGCGGAGAGATTGTCCTTCGAGGCGCGCATCGGATCTTCGCGCCCCGTGTAGTGGAACATCAAGCGGTCTCGATGCTGAAGTGGCTGGATCCGCTTGGTGAACCAAGACATGGTAAGGTCCTTCCCCGTCAGGCCCTCCTCCGTGAGCTTGAAAATCCGCCTGACTGCGCGGGTCAGCTGAGGTGACTCGGAAAGGTGGGGGCACTGCGTCCATGCCGGAGTCTCGTTGGCAGGGCTGTTCTTGAATGGTGGCAGCTTCCTTTCGCCCACCGGGTCGGAGACATCCTTCAAATAGAAGAAGCCTCCGGACCAGTACCGCGCGGATTCGTGACGGTCGGTATGGGGGTAGACGCGGCCGGGGCGGAGCATGAAGGTGATGGACCCGCAGGTTGCCAGCTCGGAGGTCTGGCGGATCTTCTCCTTCTTGACGGAGAAATAGTATTGGAATAGGGGAAGTTCAGGAATTACCCGGAGATGACCCTCGCAGAGAGTGACGTGGTTGCTGATCGCCAAGACGCTGTTTGGCGATATGTTGTGGGGTTGAAGCCCATATTCCTTCATGATTTCCGAGAAGAAATATGAGGGCGGAAAGGAGAAGCCTCGCTCCACTAGCGTCTTAGTCACCACCATCTCGCCATCTTGAGGGGCTGGAGCTAGGGAACCCGGAACTGTTCGCCAGCTTCCGGGACGCAGGAAACCTTCCGCCTCAAGGTTCTGCAGCTCCATTTCAGTAGTGGTGCAGGGCCACCATTTCCCTTTGGCTTCGGAGTCTCGCTGACGAGCCTTGGATTTTTTGGCTGCGTTTTCTTCCTTCTGTTCTGCATGTTCCGCCCCGGAGGTTTTCTCCGGGTTTGCAGAAGTTCCTTCGGCGTCCTTCCCGGAGTCCCTGGTGGGATCTGATGGCGTGTAATTCACACGTTCGTTGGGAACCCCAAGAGGAAGGTATGATGCGCACAGCAGCAAGTTTTCCCTCAGAAAGAAACCAAGGTTTATCGAACCAGGAGGAGCCAAGAAGCACGTTGAAGGTTGATGGCGGCGGGATGTAGTGCGGCGCAACACCGGAGATTCCGGCGCCAACGTGGAACCTGCACAACACAACCAAAGTACTTTGCCCCAACGAAACAGTGAGGTTGTCAATCTCACCGGCTTGCTCGTAACAAAGGATTAAGCTGTATTGTGTGGAAGATGATTGTTTGCAAGAAAATAGTAAAGAACAAGTATTGCAGCAGATTTGTATTTCGGTATAAAAGAATGGACCGGGGTCCACAGTTCACTAGAGGTGTCTCTCCCATAAGATAAAAGCATGTTGGGTGAACAAATTATAGTCGGGCAATTGACAAATAGAGAGAGCATAACAATGCACATACATGTCATGATAAGCATAGTGAGATTTAATTGGGCATTACGACAAAGTACATAGACCGCCATCCAACTGCATCTATGCCTAAAAAGTCCACCTTCAGGTTATCATCCGAACCCCTTCCAGTATTAAGTTGCAAAGCAACAGGACAATTGCATTAAGTATGGTGCGTAATGTAATCAACAACTACATCCTTAGACATAGCATCAATGTTTTATCCCTAGTGGCAACGACACAACACAACCTTAGGGGTTCTCGTCACTCCCCGGATATCAATGTAGGCATGAACCCACTATCGAGCATAAATACTCCCTCTTGGAGTTACTAGCATCAACTTGGCCAGAGCCTCTACTAATAACGGAGAGCATGCAAGATCATAAACAACACATAGGTAATAACTTGATAATTAACATAACATGGTATTCTCTATCCATCGGATCCCGACAAACACAACATATAGTATTACGGATAGATGATCTTGATCATGTTAGGCAGCTCACAAGATCCAACAATGAAGCACAATGAGGAGAAGACAACCATCTAGCTACTGCTATGGACCCATAGTCCAGGGGTGAACTACTCACTCATCACTCCGGAGGCGACCATGGCGGTGTAGAGTCCTCCGGGAGATGAATCCCCTCTCCGGCGAGGTGCCGGAGGAGATCTCCGGAATCCCCCGAGATGGGATTGGCGGCGGAGGCGTCTCTGGAAGGTTTTCCGTATCGTGGTTCTTCGTATCAGGGGTTTCGCGACGGAGGCTATAAGTAGGCGGAAGGGCAGAGTCGGAGGGCTGACGAGGGGCCCACACCATAGGGCGGCGCGGCCCTATGGTGGCGGCGCCTCGTCGCCCCACTTCGTATCCCTTTCGGTCTTCTGGAAGCTTCGTGGCAAAATAGGACCCTGGGCGTTGATTTCGTCCAATTCCGAGAATATTTCGTTACTAGGATTTCTGAAACAAAAACAACATAAAATAGCAACTGGCTCTTCGGCATCTTGTTAATAGGTTAGTTCCAGAAAATGCACGAATATGACATAAAGTGTGCATAAAACATGTAGATATCATCAATAATCTGGCATGGAACATAAGAAATTATCGATACGTCGGAGACGTATCGGCATCCCCAAGCTTAGTTACGCTCGTCCCGAGCGAGTAAAACGATAACAAAGATAATTTCTGAAGTGACATGCCATCATAACCTTGATCATACTATTTGTAAACATATGTAATGAATGCAGCGATCAAAACAATGGTAATGACATGAGTAAACAACTGAATCATAAAGCAAATACTTTTCATGAATAGTACTTCAAGACAAGCATCAATAAGTCTTGCATAAGAGTTAACTCATAAAGCAATAAATCAAAGTAAAGGTATTGAAGCAACACAAAGGAAGATTAAGTTTCAGCGGTTGCTTTCAACTTGTAACATGTATATGTCATGGATAATTGTCAACATAGAGTAGTATAACAAGTGCAATATGCTAGTATGTAGGAATCAATGCACAGTTCACACAAGTGTTTGCTTCTTGAGGTGGAGAGAGATAGGTGAACTGACTCAACATAAAAGTAAAAAATAATGGTCCTTCAAAGAGGAAAGCATCGATTGCTATATTTGTGCTAGAGCTTTTATTTTGAAAACATGAAACAATTTTGTCAACGGTAGTAATAAAGCATATGAGTTATGAAAATTATATCTTACAAGTTGCAAGTCTCATGCATACTATACTAATAGTGCCCGCACCTTGTCCTAATTAGCTTGGACTACCGGATCATCGCAATGCACATGTTTTAACCAAGTGTCACAATGGGGTACCTCCATGCTGCCTGTACAAAGGTCTAAGTAGAAAGCTCGCATTTTGGATTTCTCACTTTTGATTATTCTCAACTTAGAAATCCATACCGGGACAACATGGACAACAGATAATGGACTCTTTAATGCATAAGCATGTGGCAACAATTATTATTCTCATATGAGATTGAGGATATATGTCTGATACGTCTCCGACGTATCGATAATTTCTTATGTTCTATGCCATATTATTGATGATATCTACATGTTTTATGCACACTTTATGTCATATTCGTGCATTTTCTGGAACTAACCTATTAACAAGATGCCGAAGTGCCGGTTCTGTTTTCTGCTGTTTTTGGTTTCAGAAATCCTAGTAACGAAATATTCTCGGAATTGGACGAAACGAAGACCCGGGGGCCTATTTTTCCACGGAGCTTCCGGAAGACCGAAGAACACACGAAGTGGGGCCACGAGGTGGCGACACCACAAGGCGGCGCGGCCCGGGGGGCCCGCGCCGCCCTATGGTGTGGCCCCTCGTCCGGCCCCGACTCGCCCTTCCGCCTACTTAAAGCCTCCGTCGCGAAACCCCCGATGCGAAAAACCACGATACGGAAAACCTTCGCCGAGACGCCGCCGCCGATCCCATCTCGGGGGATTACCGGAGATCTCCTCCGGCACCCTGCCGGAGAGGGGATTCATCTCCTGGAGGACTCTACACCGCCATGGTCGCCTCCGGAGTGATGAGTGAGTATTTCACCCTCGGACTATGGGTCCATAGCAGGTAGCTAGATGGTTTTCTTCTCCTCATTGTGCTTCATTGTTGGATCTTGTGAGCTGCCTAACATGATCAAGATCATCTATCTGTAATTCTATATGTTGTGTTTGTCGGGATCCGATGGATAGAGAATACCATGTCATGTTAATTATCAAGTTATTACATATGTGTTGTTTATGATCTTGCATGCTCTCCGTTTCTAGTAGAGGCTGCGGCCAAGTTTTTACTTTTAACTCCAAGAGGGAGTATTTATGCTCGATAGTGGGTTCATGCCTGCATTGACACCGGGACGGTGACGGAAAGTTCTAAGGTTGTGTTGTCTTGTTGCCACTAGGGATAAAACATTGGCGCTATGTCCGAGGATGTAGTTGTTGATTACATTACGCACCATACTTAATGCAATTGTACTGTTGCTTTGCAACTTAATACTGGAGGGGTTCGGATGATAACTCGAAGGTGGACTTTTTAGGCATAGATGCGGTTGGATGGCGGTCTATGTACTTTGTCGTAATGCCCAATTAAATCTCACTATACTTATCATGTCATGTATGTGCATTGTTATGCCCTCTCTATTTGTCAATTGCCCGACTGTAATTTGTTCACCCAACATGCTTTTATCTTATGGGAGAGACACCTCTAGTGAACCGTGGACCCCGGTCCATTCTTTTAATACTGAAATACAATCCGTCTGCAATACTTGTTTTATTGTTTTCTCCGCAAACAATCATCTTCCACACAATACGGTTAATCCTTTGTTACAGCAAGCCGGTGAGATTGACAACCTCACTGTTTCGTTGGGGCAAAGTACTTTGGTTGTGTTGTGCAGGTTCCACGTTGGCGCCGGAATCCCTGGTGTTGCGCCGCACTACATCCCGCCGCCATCAATCTTCAACGTGCTTCTTGGCTCCACCTGGTTCGATAAACCTTGGTTTCTTTCTGAGGGAAAACTTGCTGCTGTGCGCATCATACCTTCCTCTTGGGGTTGCCCAACGAACGTGTGAAATACACGCCATCAAGCTCTTTTTCTGGCGCCGTTGCCGGGGACGTGAAGGAAATTACACCACAGAGATCTCTAACTCCCACGTCAACTGCACGCCAGCATCTTTTTCTGGCGCCGTTGCCGGGGAGATCAAGACACGCTGCAAGGGGAGTCTCCACTTCTCAATCTCTTTACTTTGTTTTTGTCTTGCTTTATTTTATTTACTACTTTGTTTGCTGCATTATATCAAAACACAAAAAAAATTAGTTGCTAGCTTTACTTTATTTACTATCTTGTTTGCTATATCAAAAACACAAAAAAATTAGTTTACTTGCATTTACTTTACTTGATTCATCATGTTTCCTTTTAATTTTACCACAAAGAACATACCGGTAGGACGCGGGTCTATAATTGGGAGAAACAATATAGGAGAATTTTTCACTCATGTCAGTACCACTGAAGATTTTGAAGATAGACACTTGGTAGAACTTGCTCCCACTTATGAAATTGCTGCCGCTGCCTTAGTTCGCATGTTGGAAACTAAATTTGTTAATCTCAATCCTATAATCCAACACATGTTTCTTACACTTGGTGATTTGGAAGAGGGGGAAAAGAAAGATTTTGTATTAGAAACCCTTCTTAAAGAAATTGGGGGAGTAGCAAGAGAAGCTAGAAAAGTCTTCACTAAATATAATATGCTAGGCTCTTATACCAATTTTGCCAGTACCCTTGAAAAAATGGAAAAAGATAGACAAAAGTATACTAATCAAGTTAATTATGAGGGGGATATTAAAACCTCAATACCATGCAAACTCTTAGGAATGTGCGAGGCACTAGAAAATAATTATGCTTGGCTTGTCCCTGAAAATTTGTTTGATGAGAATAGCAAGCCTAAAACTAATGAAAAGGGAGCCTCTGAAACCTACATAGATAATATACAATGCATAGTTGAGAAAACTCCCAACACCCCTGGTTATAATACCAATGCACCACCCTTTGATAATACTTGAGATACACTTTCTGCGACTAGCTGAAAGGCGTTAAAGAAAAGCGCTTATGGGAGACAACCCATGTTTTTACTACAGTATTTTTGTTTTATATTTGTGTCTTGGAAGTTGTTTACTACTGTAGCAACCTCTCCTTATCTTAGTTTTATGTTTTGTTGTGCCAAGTAAAGTCTTTGATAGAAAAGTAAGTACTAGATTTGGATTACTGCGCAGTTCCAGATTTCTTTGCTGTCACGAATCTGGGTCTATCTCCCTGTAGGTAGCTCAGAAAATTACGCCAATTTACGAGCATGATCCCCAGATATGTACGCAACTTTCATTCAATTTGAGCATTTTCGTTTGAGCAAGTCTGGTGGCCTAATAAAATCCATCTTTACGGACTGTTCTGTTTTGACAGATTCTGTCTTTTATTTCGCATTGCCTCTTTTGCTATGTTGGATGAATTTCTTTGATCCATTAATGTCCAGTAGCTTTATGCAATGTCCAGAAGTGTTAATAATGATTGTGTCACCTCTGAACATGTGAATTTTTATTATGAACTAACCCTCTAATGAGTTGTTTCGAGTTTGGTGTGGAGGAAGTTTTCAAGGATCAAGAGAGGAGTATGATGCAATATGATCAAGGAGAGTGAAAGCTCTAAGCTTGGGGATGCCCCGGTGGTTCACCCCTGCATATTATAAGAAGACTCAAGCGTCTAAGCTTGGGGATGCCCAAGGCATCCCCTTCTTCATCGACAAAATTATCGGGTTCCTCCCCGAAACTATATTTTTATTCCGTCACATCTTATGTACTTTGTTTGGAGCGTCGGTTTGTTTTTGTTTTTGTTTTGTTTGAATAAAATGGATCCTTGCATTCACTTTATGGGAGAGAGACACGCTCCGCTGTAGCATATGGACAAATATGTCCTTAGGTTCTACTCATAGTATTCATGGCGAAGTTTCTTCTTCGTTAAATTGTTATATGGTTGGAATTGGAAAATGATACATGTAGTAAAATGCTATAATGTCTTGGATAATTTGATACTTGGCAATTGTTGTGCTCATGTTTAAGCTCTTGCATCATATACTTTGCACCCATTAATGAAGAAACACTTAGAGCTTGTTAATTTGGTTTGCATATTTGGTTTCTCTAGAGTCTAGATAATATCTAGTATTGAGTTTTGAACAACAAGGAAGACGGTATGGAGTCTTATAATGTTTACCATATGTCTTTTATGTGAGTTTTTACTGTACCGTTCATCCTTGTGTTTGTTTCAAATAACCTTGCTAGCCTAAACCTTGTATCGAGAGGGAATACTTCTCATGCATCCAAAATACTTGAGCCAACCACTATGCCATTTGTGTCCACCATACCTACCTACTACATGGTATTTATCCGCCATTCCAAAGTAAATTGCTTGAGTGCTACCTTTAAAACTCCATCATTCACCTTTGCAATATATAGCTCATGGGACAAAATAGCTTAAAAACTATTGTGGTATTGAATATGTACTTATGCACTTTATCTCTTATTAAGTTGCTTGTTGTGCGATAACCATGCTTCTGGGGACGCCATCAACTATTCTTTGTTGAATATCATGTGAGTTGCTATGCATGTCCGTCTTGTCTGAAGTAAGACAGATCTACCACCTTTATGGTTGGACCATGCATGTTGTTAGAGAAGAACTTTGGGCCGCTAACTAAAGCCATGAATCATGGTGGAAGTTTCAGTTTGGTCACATATCCTCAATCTCATATGAGAATAATAATTGTTGCCACATGCTTATGCATTAAAGAGGAGTCCATTATCTATTGTCCATGTTGTCCCGGTATGGATGTCTAAGTTGAGAATAATCAAAAGCGAGAAATCCAAAATGCGAGCTTTCTCCTTAGACCTTTGTACGGGCGGCATGGAGGTACCCCATTGTGACACTTGGTTAAAACATGTGCATTGCAAAGATCCGGTAGTCCAAGCTAATTAGGACAAGGTGCGGGCACTATTAGTATACTATGCATGAGACTTGCAACTTGTAAGATATAATGTACATAACTCATATGCTTTATTACTACCGTTGACAAAATTGTTTCATGTTTTCAAAATAAAAGCTCTAGCACAAATATAGCAATCGATGCTTTCCTCTTTGAAGGACCATTCTCTTTACTTTTATGTTGAGTCAGTTCACCTATCTCTCTCCACCTCAAGAAGCAAACACTTGTGTGAACTGTGCATTGATTCTTACATACTTGCATATTGTACTTGTTATATTACTCTGTGTTGACAATTATCCATGAGATATACATGTTACAAGTTGAAAGTAACCGCTGAAACTTAATCTTCCTTTGTGTTGTTTCAATACCATTACTTTGATTTATTGCTTTATGAGTTAACTCTTATGCAAGACTTATTGATGCTTGTCTTGAAGTACTATTCATGAAAAGTCTTTGCTATATGATTCACTTGTTTACTCATGTCATTACCATTGTTTTGATCGCTGCATACACTACATATGTTTACAAATAGTATGATCAAGGTTATGATGGCATATCACTTCAGAAATTATCTTTGTTATCGTTTTACCTGCTCGGGACGAGCAGAACTAAGCTTGGGGATGCTGATACGTCTCCGACGTATCGATAATTTCTTATGTTCTATGCCATATTATTGATGATATCTACATGTTTTATGCACACTTTATGTCATATTCGTGCATTTTACGGAACTAACCTATTAACAAGATGCCGAAGTGCCGGTTCTCTGTTTTACTTGCTGTTTTTGGTTTCAGAAATCCTAGTAACGAAATATTCTCGGAATTGGACGAAACGAAGACCCAGGGGCCTATTTTTCCACGGAGCTTCCAGAAGACCGAAGAACACACGAAGTGGGGCCACGAGGTGGCGACACCACAAGGCGGCACGGCCCAGGGGGGGCCCGCGCCGCCCTATGGTGTGGCCCCCTCGTCTGGCCCCCGACTCTGCCCTTCCGCCTACTTAAAGCCTCCGTCGCGAAACCCACGATGCGAAAAACCACGATACGGAAAACCTTACGAGACGCCGCCGATCCCATCTCGGGGGATTACGGAGATCTCCTTCGGCACCACTGCCGGAGAGGGGATTCATCTCCCGGAGGACTCTACACCGCCATGGTCGCCTCCGGAGTGATGAGTGAGTAGTTCACCCCTGGACTATGGGTCCATAGCGGTAGCTAGATGGTTGTCTTCTCCTCATTGTGCTTCATTGTTGGATCTTGTGAGCTGCCTAACATGATCAAGATCATCTATACGTAATACTCTATGTTGTGTTTGTCGGGATCCGATGGATAGAGAATACCATGTTATGTTAATTATCAAGTTATTACATATGTGTTGTTTATGATCTTGCATGCTCTCCGTTACTAGTAGAGGCTCTGGCCAAGTTTTTGCTTTTAACTCCAAGAGGGAGTATTTATGCTCGATAGTGGGTTCATGCTGCATTGACACCGGGACGAGTGACGAAAGTTCTAAGGTTGTGTTGTCTTGTTGCCACTAGGGATAAAACATTGGCGCTATGTCCGAGGATGTAGTTGTTGATTACATTACGCACCATACTTAATGCAATTGTCCGTTGCTTTGCATCTTAATACTGGAGGGGTTCGGATGATAACCCGAAGGTGGACTTTTTAGGCATAGATGCGAGTTGGATGGCGGTCTATGTACTTTGTCGTAATGCCCAATTAAATCTCACTATACTTATCATGTCATGTATGTGCATTGTTATGCCCTCTCTATTTGTCAATTGCCCGACTGTAATTTGTTCACCCAACATGCTTTTATCTTATGGGAGAGACACCTCTAGTGAACTGTGGACCCCGGTCCATTCTTTTAATACTGAAATACAATCTGCTGCAATACTTGTTTCTACTGTTTTCTCTGCAAACAATCATCTTCCACACAATACGGTTAATCCTTTGCAACAGCAAGCCGGTGAGATTGACAACCTCACTGTTTCGTTGGGGCAAAGTACTTTGGTTGTGTTGTGCGGGTTCCACGTTGGCGCCGGAATCCCTGGTGTTGCGCCGCACTACATCCCGCCGCCATCAACCTTCAACGTGCTTCTTGGCTCCTCCTGGTTCGATAAACCTTGGTTTCTTTCTGAGGGAAAACTTGCTGCTGTGCGCATCATACCTTCCTCTTGGGGTTGCCCAACGAACGTGTGAAATACACGCCATCAATGTCCAAAACTGAAACTTCCACCATGAATCATGGCTTTAGTTAGCGGCCCAATGTTCTTCTCTAACAATATGCATGCTCCAACCATTAAGGTGGTAGATCTCTCTTACTTCAGACAAGATAGACATGCATAGCAACTCACATGATATTCAACAAAGAATAGTTGATGGCGTCCCCAGAAACATGGTTATGGCACAACAAGCAACTTAATAAGAGATAAAGTGCATAAGTACATATTCAATACCACAATAGTTTTTAAGCTATTTGTCCCATGAGCTATATATTGCAAAGGTGAATGATGGAATTTTAAAGGTAGCACTCAAGCAATTTACTTTTGAATGGCGGATAAATACCATGTAGTAGGTAGATATGGTGGACACAAATGGCATAGTGGTTGGCTCAAGGATTTTGGATGCATGAGAAGTATTCCCTCTCGATACAAGGTTTAGGCTAGCAAGGTTATTTGAAACAAACACAAGGATGAACGGTGCAGCAAAACTCACATAAAAGACATATCGTAAACATTATAAGACTCTACACCGTCTTCCTTGTTGTTCAAAACTCAATACTAGATATTATCTAGACTCTAGAGAAACCAAATATGCAAACCAAATTAGCAAGCTCTAAGTGTTTCTTCATTAATGGGTGCAAAGTATATGATGCAAGAGCTTAAACATGAGCACAACAATTGCCAAGTATCAAATTATTCAAGACATTTTAGAGTTACTACATGTAGTATTTTCCAATTCCAACCATATAACAATTTAACGAAGAAGAAACTTCGCCATGAATACTATGAGTAGAGCTGATGGCGTGTATTTCACACGTTCGTTGGGCAACCCCAAGAGGAAGGTATGATGCGCACAGCAGCAAGTTTTCCCTCAGAAAGAAACCAAGGTTTATCGAACCAGGAGGAGCCAAGAAGCACGTTGAAGGTTGATGGCGGCGAGATGTAGTGCGGCGCAACACCGGGGATTCCGGCGCCAACGTGGAACCTGCACAACACAACCAAAGTACTTTGCCCCAACGAAACAGTGAGGTTGTCAATCTCACCGGCTTGTCTGTAACAAAGGATTAACCGTATTGTGTGGAAGATGATTGTTTGCGAGAAAACAGTAGAACAAGTATTGCAGTAGATTGTATTTCAGTAAAGAGAATTGGACCGGGGTCCACGAGTTCACTAGAGGTGTCTCTCCCATAAGACGAACGACATGTTGGGTGAACAAATTACGGTTGGGCAATTGACAAATAAAGAGAGCATGACAATGCACATACATATTATGATGAGTATAGTGAGATTTAATTGGGCATTACGACAAAGTACATAGACCGCCATCCAACTGCATCTATGCCTAAAAAGTCCACCTTCGGGTTATCATCCGAACCCCCTCCGGTATTAAGTTGCAAAGCAACGAGACAATTGCATTAAGTATGGTGCGTAATGTAATCAACAACTACATCCTTAGACATAGCATCAATGTTTTATCCCTAGTGGCAACGAGCACAACACAACCTTAGAACTTTAATCCTT